>NC_140380.1:11067500-11447500 GCF_054491055.1 Hypomesus nipponensis | reverse complement strand
ATCTGGAACAGGGGATGGGGGGAAGCAGTAAACATTGTGGTATATTTCAAAATAGACAATTACACGCATTACTGGTACAAATAATAATTAATATCAAATTGGAAAATGTAATTTGGAAAACATCTGCCCTTCATCTCGAACTACAGGTGCACTTCCAATTCAAACAAGTAGGACTACATCTCCCACGATGCACCTTGTCATCAGAGTGTCCACCATTCTTAATGCCAGAACCATCCACTGTCAGGGCTGCTGTCATGAGGCCATACATGCATCATATATGGAGCATCCACACACACTGCATCCACACACACTGCAGTCACACACACTGCATCCACACACACTGCATCCACACACACTGCAGTCACACACACTGCATCCACACACACTGCATCCACACACACTGCAGTCACACACACTCCAGTCACACACACTGCAGTCACACACACTCCAGTCACACACACTGCAGTCACACACACTGCATCCACACACACTGCATCCACACACACTGCATCCACACACACTGCAGTCACACACACTGCAGTCACACACACTGCAGTCACACACACTGCATCCACACACACTGCATCCACACACACTGCAGTCACACACACTCCAGTCACACACACTGCAGTCACACACACTGCAGTCACACACACTCCAGTCACACACACTGCAGTCACACACACTGCAGTCTGGGGTTGAGTGACAGTGCTGGAGCTGACGTGTGTCACTTCCTGAGCGCCTCCTGTCTGCATGTGACTTCATGATCACAGAGCAGTGTGTCAGCTGCATGGAGACCCTGCTTGGGATCCCTTCACATTCTGGTGAATGACGTGTGTGTGATGTGCAGTGGCGGTTCTAGACTAATCTACTACTTTACTGGGGAGGCAAAGGGGGGGCCAGTGTTTAATCAGAGGGGCACATTAAAAACGGAAACAAATGATATTTAAACATGAAATACTTTAATTTTGCTTTACATTAAAATCATACAAAATGCTCTAGCTCTCCCTCTTCCAGCTCCTCAACTCTCTCAATACCTTGATATGTTTCACTAACTTTTTAATGATATGTTTCTCTAACTTTTTTTTATTAAAAAGGCTGCAATGTCCCTTCCTCGGTTCATGATAACTACTAGAAGAAGAAAAACGTGTAAAAAAACAAAAAATACTTATTTTTTTGTCAGCTCAGGGGGGCAACAGGGGGGGCCAGGCACATTTTTACTGGGGCACTGGCCCCTGTAGGCCCCCGTGTAGAAACGCCCCTGGTGATGTGTACTGTATCCATGATGAGAGGCTTGTGTAAACGACACGAGATATTGGAAGGTGGCTCACGTGAGATAGTGTACCTGGGGTTAGGGTTAGGTGAGTTTGAGGAGCAAAATCATTTGGAATTGTTTCAAAACCGTTTTTACACAAAGCACGGTCTCAATTACGTACTTGATAATTATGAACAAAGTGTGCCATCACATTAAACTTGGAGTGGTGTGGTTGCAGTACTCAATTGTCAGTCATCTGTGACCTTGGGCCTTTAGAGGCGTCGAACAAAAGCAAATGTTCTCTCTTGACAAATGATCTTTTCTTCGTTTGATAATACTTGCAATCACACCTTGTGACGGCTACTCAAACAATCCATCAACACTTGTGATTAAGTGAGCCACTCCAAAAAGGTGCATGAAAAAGAGCAGGAGATATAATAATTGGACTCCTTTCATGTGAGTACCTGTGGTTTGGCTCTTTCTCTCTCTCCCTCCCTTTATCTCTCTCTCTCTCTCTTGGGCCAGAGAGCGAGTGTGGGCAACAATGCTGCCAGCTGCGACCTCAAGCTGTGAGCAAAAGCCATTCATTTTGAGAGGAGTTTTTGTTCGGCTGAGGAAGTGAAGTGGGAAGTTATTTCTTTGAAGAAGCCCCCCTGCAACAGTTGTTATGATCAGAAACCTGCATCTTGTCGAGCGAGACGTGTTCCTGACATCCCTCGTCTGCCTCTGAACACGAGGAGTATGGGCTGGGATCATTCCTGTCGTGCTGCACAGCGCTGGACTCACCTGAGGGTGAGACTCCTCCTTCCTGCTGCATCCAGGAACCCTGTTATTGTCTTTCTCTCTCGTACATGTTGACATTTATTACAAATATTGCTGCTGTATTCTTGTTGTAAATGTAGATTTGTTAAATGTGAAACCATATCTATTAGTTTATCACTATTTATCACCTAGCACTCTTTCATCAGCACGATTATCATAATAAAGCGTTGCTCACCAGTGGAATGTATCTGTACGTAGTGATGTTACAGAGCTGACCATGTGTTTGACAAACAGTCCTCTCTCCTCAACACCTCCACACTCATATCTTCTAAGACAGGAAGTAGGAAGGAGCACTTCCTGAGTGTTAAAGGTCAACCGTCCTCTCATTTCCTTCTTGGTGACAACAACACTACATTTTAAGAGAGAAAGAGAGAGAGAGAGAGAGAGAGAGAGAGAGAGAGAGAGAGAGAGAGAGAGAGAGAGAGAGAGAGAGAGAGAGAGAGAGAGAGAGAGAGAGAGAGAGAGAGAGAGAGAGAGAGAGAGAGAGATTTTGGCAGGGCAGTTATGGCAGGAAATATGACTGTGTGTGTTGTGACGTAACTGATGTGATTAAAAGGTTGGGAAGGAGAGATGAGGCAGAGTGTTCCGGAGAGGAATGCTGGCTGGCTTCATGCTTTGGAGCAGACTAAAGACGAAAGAGAGAGAGAGGTGGGGGAGAGAGAGAGAGAGAGAGAGAGAGAGAGAGAGAGAGAGAGAGAGAGAGAGAGAGAGAGAGAGAGAGAGAGAGAGAGAGAGAGAGAGAGAGAGAGAGAGAGGGAGAGAGAGAGAGAGAGAGAGAGAGAGAGAGAGAGAGAGAGAGAGAGAGAGAGAGAGAGAGAGAGAGAGAGAGAGAGAGAGAGAGAGAGAGAGAGAGAGAGAGAGAGAGAGAGAGAGAGAGAGGAGGGGGAGGGAGAGCTTGGAGAAGAAATGGTTGTTTATGGAGGATCATAGCCTTGCTACCAAAGCAAACTGTGAGGACAAAAACAAATCACTTGACCAGAAATAAGCAATGGAAGAAAACCCAGTCGACATTGATAGACTTGTCCACAATACAAACCCAGAACCAAAAACAGCTTGGTGTCAACTATCGCACACAAATCAAAACTTTTCTTAAGTCACAACCTGGATAAACCAGTAGATTCAGTGCATTGAATCTCTTAGCAGTGCTAAGATACGCTAACAAACGATGACTGCTGGCCAACAAACAGATGGTTGCCAAGCAGAAACTGTCATCGACTGTAACGCCACCAGACAGGTCAATCTGTCTCTCCTGGCTGTTCACAGCCAACTCACTTTCAGCCGCAGCAACCACACCGCTACGAACAGGCTAACCCTGACCCGCACCCACCACACCGCTACGAACAGGCCAATCCTGACCCGCACCACAGTGTTGGTCTGAAGCAACACAGAGGCAGTAACAATGGCGTGTGTTTAGACAGGTAGCATTAGGGCTGGGAGGGCCTTTCCTATCTCTGTGTGAGATCTCCCCCTGGACTGGGGTCCACACAGGGCCATTGTTGGAGCTGGGGGAGGGGAGGCCCTGCTGAAAGGACCCTAATCTTGTGGTCTGTGTGAGGTGAGGGGTTAGGGGGATAGTGTAGAGAAAACGCAATAACAGGGATATGGTGGAGGTAGTAGGACTCCGGTGAAAGAGTTGGGCGACTGACAGACCTCTTACATTCTTCCTGTTTTCTCTTCATGGTTTTCTATTTTTTAGCACATTAGATGTGGAAGAGTGACTCATTCTGAGCTTGGGTTTTACAGCAATTTGGAGGGGGGGAGGGCGGAGGGAAGTAACACTCACCAAAAGTCATTTAGTCCCAAATTGTACGGGAACCTTTTTGGATGTTGTTTCGGGTCACCGAGGACCGGTAGAGGAGACGGTGTCTGTGTCTGTGTCTCCTCGCTGAGAGGGAGCCGCCCCGGAGGAGATGGGCTCTGTCACATTCCTCACATGGAACATTTTGAACTAGCCAGACAGATTTGTGGCAAAGCCTTTGGGACTTCTCCCTCTCTCTGTTCCTCTCTCCCTGTTTCTCTCCCTCTCTCTTTATCTCTCCCTGTTTTTCTCCCTCTCTCTATCTCTCCCTCTCTCTCTCCCTCCTGTACTGCCAGAACGTTTCATAACAGGGCATAGGATCAGACTCCCTTCCATTGAGCTCCAAATTTGGCCTTTAGACACGAGATTTATCAACAAGCTCATGCACTGTCCTATTCTCACTTTAAGTCCAAGTCCTATTTACGGGCAGAATGCCTGGTCGACAGACAGACAGACAGACAGACAGACAGACAGACAGACAGACAGACAGACAGACAGAGAGGTAGATAGTGAGAAGTGAGACAGACCGTTGGACAGACAGCAGCTAACACCTATTTGCGAGTGTTTCCTGATATGTGTTGTTGCCAATTCTGTTGAAAAGAATTTGAAACGGCTCTGGTGAACACAAACAGTCTGAACTGGTACTGACTGATCAAATCTGGCTGGAATTTTGGATGGAAATTTCAGGACAACTTTATGTAAATGTTTTGTGAACTATTTTGTTTGTCTTTATGCTGATTCTGGTTATGTTTCTAGACAGAAATTCCAAAGAGTTAGTTCAAAATTGGCCCTGCAGCTTCAACTCTGACAAAAATCTGTTCTCCCTATTTACTTTTCGAACTGAGTGTTATCCCTCACGAGGAGACAAATTTGAGCAGCTTTTCCCTTCGGTTGGGTTGGGGCTCCACAACGGCTCACAACTGGTTCACATCTGCCACCTTGTGGTGAACTCTGAAACTGCACCTGCACTGGCCTGAATTAAGAATAGGCTACATCTAATTTTGACGACATTCTACTAATTTCTTCAACCAGACAAAGCCCATGTGAAGAATGACATTATTATTGAGACAAATCAATGAATATGAATATGAATTTTAATATGAAAGTATTAGCTAACTAACCATACAGTTTCCAACCATTCCTGTTTTTAAACTATTTATGAACCTCTGATCAAAGACGGAAAGTAGGAAATGCAAGATAGCGTTGTAGCCTAGCCTATTTATCTTCCGTTTTTATCTGCCAGGTCATTAATGACCAAATAGAAAAGTATATCGATATTTAAACCACTTTCCCCTTCACACATATATCACAGACTATTTTAAATGTTACAATGACTCCATCTAGTGGTCAAAATCCAGAAGCAATTTTCACTAGTCTGATGACCTTTGTCCTTCACAAGATTAACAATTGTCCACTCAAGTACAGGATACAGCAACAAGTTCTTAGTCTATCAGACTGTTTGTGATCTGATCACTGATCTGTGATCTCTGGTAACTTAGCGACGGGGCTATTAAATTCAGTTCATCGAGTCTGACCTCCGAAATACTGTAGAACTACGCAGTTCACATCCATGATCTTCTGCGGTAATATTTAGCCTACTATTTATTTGTACGTCGCTTTGGATGTGTCTGATGACGTAAAAATCTAATCAGATCGAAGCAATTACGAGGGGAAACCACAAGTGACGTTATCTTAGACTACTGTTTGTTGAAACATTTCAACTATCAAAACTTGTAATTTTGTTGTGTGTTAGCTTTTCATTCCAAAACAAACAACCAGCCAACCTTTTTTTCTTCAACTTTATTGAACACAAATCTTGACAGAATGCGAAGTCCAAACGTGTTTTTTTTGTTAGTACTCAGTATTTACACCAGTGACAGTGAAGAGAGAGATAGAGGTGATGACAATGTTTCACTTAGTAAAAATCTGTAGTGTACAAGAGAAAAGGCCCCAAAGGCAGGGAATAGTGGAACTAGGCTACCGCAGGAATCAAGGATTCTACCAGGGGACAAAGGCCTTGACTAAAATCCAGGGCATGTTCCAGCTTCTGTTCGGCTATCAGAGAAAGACATTTACAATCTTACTTGAGATCATCTGTGATTTGTTCAAACACTTGAAAATGCCTCTTATCTCCCTCGTTTCCTTGATAGGACATGGCGTGGTGAGATGGTTTGGTGAGAGAAATATGGCGTAACAATCCCTTCACCGAGTAATCGACGCCAAATATGAGCACTTCAAGGAAGCGAGGTAGGAAGAGAGACTCTTCTCACCTACAGTTTGAGAGTTTGGACAATGTGTTTTCTCCCCAATGTCTTTCCTGAAATACAATCCATGGCACAGTACACTGGTGAAAGTCTATCAATTCATGTAAAAACAAGCCTATTTAGAAATTGGTATCAAGGGCATTCGTGGGACATTTGAGGGACACCTGTATCCAGGAAGTCACCGCACACAAGAGCTAGCTCGTTTTGGAAAAATGAAAACCCATACTGTTTCAATTACAGTAGGCTATTAGCATTGTGGTATTATACAGCAGATTTTGTTGTTGTTGCCAATTTCCTCCCTCTTCCATTAAATAACTGAGCTTAGAAGAGTAAAAGCACTTAATGTCAGTATTTTCTTCGTGGTTGAGGAAAACAAAAAAGATTGGACCAAACAACAGATTACAGAACACTTCAAAAGATTCAATGTACGACAGGTAAAGCCTTCGTCAACTCGTTTTCTCAAGAACTAATTCGATGTTTTCAGACATTTTAAATCCGAGAGGAAAAAAACATGCATGCTAGTTTTATATCATGAGGGATGAAAACCGTTATTGTAGGTGTCTCGTGTTTGTGGGGCCATTTTGACCTTCATCTAATCTTTCCAACATGTCAGAATAACAAAAAACAATCATATGTTTAGGCTACTACATAGTGGAGCTTCAGACGAGAAGCCCTGTGATAAATACGACGAAATAATATACCAGCTTTGTTTTCATCCCTTTACACGGCAGTGTGAGCAATATCCTGGCTATTCTGAGTTTATTTCACAGTTAACAGATCAGCCAGCGTCTATTTCTGGACTGGCGCCTTCCAGAATAGCGATGAGCTGCTCTGTCAATGCAGAACCCGCCTGCTGCCCCCTGGAGGTAAAACAAGACAGCCGCGCAGCAGGATGGGATCGATGCCGCAACTTTGACATGTTTTGAAGGCACCGTCTCTGTTTTCTTTCAGTTTTGTTGTTGCATTGTTGTCTGTCATGGTTTTTCATGGAACCTTTTTTTTTGTCGTCTGCACTAGAAACTAAACCTTTCACAACCGAACTATGTTTTTTTTTCTATGACAAAGAACACATTGTTTTCACACTAGGATATTCACGCATTCACAGTGCACAAGCTTGCAGTCTAAAGTATGAGAAACACTGTACAAAAAAACTCGATTTAATATTTCATTTTGAATGTTTAAATCCACGTATCCACTGAGTGCTATGGCTTAAATAAGACATGTTTGTAATCTGGTCATTTACTCGGTTAATATGCATAATAAAGATGCTCCTGAACATAAAAGGCAAATTTCTTCCATCAGGCTTACTTATTTGAGATTGGGTCCGATATCTAAATTTGAAGTAGCCTACTGTTTGCAACAGCCACGATATTCTAAATATAAGGGGCAAAGCCTTCAGGGTACAGTTAGGATCGCTTTCAAGGCTACTTTAGGGCTTCGGTTTGTACATTCAGATTCTATCTTTGCTATACGGCTTTGATTACATCACTCTCCCTTAAGTCAGACTCCTGGGCACCGCTACTCTTCGTGCCCGCACCTGATCCCTGGTACCTGGAACAATTTGGGGAACTGCGTTTGAAAGTAACTATCCCTCAAAACCATTTAGCTGTGGAACGTCTCCAAAGCGCTTCTAACTGGCAACTTTCACGAAAAGGACTTAAAGGTGTGTGTGTGTGTGTGTGTGTGTGTGTGTGTGTGTGTGTGTGTGTGTGTGTGTGAAAATCAGAAAGAGGAAACACAAAGAAAATGTGTGTTCATATATTTGCCAAAAATAAAAACAAAACAAAAATCTTCAAGCGACAAATTGCGCAACCCTAACTGCCAACTTTGACTTCTCTGTTGAGTAAGACATTGTTTTTCTGCTTTGCTTCCTTTTGTTTAGGTTGAGTCTACATGGGACAGATGAACACCAGTGTAAACGTAAAAAAAAGAAAAAAGAAAAACTATGACATTAGAAAGAAATTACTCTGCAAAGTAGACATGCTAAGAATCTAGCTCTAGTCCTGGAAATTACACATGGAAAAACGAAGATAAAATAAAAGGCAGTTAATTTCTGCACAATATTTAAACACAAGAAAAAAACATTACAAAAGTACCCATAATTCATTAGCAGTCAGAATAATGATGGCAACACTGCATAACACGGAAAACAAAGGAACAGGAAATAGTGAGGGTAATGTCATGAGTTTGTGTGTGTGCACATAGTAAAGGCATTTTTCTGAAGTAAAGCTACAATCCTCTCATGGTTATCTAAGTGATATTTAACTGTCCCACATTAAAGACCGATAACTTTGATGTTACATATAAAAGACGGGCAGAGAGAGTGTGCTACATGTGAGGACATCCTCTTCTGCTTCCTATGAAAAAGTGAGAGGTGAAGAAAAAATAACTGAGAAAAATAAGGAGGAAATTCTAAGGCATGTGCATGAGGTCTTATATTTCGCTCTACAGGTCTAACAAACATCTTTTGTTCAGAAAACTCATAGAAGACACTGAAGAAACAGACCCTTTTAAAACTTTTTTTTGTTGCTTTTTTTTTGTTGTTGAAACTTTTCGTCATCAGATGGGGGGGTGGCTGTGCCGTGGGCAGGCTGTGCCGTGGGCAGGCTGTGCCGTGGGCAGGCTGTGCCGTGGGCAGGCTGTGCCGTGGGCAGGCCTTCTGAACCACGATCACGCTTTGCTCTCGTTTCCGTTTAACTGTGCCGCCTCTGTGGGCACCGTCTTCACCTCAGAAGGAGCTTTCTTCACCTCCGTCTCTGTCTCGGGTTTACTTTTGTCGTCTGTCAAGATCTTACCGCTGGAGGGAGAGAAAACCACACACACAAACACACACGCACACACACAAGAGATTCTCTTAGTGATGAATTTCAAATCTCTGTTTTAAGCTCAAAGTCTGTTCTAAGCTGTCTTTTGTGTCATTTCTAAAGAGAGAAAGGAAGAAAGAAAACCTGCTTAAGGTTTTGAGGGAATTTCTTTCCCCTGGAACCAAACGTGTTTCACACTTAACTGGATCTGCCTAGCTATCCTCTCATGACATCAAAGACAGGCACACGGATGTCATGGCAGTTTCTCATGGGACAATGCACAGTGACACAAGGGAAGAGGGGGAGGAGGCACAGTACACTACAATACACAAGGGAAGGATTCACTGTAATATGACTGTGTGGTAAAATGCTGTAAAGAAAACACAAGGGCTGTCTCGAAGGAGAAGCAAATCGGATAGGACACGACAGACAATCTTCCTGCAATAACTTGCGTCATTAACAGCTTGTCCTCTGGCAGGCTTTCCCCGTGTTTTACAGAAGGGCTTATTCTTTTTGAAGCTCCTTCACTGGAAGACGTTAAATTTTTCTTTGCCCTAACGCCAAGCTCAGAAATGGTCTTTTAGTCATTTTAGGAAATTCACTCAGACAGCACTATTCGATATCATGGATTTGCTCTTTTATCTCGGCTGCTCTGACAGGATAGTTTAGCCAACGATGCAAAGATTTCCCTCCATATGATTACTCTCACATGGTTCTTATTGATCTGTTGTTAGATATTAAAACTCACTTCTTACAAATCACATAAAAATAGCGGTTAAGTCAGAGGCCAGATAATCACTTATTTCTCACCTCCCTCTTTCTTCTAAACGTACCTCAACCCCCCTCAAGACCCTCCTCCAACAGTTACCTTTTCTTATCAGCCAAATCTTCCGGGCTTTGAGACAAGCCTAAATCAGACATGACAGAGAATGTCTTTGACTGTTTGACAAGGACCCGGGCTGGTCTGCTTCGCATCAGAGCCAGGACACAGGGCTGTAACCGTGGGGACGGAGGGACAACAAAAGGAGTAGGGTGACAGACCCCTGATGAAGCCATGAGCCGCACGAGGCTCCTCCATTAAGGACTGACAGGCAACGAGTCCTTTTGTTAAGGCCCTGGCTGGAGAAGGGTTTCACGTTACAATCTGCACCATCTAAACAGCCCTGCCTGCTGTTCCAGGCTGTGTAGAGAGTCTTTAGGGAGTCAGCCAGTACCGTCAGCTCCACTCCACAGAGCTGGGCACTGATTGTGGCAAGACAGCCCTGACTTCTCCCGCCACAAAGACACGCTCTGGACGTCCACCGCACCGCGCTCAGGCCCAGTCTACTGCCCCGTCTACTGCCCCGTCTACTGCCCCGTCTACTGCCCAGTCTACTGCCCCGTCTACTGCCCCGTCTACTGCCCCGTCTACTGCCCAGTCTACTGCCCCGTCTACTGCCCAGTCTACTGCCCAGTCTACTGCCCTGTCTACTGCCCCGTCTACTGCCCCGTCTACTGCCCCGTCTACTGCCCAGTCTACTGCCCCGTCTACTGCCCAGTCTACTGCCCAGTCTACTGCCCCGTCTACTGCCCAGTCTACTGCCCCGTCTACTGCCCAGTCTACTGCCCCGTCTACTGCCCCGTCTACTGCCCCGTCTACTGCCCCGTCGGACACGCGGGGATCATGGAAACACACCGTCCCTGCAGGGGGGAGAGGACGCTTGCCAGGTCTCGGGCATCGAGCCAGAAACCCCGCGCCCAGCTGTTTGGAGAGAGGAGGCAGAAACCGCAGGTCACCTTCACCTGGGCCCGGGTGCTGCTGCTCCCGCCTGCCTGCCCGCGGCCCTCCACCACGGGGTGGTGTAGCTGTCAGATGTGGGTGGCGGTGGGGCCCCATGGTTATATCTGTCACAGCAACGTCCTGATAGTGTTACCAGGTTGGCTGTCAGAGGCTGCGGGGGGGGGGGAGGGGGGTCATCGATCTGATAGCAGACTGACCTTGACAGCATAGAGCACTCGCAACAGGGAAGAAACTTTTGTGGAAGGAAGTCAAACACAAACAACGATGTTTTCCCAGGACTCCCAAACAAGTGACACGGCTTGTAATTAGGAACTAGGATGACAGCAGGTAGGTTTTTTTCCCCATCAAATCCTGCTAGTGTAGCATGAGTAGCATGCGTGGAGCTGATTAGGCTAGCAGTCTTGACTAGCTGGTCACAGTGATGTTGCTCAGAGACAAAAGCAAATCGGTTGGAACCCGGTAAGTGTGATTCTAGCACCTGCCACAGGAGGGACTGTGAAGCCTGAGAGGAACAGCTGTGGGCAGCGACAGCAGGTCAGAGGTCAACTGCCACCCAAACAGTCAGATCAAAGCACTCTTGATCCTTGAGTCTCTAATGTGATTTCTATGTAATCCACTACTTACATTTCACTCGGATGAAATTGTCTGCTGAATGAATAAAATGTAATTTATACTTTTAGGAGTGACTTTACCCAGAATCCCCGGGGATTGGCACAGGCTGGCTGGTCCAATGAGCTATGAGGGAGTGAGGCTGGAGGGTGGAGGATCTGAACTCCCGCACCTCTCTCTCACTAATGAGAAGACAGGCTCAGCTGACAGAGCAACAGTAGGCGTCCACTCTCTTAACAAGCTAGAATTGATCATTAACAGTGGTGGGAATCTTCGGGACTTAAATCAGGGAAAGGGTCAAGATTCTGCCCATCTACTGCAGGTGTGTTTCGACCCTGTATTAGGATGTGCAGTCTGTGAGACTGAATTTGGATTAAGGACCCAGACTCAGAGCGCAGCTTTCCTGTCCAGTCGCATCACGTTTACTTAAAATAGAACGAGAAAGAGAGAGAGAAGAGGGGGGGAGAGAGAGAGAGAGAGAGAGAGAGAGAGAGAGAGAGAGAGAGAGAGAGAGGGGGGAGGGAGAGAGAGAGAGAGAGAGAGAAGGGGGGGAGAGAGAGAGAGAGAGAGAGAGAGAGAAGGGGGGAGGGAGAGAGAGAGAGAGAGAGAGAGAGAGAGAGAGAGAGAGAGATAGAGAGAGAGAGAGAGAGGGGGGAGGGAGAGAGAGACCAAGAGCAGTAAACGAGAAGGCTAAACAACAAAACAGAGTTAGGGGATGAAGACACCAAAGTGTCCTGTAAATATTTTAGGAGGTATACGGATGCTATTCCTCCCCTGTGGACATCTAGTTTGTAGTCAGACTGGGCAAGCAAGGGGCACTGCGCCAACAGGGTGAGGCTAGGGAGCTGGTCGGTACCGACACCATGGTTTATAGATGGGTGGACAGGAGGCTTGCTTGGGACTGGGAAGACAAATCACCGTGGAGACCGAAGGGAGGGCCCTGCTACAATCACAAGTTATGAAGATAAATCTGCTGCTCATTACTCTTCCATCATCAAGACGATTCTGCCTTCACGCTCACTCTACGTTTGGGGAAGAACGACAACCTCCAATAATTCATAACTGGAGTCTTCAGTGGTTTTGAAGAGCTACTTTAGACAAGGCAAGGTTCTGGAACCAGGCGGGCGTCCTCAGGGCTTGCTTGAGATAAGACTGGCATCTAGGATCGTCTTTGGAGAACCAAAGCACGACCCAACTCTTCATCCCAGCCAATATCGCAGCCTGGCGCCATTCTTTTGCAATAAAGAATCTGCTTCCTGCCTTTACAACAATATTTTGGGAAGAAAACAACGATGCTTTGATGTCCTTTGTTCATAACGATTGTGGAAAGCTCCTTCCTTCTCTGGTTATGAGATCATAAACAAAGAGAATCCTCCCGGGCTCAGGGAGAGGCTGCAGTCACAGCGCCGCAATTCCCCGTTAAAGCAATGATGTTAGAGTTTGCACGAGAGACAGAGAAGAGAAGGAGAGAGAGGGAAGACAGAGAGACAGTTGAGGAGAAGGAGAGGGAAGACAGAGGAGACAGTTGAGGAGAAGGGCTGTGTCTACAGCAGAAAAAAAGACACAGGACTGTAAGGTGGAGGGGTGGGTGGAGGGGTGGGTGGAGGGGTGAGGGGTTGGTGGAGGGGTGAGTGGAGAGGTGGGTGGAGGGCTGGGTGGAGGGGTGAGGGGTGGGTGGAGGTAAATGGAGGTGACAGACACACAGCTTCTTTCCCAATCCCAGTGCTAGCATACTCCTAGAAGCGCAGGACAAATGCGTGTTGTCTTCCTGGGTGGTATGCTAGCCGGGATACTGGAACAGCTGTACAGCACAAACACACAGGTCGAAGAGGAAGTGAGGTCATACTCGTCCTGGGTGGGAGCAGAGGCTGGGGCTCTGGCGTCTCTGCCCAGGGCATGGAACCCATCCTGGGCCAGGCCGTCTATCTGTAAGTCCTTACTCTGAGGGGGGGCGTCGCCGGCGGGGCTTGTGACTGGCTCTGGCTTGCCCTGAGGAACGGTTGCTTTGGTGGAGGACGAGCCGGGGGCTAGAGGCAGCTCTGGAGCAGGGGCGCTGGGCTCAGGCAGGGCTGTGGAGGGTTTGGAGGCACCTGGGCTCTGGGAAGGGGCCGGGGAGTCGCTCAGGTCGACCAGGGGAGCCACGCTGGACTGTGGGGAGGGGGTGCTGGAGGGGGCTGTGGGGTTGCTGGTCTGAGGGGCCGGGGCGGGGGAGCTTTTGGGGGAGGCCTTGGGGGCCGCTTTGGGGTGGGGCTTGGCGGGGGCGGCAGCGCTGGAGGAGAGGGTTGTGCTCTCGCTAGCAGGGCTGCTCTGGGCCGTGCTAAAGCTCTCGGTGGCGGGGTCAGAGTTAGTGGCTGTGGAGGGGAGCATGTCCACCACTGTGGTGGTGTCAGCTGCAGGCCTGTGAGGAGGAGGAGGGGAGTAGGAGAGGAGGAGGAGGGGAGAGGAGGAGGAGGAGGGGAGAGGAGGAGAGGAGGGGAGAGGAGGAGAGGAGGAGGAGGGGAGAGGAGCAGGAGGGGAAAGGAGGAGGGGAGAGGAGGAGGAGGAGGAGGAGGGGAGAGGAGAGGAAGAGGAGGGGAGAAACCAAACAGGTGTTGCCAGAGGAACAGGAACGAGAGAAAGCCAACAGAGGGGTAGGGAGTGAGTGAGGGAGGGGTGAGGGAGGGGTGAGGGAGGGGTGAGGGGGCGAGAGAAGTGAGGCATAAAACATACAGAAGAGTGAGTGCTACATGCAGTGATAAAGCAAGTCACTAGAGATACAACATCTTTATAACAAAATCAGGGTGAAGTGAGGGATTAGGGGACACAAATACTAAAGCAAAACTAAGGACATTTAAATCAAAGTGATGTGAATAAGAGGTTTAAGGGTATAACTAAGTTTTAAGGCTGTTAGAGGTACTAGTTGGCATGTCATTCTTGACATTTATGTCGTGAGAACAGTTCAGGTGTAGGGTGGTGAACACCGGGTCTTCACTGCCCCTACAGGCACCAGGAGGAACTACAACCTATATAAGAACAAGAACACTGCTTTCTCTCACAAACATCGTTTCCTAAACTCACGATTTGACCTCTCCTCTACGCACCGTATCTTTCAACAGCAACGCTAACACTCTTCTCCCTGCCCTCTCCAGGGGAAGAGGGGAGGAGGGGAGGAGGGGAGGAGTGACGCCCCTGTGGTGTCTCCCTCAGCAGATCTGACAGCATGTCCTCCTCACGGTGGACAGCCTCCTCTCTGCCTCAGGTCTGGAGGTCAACTGTAAGCCCCGCCCCCCTGCTGTAAGCCCCGCCCCCTGCTGTAAACCCCGCCCCCCTGCTGCACTCACTCAGGCTCCGTGAGGGGCGTGGTCTCATTGGGCTCTGTGGCACCTCCTCCTTGGTGGTTTGGTGTGCGTTCCTCCTCAGTCCTCACCTCCACGATGGGCTCCTTGGACTCGTCCTTCCTGCAGGAGGAGGCAGGGAGCGCTGTCTCACACGTCTGGCTCTCACACGTACTTGCAGCTCTCTCTCTACCTCTCTCTCTACCTCTCTCTACCTCTCTCTCTCTCTCTCTACCTCTCTCTACCTCTCTCTCTACCTCTCTCTCTACCTCTCTCTCTACCTCTCTCTCCCTCTCTCTCTACCTCTCTCTCTACCTCTCTCTCTACCTCTCTCTCTACCTCTCTCTACCTCTCTCTACCTCTCTCTAGCTCTCTCTACATCTCTCTCTACCTCTCACTCTACCTCTCTCTCTACCTCTCTCTCTACCTCTTTCTCTCTTTGTCTCTCCTTCTCTCCCTATCTCTATTATATTGTATTATTTGAGGTATATACATATATCATAATCACACAGGTATATGGTTATCCCTGTTCTATGCATATTCACTGTCTCTAGCATACAAGCGCCTCAGTGCTGCATCTGCAGGAGCAGCAGAGCTGCAGTAGCAGAGCTGCAGTAGCTGCAGTAGCAGAGCTGCAGTAGCTGCAGAGCTGCAGTAGCAGAGCTGCAGTAGCTGCAGTAGCAGAGCTGCAGTAGCTGCAGAGCTGCAGTAGCAGAGCTGCAGTAGCTGCAGTAGCAGAGCTGCAGTAGCTGCAGAGCTGCAGTAGCAGAGCTGCAGTAGTTGCAGAGCTGCAGTAGCAGAGCTGCAGTAGCTGCAGTAGCAGAGCTGCAGAGCTGCAGTAGCTGAGCTGCAGTAGCTGCAGTAGCAGAGCTGCAGTAGCTGCAGTAGCAGAGCAGCAGAGCTGCAGTAGCAGAGCTGCAGTAGCTGCAGTAGCAGAGCTGCAGTAGCTGCAGTAGCAGAGCTGCAGTAGCAGAGCTGCAGTAGCTGCAGTAGCTGCAGAGTTTCTCCATACTCACGTGAAGGCAGCCTTCCCCTCCTCCATGTCTTTGCTCTTGGCCCCCGGTCCAGCCTTGCCACAGAAGTTGACGGCAATGCACATGAGCAGACCGCACTTGTTCAGGAAGTAGCAGGTGACGTCGACGCCCACCAGCAGCAAGATGAAGACCACGATCAGGATCCCCACGATGGCACCAGTGCCCAGGCCTGGACCCCCTGTTGCCATGTCTGGGAGGAGGGAGAGGGGGGAGGAAGGGAGGGAGGGAGAGAAAGAGAGGGAGAGAGAGACAGGGAGGGGAAAGGGAGGGAGGGAAAGAAAGGGAGAGAGAAAGGGAGGGAGGGGAAAGGGTGAGAGAGAAAGAGAGGAAGGGGGGAGGGATGGAGAGAGGGAGAGAAAGAGATGGAGGGAGAAGGTGAGAGAGAAAGAGAGGGAGGGAGGGAGGGAGGGTGAGGACAAGTGAGGGTCGATAGAGAGAAGGAGGGGTACACAAAGAATGCAGGACAGAGAAAATTAGAGTAAGAGGGGTAGAGAGACATTAGAGTAAGAGGGGTAGAGAGACATTAGAGTAAGAGGGGTAGAGAGACAGAGGTAAAGAGAAACAGAGAGAAAGAGAGAGAAAGGAGGTAGACAGCGTAAGAAAGAGAGAGGTAGAGAGAGAGGTAGAGAGAGAGACAGAAATGATGAGTCAGGATTTTATTCACAACCACTCATCCATAGCATGTGTTCAAGGTCTCAAGAGTGTTGCTCTTAACACAGCAGACTGTGAGCCAAGTATTGCATAGTAAACACAAATCTGTTTTGGATTAGGAATATATAGACAGGTGGTCAATTCTTGCACAAACTTGAGCCAACAATTTGTTTCAATTAAATTGTATTAGCTGCATCCAAATCACAAACAAGTGGTACCAACATATTGAAGTTAATATGTTAAACACACAATGCATTTCTCAGCCATATATGGTATGATATTAGGATTAGGCTTAACATGAGACAACACACATATTTAACCATATTGAAAAACAAACCAGCCATACCTATTGAAGGCATGCCAGAACGAAGCCTCAACATTAGAACATAAAGTGCAAACCACTAGAGCTTCAATCAGTGCTCAGCTCACTCAACAGTCTGGTAGAACCTTGTGCCCACAGCTTCCACAGAAGATGGCATTAAAGACAAACTTGACTCGACAAGAGTGAATTGCGGGCAGGAGGGCAAAGGTTGGGAGCACGGTCAAATGTAAAAAACAGGCACCCGGGCTTAGATATAACATAGAAGCAAACAGAATAAAATAATATAACATCACACTTTTGCAAAGGTAAAAAAAGCAAAGGGGTTGTGTTTTAAGTGAGCAAAAACACAAGCTACTTACCAGACAGTAACAAGCTCATACCCAAACATGTCATAAAGATGTTCACCAGCACACCACATTGTCATGAAAGTTTAAACATGCTTTTCGAGACTTTATGCACTTATAAACATCCCTCAACACAAACTTCACACACACACACACACACACACACACACACACGTGTTCAAATTCACAATGCTAATATGACAAAGCATTTACAAAACTTCTAAACAGAATCGTGTTGAAAGTCAAATTAATTGCTGCAATTTGTGTAATAATTAATAATCAATCTTGCAAAATCAGACTTCCAAACTATTTGCAGCCACTTGATATTCAGGAAACAAACAAGGAACTCTGAGATGTGATGCAATCAGTCCCTTGTAGATTTGTTCGTGCGACACAACCTTGTTTAGCGTATTGTTGATACGAAACAGGAGTGTCATGGTACAATTATAATGATTGCTAATGTGTAAAAAGAGTTGAGTGGCATTTTATATTTTCTTTCGTTCTTCTGGTATGAATCTATTAGTGGTCGAACAAGCTATAATTGTAATTTAGAACGGAAGAAACAAGATTTGGACTTGCCGATTTTTCAGAAGAACGGTACTGTGATACAGAACATGCATTTAGTTCTAAAACTTCTAAAAGTGGATTTGTGTCAAATCTTCTATTTACCAAGGTAACCCAATACTCTCTCTCGCCGCGAAATCATCCAGATCCACCAATCTTCCAGCGTCAAACAAAAGACAAACCTCGAACCTTCATTTATATTCATAAGAAAGCGTGCATTCTCAATCAAATGTATTGAGTCATATTTGTGCTGTTTCACCACCCCCCCCCCCCTCCCCCTTCAACTCCCCTTTCAAATTACCACGGCGGTAGTCTCTTATCTTACAGTAACACACGCAGCCTTTTTGGCAAACACTTTCAAACGCTTTTGCGCTCCAGGATCGAAGACTCACGTGTGTGTAGAGAGACTGATTGAATGTCAGAGCTGCAAATGTTTACCTTTAAACAAACAGTCTGTCTGCATTGGTACCGTACGAAGGACGGTATTTAGTCACCGGTTTGGAAGTATGTACAAGCATTCAGTCTCAAGCATTACATTTCTGGACATGATTGCCTATTTTTCATGTTTGTGTGGACACTTTAACTTAACAGACAATTCTACTGAGATACTTGTATAGTGGTAGCAGCACATAATTATAGTCAAAGGATCCCAAGTGTGTTGGATCACAGTACGACTGTAGATATGTTTTTTGAGTGTGAGAACATGCATGATATGCTCCAATAACAACCCTCATATTTCACTTGCGGAAATATCTAATTTTTTATAATGAGCGGATTGGCTGTGTGTTGCTGGGTTACCAGGCCTTGAGTGACGCGTTCCAGACATGTATCGCTACAGCAACAGAACAGTTGAATACAGAGAGCTGAATGTATTACAGTTGAGCACTATAGAGAAGGCATCGCTAGTCCTTGAGGAAGACCACAGAAGTCTGAAAAGCAATACAAGCTTTTCAGAATATTTCAATAAGTCTGACGTGCGTACTGTACTAAGTACTAAGCAAAGCTCCAAGCCGTATGGATATGATTTGTACGTTTTGTAGGAGTCTGTAAGAGATTAGCCCAAGGCTTGGGGGAGGGGAAAAACACATTCATTAAACACTAGTTTTAACATTTGCATTATTTGTTTAGTAGTTAAGGCCTCAGAACCTTGCGTCTAATAGTTGACCACGCTTGTACTGGCGTGAAAGAGAGGCATCGATCTGTCCCTGAAAGGTGAGAGAGCTTGGGGTTCCTGCAGAGGTGCCATCCACCTGCATCTCCCAGCTGTCTGAGCCCTGAACACTGACAAGGCTGCAAACCTCTCCTGGCTGAAACTCGCACACCTCCATCTAACTAAAGCTTACAGGCCTGTTGGGTTGGCAGATTAGAGAGCAAGAACACACAGCAGCCCCCAAACGGATCCTCACCTGATCCTCATCAGGTGATCAAGACTCGAAAACAATGACTTGATTATGAACGGTGAGTTTTAAGAGACGGTAATGGAGGGTGTTCAAAGATCTGAGTGGCCTGTCTCTCCCGGTCAGGTGGAGGAGGGTGGAGGAGTGTTCTGAGCCGGGTCGAGCGGTTGTGGTTTGTACCAGAAGGAGACGCTGTGTCCAGATGTCTGATCTGAACCCCTGCGGTGACACGGTCTCCAGAGAGTCAGACAGATGCTGCCCAGCGCACAGCGGTCACAACCCCTGCTCCTTCGTGACGTGTGGAAAAACCGCCTCTCATGGCATTAAGGAAGGACCAAACAAATGGGTTGGCACATGCGGACCAGGAGTTAACTCCAAGCGCATAACTTTATTACCTTCCGATGTTGACTTCAAAATGGGGTGGTGGGAGGGGGAGCAAAAAAAAAAAAAAAAAAAAAACGAACAAAAAAAGTTAATCTGAAATTTGAACACAACACAGCAATCCTTCCCTCAAGGGTGTTTTCAGTGCATCAGGCCTCAGTGTTTGAGGGCTCTAACCCTGGTTTATAGCCCCACTGCGGGGCACATCATCTGCCTGGCACACACCAGGCAGATGATGGGGTAAATAAACAAGCCTCATGTGTCTGGGGGGGAACACCGAAAGAGAGGCACTGCGTCAGTCTGGCGTTTCAGAATAAGAGTCTCCAATCTTACTTTGTCAAAGAAAAAAGGTAGTATTACTATTCCACCCCCTCCCATATATCTCCATAAAATCTACAATGAATACAGTATGGAAACACTGGTATGTACTTACAAAAATGTATTATAGAATATAATAATTTCACATTATTGAAAATGACCGACATATAGATTTTAGTGTTTTAACAGCTGTAGCATTAATTTTTTTTACGTGTTCTGTTGTTTCATCCAGGTAAAAAGAGGAAAAAAAAGAATCTATCAAAAGAACAGCCTACAGTATATTTTGTTTTTGAAGATCTTTTGAAAAGATTATGTACACTTTGTCACAAAACAATTAGAATGACAATCTGAACCACCAAAGCAGTGTCTTATCCCCTATACAGGGCAAGCACTGCATCCCTTCGATATGAGCCTTGTGGAAAATAAAACTACAAATGAACAGAAAAGATTACATAAGAAATGTTAATGGTCTTATGTTAACTAATACAAAATCCCTCTGCGAAGCCTGCCTCTGGAGTTTCATGATGTACACGAGGGATAATGGAAGCAGTTCAAACTTGTACACACACACGCAGAATACACAATGTGTCCCAATGGTACTCAAATCCATCATAACATGACAAAAGCCACACTGAACAGCATTATGCACCTTTTTACATACGGGGGGGAAAAAGGTGACCCCCCCCCAAAAAAGCAAAACAAAACAAAAACATTCTGAATGACATAAGTACTGACATTTTCGAAACCCCCTTAACATGAAATCGATATCTTGATTCGTCATGTATTATTATTCTTTTTTTGTGTGTGTGTGTGTGTCAGCACAAGGGTCAAAAGGCATAGAAAACAAGGATGCCCAGCTGAGGTGTCTAACACCAGGGCACCCTCTCTCTCTCTCGGGGACGTCTATACGAGCCACAACACAGTCAGCACAGAGAGCGTGAGAGAGGCCAACGTGTACGACACGGACGAACAGCCAAGGGTCGCTGAGGGCACGACAGGAAACAAACACCACAACAACAACAACAAACACCAGAAATCGTTCACAGTGACACAGCAAATAAATAAATACGGAAATAAAAAGGAAACATAATTAAAAAAAAAAGTGACAGTTACACAGGAAAGAAAAAAAAAAAAAAAAAAGGGAAAATTGTGTGTATGGAGATGTTAGGATCCAGAGGTGCCCAAGAAGATCACAGGTGAAGACATGGACAGGGAGGAGGGGGGAGGAAGAAGAGGCAGGGGGGGGGGGGGAGAGAGGGAGAGAGACAAAAGAGAGAGAGAGATAGAGAAAATAGGTCATATATACAGAAACACAAGTTCGAAAGGTTAATTGAGACTAAATAAAGGAACAGTAAAGGAACTCTTAGCAGGTTAGATGATCAACGTAAAAGAAGCGATAACACGTTAGTAGCAAACGGCAAACGACAGGTCAATCACGACAAGCAGGCGGGGGTGAAAGGTTCAAAAAGTGATGCGGGGTCACTGGGAAGGTTGGCGAACACAGACAGAGAAAAGGGCATTCTCCCTGGTATCCCCCCGGCAACAGCTGTCGTATTTCTTAGCCAATCACAATGGATCATAGGGGTTCTGTCTAGATGATTGGCTTGTCTTCATGCCTTTGAGTGGAAGGCAGGCAGTCAGGTGAGGCCAGAGAGAGAGCAGAGGATGTGAGACGCGTCCAGATCTCTCTCACTGGGACAGGAGCCCAGGCAAACTTCACATTCCAGTAAGAATATGAAGGAGATATTCAAAGTAAAGTTGATGTTTTGTGAAGGCTCAATGAATAAATGATGTTGCGTTATTAAAACCTGCACAAGCAAATAGCTTTTCTTTGTCGTTTCGCTCCATATCAGCCTCAGCTTGGGAGATTTGGATTCAAAACTACTGTCCTGTCATACAGAGCACGCTCACCAAAACCTGAGGGCCATGACTCCTTATCTGTCTTAACCCTAACTGAATAACCAGAATTTTTTTACAAACTATTTTCATTCCAAAATGCGTCCACTTCATATAAGACACGTGCAACTGCACTGGTCATCATGTTGCCATGCCAACTCCTCCTATGGTCCTGGGCTCATAGGACATGACTGATTTTGTCATTGTTCTTAGCAGAGCTTTAGAGCCAGTCTGGGTATATATGAATATCATCGTCCACTATGTTCTTGTCCTGCTAAAAACATCTTCCTGCTTCTCATTTGAAAAACAAGACTGCAGGCACAACCACCAGCTTTGCAGTTTGTGGCACAGCAACAAAAACAAATGAAAATAAAAAACTTGGCTAGTGTTCAGGTGAACCTGCTCTGGCAGGATAGTAAAGAGATCCAAACCTCCCTCTGCTATATGGCCGATTCCCACCAAGCGCATGTGGAAAAGCTGGCTGCCTGAGCCACAGACTGGCAGATGCCTGTTAGGTCTCCAGTAAAGCATTAACACATTAATCCTGTGGAGGCGTCCCCATGCAAGGACTGCAGGCTCCTTCCCCACTGAGCCAAGACACATTTTCAGGTCAGTAAATCCGGCAGCGAGTGAGAACTGAGAGCCACTAAACCTGGCTTTGGCAGGAGGGAGATGGGGGGGGGAGAAGAGATTCAGAGAGAGAGAGAGAGAGAGAGAGGGAGAGAGAAGGGAATTGGAGGGAGACTGACTTTTGATGCTCTTTCACGGCAACATCAAACAGCCAGCGTGGGTGAAGAAGGTAAAGGAGAGGAGGAGGAGGAGGAGAGGAAGAGGAGGAGGAGGAGGAAAAGAGGAAGAAGAGAGGAGCAGAGGAGGAGGAATAGAGGAAATGTAGCAGAGGAGGCATTGACAAAGGAGAGGATATATAAATATTAGTGGAAAGGGAGAGGGACCTTGATGGAAAGATTAAGGTTGGCAGGACACATGCAGCTTTATAGTTCTAGTTCTAGAGGGGACGGCAGGACAGATATGAATGTGCAGGGTCAAAAAAACAGAAATTCTAAGGAGTGCAACACAGGAGAGATGAACAGCGACAGGTTCAAAGCCCAGGTTTGGTCAGTGGGGGACACAGCTCAAGTTCAAATGCAAACCTTTCAGCCCACACAAACTGTCAACAGAGAACAAGCCGACTGTGTGCGTTGGGGAGGCTTCACCTGTGTTCAAAACCCTGACAAACATTCTCTGCTCTGACAGTACTGGTCAGTGTGAAACCTAACATGAAGGTACTGCATTCGGCCCCGCTAACAGTGATACAAGCTACCAGGCCCTTTTGATTTATTCATCTATCCTAGTATCCTCAAGCCAGTGTGTGTAATGGTGTGTTCAACCATTCTCTTTGGCTCTGAGGCTATCTACTGGACCGAAAAGAAGTCTTCACTGTGATGAATATCGCCCTTCAGGCAGCACTATGTGTGCGGCCATTTTAAATCAACAACGTTGTTATTTATCAGAAACTTGATTTAAAAAATCCAACTGAAATCAAGTACAAAATGACGAGATACAAGATACAAGATAAAATACAAGAGAGAAATGCTTTCGACTTCCCAGAGGAATTAGTTAGGAAACGACAACTACCTAGTTAAAACTTCAACAAATCTGAAGTGTTCTTTCCCAGACTCAGCATCTCTGTTGCCAGTGTGTGTGTGTGTGTGTGTGTGTGTGTAATATGATAACTGCAACTGTACAGCGAGTGCAGCTGGTGTGTGTGTGCAGCGGGCTGGGTGGGGGCCATACCTGGGACGGCGGTGGGTTCTGCTGCGGTTTTGAAGGAGAACACGGCAGGGGTGGACTTGCCCTGCTGGTTCTCAGCCACCACGTACACCACATACTCGACGTTCCACTTCAGGCCTCTGAGAACCACAAACTCACTGCTGGTGGGGAGGCGGATCTCTGGCTTCCAGTCCGACCCGTGTTTCTGAGGAGAGAGGAGAAGGGAGAGGGTGAAGAGAGGGCCGGGGTGAGGAGTGGAGAGAGGAGAAGGGAGAGGGTGAGGAGAGGAGAGGGGAGAAGGGAGAGGGTGAGGAGAGGGTGAGGAGGGTGAGGAGAGGGTGAGGAGAGGGGAGAAGGGAGAGGGTGAGGAGGGAGAGGGTGAGGAGAGGAGAGGGAGAGGGTGAGGAGGGTGAGGAGAGGGTGAGGAGCGAGAGGGGAGAAGGGAGAGGGTGAGGAGAGGGTGAGGAGAGGGTGAGGAGGGTGAGGAGAGGGTGAGGAGGGAGAGGGGAGAAGGGAGAGGGTGAGGAGAGGGTGAGGAGGGAGAGGGGAGAAGGGAGAGGGTGAGGAGAGGGTGAGGAGGGAGAGGGTGAGGAGGGTGAGGAGAGGGTGAGGAGAGGGGAGAAGGGAGAGGAGGGTGAGGAGAGGGTGAGGAGAGGAGAGGGGAGAGGGTGAGGAGAGGGGAGAAGGGAGAGGGTGAGGAGAGGGTGAGGAGAGGGGAGAGGGTGAGGAGAGGGGAGAAGGGAGAGGGTGAGGAGAGGGTGAGGAGGGTGAGGAGAGGGCCGAAGTGAGGAGAGGTCCGCCGTCAGGAGAAGAGCACGTTAGCCGCCGTCAGAAGAGGAGGCCACAGAAGGACCAACCCAGAACAACAAAGCACGATCTCCTTTTGAAGCACAGGCGGAAGGTTAATCCTTCACGCAGCAGGGGCCACAGAGAGACAGACACGACAGCAGGTCAGAGGTCACGAGGCGTTCCCTCTTGTACTCACGGGCTTGTAGCGGACCAGGTAGTGCATGATGGGGGAGCCCCCGTCGTCCTGCATGACCCAGTTGACCTTGAAGGAGTCGCCCGTCTTCTCCAGCCCTCCGTCCAGCTTAGGGGGGCTGGGCTCCCCTACGAGCACATAGCAGGGACACACGGTCAATCTCCACGGCAACGGCCAATGAGGCTGTCTCGTCCCCTGAGCCCCCTTGACGACGCAGGTGGCATGGCTACGACACAGATGTCTCTGGTTTCCTGGCACCGCGAGACCATCTGTCTAACTGAGTGTTTCTGTGTCATCGTGAGGTGGTGATCTCCCCCTCAACACCCTGTCATGAAGATGTTACTGTGCTCTTTCACCCCAGAGGGGGTGGGGGGACCCGAGACCTTTTGGTCTGCAGTCCGATGCTCTATCGATGAGCTCCACCTGTCCCCCAACAAACTGACAGAGCCCCGTTTGAACCCCCCTGCAGCGTGGTTGGTGCTGCTGCCGCCGTGTTTCCTGAGGGCAGTCGGCTCTGCGGTGACACAGGACGACGTGAGACCATGTGCTCTTTGACAGCGTGCTCAAGGGCTGCGTCTGTGTGATGGACAACTAGCGGGGGACCCCGGGGGGAGTGAGGACGCAGAGGAGAGCAAGGACTCTTCTCCAGGAATACCTCGTGATCTGGGCCATCCTGCACTCTAAGGACAGGGACAGTTCATGAGCCACCTCAGCATTGATTGGACATGTTACTCCATTACATTTAATAACATTATTATGGTCCACTAGGAGCGAGGGTCAGTGTGTTGCAGAATATGTCTGTGTGTGTGTGTGCATTTAATCACATAATCCCTTAACTAGGAAGCCATGCCACCTCAGTCCCAGGGGGCTGCGAGGAAAAGAGTCTAATCAGAAACACTCATTAATCATATAAACATTGGTTATACTTAGTGAGAAGCCAATATGCTCTTACAGCAATTACCTCCTGTGACTAAAAGGTAGAACCAGGATTCAAATGACTGCCGCAGTATGTGTAAATGACATCGGGTTTGGACTTTTGTCTGGGTTTGGCTGTGATCAAAGGAGTTTAAAAGATGGTTTTGTTGTGTACCAAGTGTCCTGCCCGAACACTCTGACCCAAGGTTGCTTGGCTACCAAGCCCTTGAAGTTAACTGCCATGTTTGACAGGAATTGGCTGCCTCAAAACATCCTGGTGTTATTTATCAACAAATGAACTGCGAGACGAGGTCAGTGTAGTAGCAGCCAACAAAAGAGCAGCAGACAGAAGCTTTGCTCCTGGGAGATATCAAACATCCCCAGACAACGGCAGCAGAGAACAATACGGTTTGGGGGTTCTACTGTAACCCTGACCAAAAGCCAGTCCGCCACACAATGGCTTGTCTCCTTTGACTTCAGCCAAACACAGCGAAGAAAGATAAGAAATAATTGGGCAAGAGGCAGATGAATCCTGATCCACTTTTAGTCGTGTCTGTCTAGGGGATTTTGAACTGATGTTCCCATTCATCTCCCAGATTGATTCCCGAGGGAACAGCATGCTTCTGTTTTCCTTTAGTAGCTCAGGCTCAAATCAGTAACAAGCGTTTTTAAATCTATGAATTGCTGGGTAAACTTTAAGAAGTCCCTCTGCTTTCACTACAGTGATCCTCACAATACAGTAACAAATCCCCACTTAAAACTGGAGTGATTTCATTGGATTTGGAGGACACTTCAATTGGAAATGCAAATTTGTCGTTCTTGACACTTGACAAACGGCGATCTCTTTGATTACACGATTAGTCAATCAACCATGCGTAAGGGCACTTTGTGTTCACCTCAGATGGTTAAACGTATCTGATTACATTCCCCTGAAAAAGCATTCAGCCACTCTTGGAGTAAGCATGATTAGATGCTGAAATTAGACAAAGGTTAGTGAGAAGAGAAACAGTACAGATGGTGTGACGTCCAGACAGTTATGTCCAGAAGATCTGTGATCAGATGAGTAGCATTCCCTGTTATGTGTGATGTTTCCTCAAGCTAATCGGGAGAGAAAGTAATTAGGGTTATACACAAAATATAGAACAAAACAGAAAACATGCTCTATCATGCAGATCGTATTATTATTCAATGTGTAGTGATTCTGGAATATTCTGTCAATCTTGACTCTTGAAGTGAACTTTTTAATCTGATCAAGAATAACGAATATGTTTATTGTTACTAATTTACAAATCCAGTGAGATTAACCAATTGTGGATAATTTAAAAAAATAAAATGTTATGCCCTCTGACTAGTCAAAAAAGGTGTGCATCTTCATAGATTTATACGTCTACAGTTTAGAAAAACACCATAACAGTAGGATTGTTACACAAATTGTGGATATCGTACAAAACACTGCCAAATTTCCAGTTTAATCAGTACAGGTGTGAATAACATGCCAGGTATGAGAGAGACAGACAGACAGATAGACAGAGAGACAGACATGCAGACAGACAGGCGGGCGCTGTCCCTCTGGACAGACGGGCAGTTAAGGAGGGGCAGACAGAAACGGAGTGAACTTGCATGCATGCATTACGTGGGTTGAAGACCACAGTTAGTCCGTTTGGTAACAGGTGGAGATCTTTTAGTAAAATGAATGATCTCCGTAAAAGAGTAAAGAACCCTGTTTCACTGGACAGTTCCCGGTGTGCAGGGCAGTGTGTAAAAGGTGGAGGTTCTGACATCGCTAGTGAGATGTTTGGGGCTGAGATGATGGTGGGTTTGCAACATATGCTGTTCGCTAAGTGGAGAAGATGCCCTGCTTGTTACAGCTATGGCAATGGCATGGTACTTTAGTCCCCCCCCCAAAAAAGGACAATATTTATACGATATGTCAGTATGTAAGATTTAGAGGTCAACCATTTGCTTTTTTCCCCCTTAAACTATGAATGAAAGGTGACAATATCCGATGTAATCATTATTCTACAGAAAAACAGACTAGTAAGGCACTGAGATGTTAAAACTTGAGTAGACCAGTCTGAAAACACCTCCGTCGACCTGTAGTTGGGAAGGCTCGGAAGCATAATGGCTGATCTTTAAAGAAAAAGTTATTATAAAGAGTTATTCCTATATGGATGGCTGGGGGGTGATGAGGTAGATAGGATGCAACTTGACAAAAAATAAAACGTTTTCAGTTGTTTTTCCTAAATGTAAATCTGTCAGTCTAATTGGAATTCTTATCTATTCGTCCAGTGTTTTATATAATCTGAACGGAACCAAACGGAAGAGAAATTTACCTTCTGTTCCCCAGCGAAGACGACATCAGCACCATGCAAGAGCCACATGACAAAGTCATATGAAACGCACGCACATGATTGGTTGAAAGGAAAGTGAAGGAGGAGGAGGGAGGGAGGGAGGGGGGGTTGGGGAGTCACATGGAAAATACAAAATATATTTTTTTAATGATGTAATTATGGGTAAGAAACAAAACAACAAGACAGTTAAAAGACAAAACGATACAAAACAAACAACAAAAATAAATGTTTAAATTTAAAACAGAACGTCTTTGCACATCAAAACACAGAAACATGTATAGCATTTAGATACATGAAGCATTTTGGACATCCAGCATGAGTTCTGTTACATAAAGATGTTTTTATAAAAGACAAACAGAAGTTGGGGATGTAAGGGAACACCTTATGGGAGAATTAATACAGAATACAACTTCCAATTCAAACAAAAATGGTTCTGCCCAAAACTGCCTCATGCATCAACGAAACAGTATTTCCTCTGACTGACATTCATGTGCCTTTGAATCGATTTCTGTGATAAAAAAACAAAATATGACAAATGTGACATTTTTGCCAACCCAAAGAGCCTTTTTGTTTTTGTTTTTACGAGTAACACCAAAAGGTGTGACACCAAAAGGTGTGACACCAAACCAAGCATGTACATGTTCTTAAAACAGAGGAAAGCCCGCAGTATTTCCAATACTGATCAAAGCACATCATGCAGATCTACACGTGGCGCATGATGCTGTCCTTCACAACAGGGACACATGGAGGGTTAGGGACGTCACGTCTGACAGTATTATGACTCTGAAAGCTGAAAGAATTAGACAACAGGGCAGCACAAATCTAAAAACAGAGACATTGTTCTGTCACAACAGATGACCTACCTACACACACACACACACACACACACACACACAATACCTCAGTTCTACAGGGAATTATGCTTTTCAAGATGAATTAGAAAAACTCCAAACTGTTGGGAATCGTTATTTCGAACCATTAGGCATGCACCATCCAAAATACTTACTCCATGTACCTTGTGCTAAACTCGTTTCATTATGCACCATTGTTACCAAATTGCCATATTGAGGCGAAATCTCACGATTGAGCAAGTGTAAAAGCTGTAAGCGTTTAACCACGAGGATCTGTTATCGTCTGATAATACTGTATGCTTTGTAACATTCCAGTCCCTTCTAAAGGTTGTTAAACAAAGTTAGTCGCTAATCTAGTGAACAATATAGCTGTTCTATGATTATGTTAGTTGAGATTGTCTCTGTGGCTGTTACAATAGTTACGTTTTCTTGGGGGGGGGGGGGGTTGAAACATGTTATACAGCACATAGAACTGGACTACTTAATAATATTAATAATAATAATGTGTTCATTTAGCAGACGGTTTTGTCCAGAGTAATGTACGGGGTAATTTGAACCTGCAACCTCATGATCTGTAATTCATGCCCTCACAATCAGTTTGATGAGCACTCACGTGTTGATCATGAGCTACAGTTACTGTCTGCTCTGAAGCAACTTTTGAAAATGCACGCAACAAAAACCCAGATGACAACTTTGTAGACAAAATCCAAAATTAGCTGAATCATCAGATAGTTTATCAACAAACGATCTCAAAGCGGTTCAAGGAAAATACTTTTTTTGTTTTCTAGTAAAAAAAAATAGCTGACCGGTGCAACTCGGTTATCTACCTCAGTCCTAACCTTTCAGACAGTCTTTAGTCACAAAGGGCTTAGGTAAGGAGAGAGGAACATTTCTTGCTGTTTGGTATTCATAAGGGTGAGAGATTGCCAATATGAACCTCCAGCTGTCTGTTTCTATTCCGTCTCTCTTCGATTTTGTTTCTAGCAATCTCACGGTAGGAATCCTTAAAAGAAGCCGTCTTCAGCTCCCAGCAGAAGTCTGTGTAGGTTTAAGAAGCACTTCTGCCCTCTTCTCCTAAGACCACACAGGTGTCCTTCCCTGCACTGTGTGCAGCGCTGTTCCCTACTCTGAGCCAAGGTCTAATCTCATCATGTATGCTGTCATGGTTACATTAAAATCATCCTGAACCGTCCTCCCTAACTGTCATTCTTGAGGTCACCAGGAGGTTAGAGAAGAAAGTTGGAAAATTTGTGTTCTTATACTTTTCTTTCTTTTCTTTACTTTTCTCATATAGTGTAGTGATGAAGCTGCTGGCTTGCTTCAGATGTTTTCATCACGCACGTACAGCCGTTATATTATGGGAAGGTACAAATCTGGAGGCAGTGTATCCTGCTGATGTAGAAGGGACAGGGCAGGTTCTAGAGCGGTTTTCTGGCAGAATTGTAACTCTTCTTTTGAACCGTAAAATCATAACAACCAAAGAATTTCACATTGCTGCATGCTGCATTTCAACACACAAGTCACAAGCAACAAAAATATTTAGATTATTTGTTTTTTCTGTATTATCATCATCAATACAAATGAACTTCAAATCAAGCCGTAAAAAGGGGTGTTCCAGATAGCCACTTGAATTAATTCATCCGGTACATGCACTGTGGTGTTAACTGAATTCATATCGCCCAGGACTAATGGGTCACGATGACACAAGGTTAACCCTAGACTGTGGTTAGTGCAGAGGTGTTCTACTGGGGAGAGGAGCATTGAGAAGAGCCAGGGATAAACTCATCTCATTGCTCCAATCCATTCCCGACTATATCAGCAAATCATCTGTCCCCCACCCCCACCCGGCTCACTACGTGTCATCGCTACAGGCCATGCTGGTGAGGCACCGCGGCTCTAAGATAGACACTAAACAGAGAGGCGGTTTGGTTGCTGACAGACACTCCACACTGCCAGACCTGTGGTATACTCACTAAGGGGTGCACTGGTTGGAACAAGGAGCGTTGGAGTCACTGAAGAAACTGCAAGATGGTGAGAACACAGTGAGGGGTCTGGGCAGAGCTCCCCGGGTCGGTGGAGGAAATAGTTTGTGGTGCAACAGACAACTTGAGATGTAGTTAATGTGATGTCGTTTGGACAGATGTAGACTCCGGTGCACTGATCAGATTTGTTCCCAAGGTTTGCCTGTTGTCCATTAGCAACAAGCAATACGTTATGAATGGGGAGAGAGGACTCGTTTTGACTAACCCCACCAGACTAGATTCAATCTGGTGAAGACACATAGAGCACTGTGAAACCTGTGTAGCGATGTTACAGAAAGCAGTAATCCAGTCTCGTGCTCACTGTACAGGCTTTTCCAACACTAAGCAGAACCAGTGAGTGTGGTAAAACATCACACTGCATGATTTGGAGTAAGATCACATGACTGCAGGAACAGAAAGACAATCACAAACTAACTAAGAATGGTGTTTCAGGAGTGAGTTATAATCTGTGTAGCTGGAGTGGGTTTGTGGCGGTATCGAGCAGTTGACAGATTTTACAATTCACACAGAGTTCAGGCAGATCCTGCAGTTGGTGTTAAGAATTCATAAAAATAGACCCAGGGAAAATGTTCTTAGACCATTAATTATTCCTAAGGATTTAGACAGAGACAGAGAGAGAGAGAGAGAGAGAGAGAGAGAGAGAGAGAGAGAGAGAGAGAGAGAGAGAGAGAGAGAGAGAGAGAGAGAGAGAGAGAGAGAGAGAGAGAGAGAGAGAGAGAGAGAGAGAGAGAGAGAGAGAGAGAGAGAGAGAGAGAGAGAGAGAGAGAGAGAGAGAGAGAGAGAGAGAGAGAGAGGGAGAGAGGGAGAGTATTGCGTCTAGAACCTCATCCTACATGTCTGTGAAGGCCATGAAACCAAGAACCACAGGTTGTCATAACCAACACACAAACCAAATACCAAAATGCCACACACCGAAATGTAAGAACAGTTAGATAATCGCATATTGCATAACTATCATTCAATATCGGCTTTGCCATTCTTTATCCACTTCTACCATTCAACACTATTCTTTTCTGATGTCACCTAAACCTTATTTCTCTGTAGCTCCAGACAGCGGCAGGCGAAGCCTGGATGGATGTGAAGTGAGTTTTGTGATCCGGCCCGGACCATTATCCAGGCACCCCCCCACCAGCCTAGCGCTGATGAAGCCATCCATCAGCGCCCAGCAGGGCAGCGTGGAGGCGTCTGTAACGTCACCAGACGTCGTGTTGGTCACGCTTCTCTGGAGCTTCCATCTCAGCCTTGAGAAGTAGAACAATAACACTGCAAGGTAGCCCCGCCCCGCCCTGCCCCGCCCTGCCCCGCCCTGCCCCGCCCCGCCCTGCCCCGCCGCGACCCAGCAGCTGAGCTGAACCCAGAGCTGTTTCTGAGGCGTGTGACACCCAAACGTCACAGATGAGTCACCTCTGCATAGTCCTCCTCCTCCCCCCTCCCCTCTCCCCTCTCCCCCTCCCCTCCCCCCCTCCCCTCCCCTCCCGACATTGTGGCAGCTACATTCTCTGTTTAGTTTTTGTGGTGATAGGAAGCCTGGTGATACACGTCGTCAATGCTCCTTTACTACTAATGGGACTCTTGGAGACTAGAAAAGAAAAGTTTCTGTTTGGGAACGAATCGGCTCACACAGTCACTCTTCACGTGTCAGGGAGAGTGGTGATGAGGGAGAGTGTTGATGAGGGAGAGTGTTGATGAGGGAGAGTGTTGATGAGGGAGAGTGTTGATGAGGGAGAGTGTTGATGAGGGAGAGTGTTGATGAGGGAGAGTGTTGATGAGGGAGAGTGTTGATGAGGGAGAGTGTTGATGAGGGAGAGTGTTGATGAGGGAGAGTGTTGATGAGGGAGAGTGTTGATGAGGGAGAGTGTTGATGAGGGAGAGTGTTGATGAGGGAGGGTTTACAGGTTTGAAACACAGGGACCGAGCGAGGGGCTTGGAGTCAGGGACTAAGAGGATGCTAGATGGGCACTCAGAACAAGCTTACAGCCTGTCGTTATAGCTACCACACAGCTACACCAACCTGTCTCCATGTTAGCGTACTGAAACGGTATGCCGTCTGGAAAAATTTGCAAGAACAAATGCACAGCGTGAGGTCTGGAGGGTCGCTAGCTTGTCAAATAGCACCTTGTGTTCTTAGGCCACAGGCAAACAGACATGTCTCGCGTTAAAACAATGGGAAAGAATGTGTAAAACCATATATGGAAAAATATACTGAATTTCAACATGCGCTAGCAACAGAATTGTCAGCAGAAAATGTGTGACAAATATGGATGAATTGATGAGAAAAGTAACAGAAAACAGGAGGTGAGAAACTTACTTGTGAAAGTATAGCCTGAGGAATCCAATGGAACAAAAACAGATGAAGCAGAACCGATCAGAAGGAACAGAAACCATGACAACAGAATTACACAAAGTGATATGGGGGAGACTCTGTCCTGACAGGAAATAAGCTTTTATGAAATAGATAAAAATAAGAAATAAATTATAACACTGATGGTATGTTGATGAAATCTTAGCCTTGTGAAAAGCCTTGTATTTCCTTTTACATGTTTCTTTTTTCTTTTCTTTTTAGAAATTTGTGAGAAAAAAACATCTTTAAAATGGTGAGGTAACAGGACAAAGCCCCCTTAGCAGAGCGTGAAAACAGAAGGAGGGATCGAAGTTTCTACAGAAGCACGCGGGGTAACAGGAAGCAGATGGGAGCGTGACAGGAAGCAGCTAAGAATCAAACGAAGATTGATTCAGAACGCACACAGCTGACTCAGCCCTTGCCGAACGACAGCGACGCTGCCTTCACTCTACACAACCAGATGGGGAACGAACCGTAAGAAAACTAGGACAGAGAGAGAGAGAAAGAGGGAGAGGAGAGGGAGAGAGAGAGAAAGAGGGAGAGGAGAGGGAGAGAGAGAGAGAAAGAAACTGAGAAAGAGAGAAACAGACAAAGAGAGAGAGTGATGGTGAAAGAGACAGAGAGAAAACGAGATAGAAAGAGAGAGAGCGAGAGAGAGCGAGACAGAGCGAGAGAGAAGAGAGTCTCTGAGAGAGAACCGACCGGTAGCAAACTCCAGATCTTCCAAACCTGTGTTCATGTAGACCAGCACAGTCTGCGTCATGATGAACACTTTGATGAAACACTGTATTCAACGACTGTATTCATTCATTAAGGCTTCACCCCCTCCCCCCCCCCCGAAATAATAGCCAAGAAGAGCAGCCAGTCTAAAATGTTTCGAGGGTAAATCTCTAACTCTATTTTGTCTTTTAAAAGCAACTCTCCATCTGTCTTTGCCACTCAACATTAGCCACATTCATACAGGATTCATTTCTATAACTCTTGGATTTAACACAGGCTCTATGATTTAATATATGTCAGTGCACTTTATCGTTATCTACGTTATCTTCAGAGAAGGAAACTATTTAGACTTGCGTACAGTACTTATGTACAGTATAATGTTACATGAGCATTTTATACCAATCTGACTTAATGTTAACGTAAATATGGTCTCATGAAATAATGTGATTTTATGTATCAATTGGACGAAAGGTTTGACTTGAACATCATCTTAGAAGAGCTAATGCTGGTGTTTGGCCAGGCTACAGTCCCATAGCTTCAGAAGATCAACAAGCAGCTCTGAGTTGACACTCTCTACAAGTCCATGCAAAGGTTTGCTTGGTTCTTGTTCAACAGTTTGATCTAAGTAAAATGAGCGACGCATTCTGGCAAGATGCCTACATTATGTAATCCACCAATAAGTTATGCATTTACAAAGGGACCATCAAATGACCTTCATGAGAGAAGTTCAGATTACCTCAAACTGAGCCCAGAAAGTTCACATGATGAAAGACAAACTTTACACACAGACTAATGATGCTTTTTCGCGGGGAACAAATGCTGACACAACAGTCTAGGAGGCTGCGTGGGATGTTCTCTGCAGCCTGGAACCATCCAGGAGAGAAGCCCAGAACGCTGATCAGGCCAGGTCAGAGCACACACACACAGAGAGGAGAGGAGAGGGAGGACTCGACTAAATCAGACCCTTCTGCCGACGTTACGGAACAAATGAGTGGAAGTTTAGACACCTCTCCCCCTTCCTCACCCCGCTGCACAAGACAGGCAGGTGGGTGGGGGTGTGGGGGGGGGGGGGGGCAAGGGAGGGAGGAGGGGCAGGGGAGAGAAGATGCATTCCCAGAGTAGGTCCTCCTCCAGGGAGGAGTCAGAGGGATGCATCCAGCCTGATGGGGGTGGGGCGGAGGGGCAGGGGTGGGCCGCTGGACTGCAGGGACGAGGGGAGGGAAGCGTTAGGGTGAGGTGAGCGCTAACATTAGCGGGGGACTTACGGACGGGTTCGGTCTTGAAGCTCACGGCTGCGCTGCTCTCGCCCTCCCCCTTGCCGTTGATGGCGGACATCTTGACCTCGTAGGACGTCTCCGGCTTCAGCCCCACCATGGTGAGGACGTCCATGCCTGACCGAAGGAAGACGTCAGTCAGACACATTCACAAGAGCCAGAGACCTGCTTCTACTGCTGGTCGTGGTGAGGGTCGTGGTGAGGGTCGTGGTGAGGGTCGTGGTGAGGGTCGTGGTGAGGGTCGTGGTGAGGGTCGTGGTGAGGGTCGTGGTGAGGGTCGTGGTGAGGGTTGTGTGTTTATCTCACCGTCCTCTGCCTCGTACTCCTTGCTGGTCCAGTCCTGTCCGCTGGCACGCCACTCTGCCCGGTAACGGAGCACCGGCACGCCCCCATCAGCCTCCGGCTCCTCGAAGGTCACCAGGGCGGTGCTGGAGAAGGGCTCCACACGGCTGATCCCTGGAGCAGAGGGCACATCTACACACACACACAGAGAGACACACACAGAGAGACACACACACGCAGAGAGACACACACACAGAGAGAGACACACACACGCAGAGAGACACACACACAGATAGAGACACACACACAAAGAGAGACAAACACACATAGAGAGAGAGACACACAGATAGACACGCACACAGATAGACACGCACACAGAGAGACACGCACACAGAGAGAGACACACACACACAGAGAGACACGCACACAGATAGAGACACACACACAGAGAGAGAGACACACACACGTCCCGATTGCTTATCAAGCTGCCATCACAACAGGTCAGCCAGGAACTGGGACCAAGACTAGTATTTGGGGCACAGCCAATGGCAATGGATGGACATGAGAGATACAGCCAATCACACGGCAGGTTTACTAGCCTAATCCAATCAAAGGTCTCTGGAGGTTTTGGCCGGAGAACACCATGTCTGAGCAGTAAGGACAAAATCCAATTCAACAACGCCCTCCAAATTGCGTTGGCAGCCACTAAACTCTTGTGAAGAAAGGACGTGTTGGGCGACATGGTTTGGCTACTTAAGTTTATTGGCGACACGTCTACAAGACAACCAGGCTGTCTCTGATTTGACTTTTGGCAACCAAAAATAGTCACATTTACTAGCAGGAGAGCTGCGCCAAACCAAGCCTGTGTTTATAACCCAGACTCCATTCTGTTGATGTCGGGGAAATAAGTTTGGCCATGACGATAACATTTCAACATCTAGCCTGATTTTCCACCTACTGAAATAGCTCCTGAAATGACAGCTCACTCACTGTAAATGCTGGAAATTACTCTCATTATGTTTTTTATCACAAATGCACTTCACCTTAATGAGTGCAGAGAAACCTGGATGCAGAATGCTAATTTGACCTCCAGATGTGCAGTTATGGAGCAAACGTTTCATGTGTGGTTTCACAAGCTTAGGATAGAGATCATGCCGCAGCACCTTTCCAAATACAACACGTCAGCAAAACCTTTTAGGTGCCAACATTACAATTCAATTTTATGTCCAGAATGTCCTACCCCTTGGTCTCCAGTTTGGCTCTAAACTTTGACTGGTGTAAACATGTGACAGGAAGCAGTTTGGGGACCAACCTGCTTCTATGAGAAGAAACTCCTTGGACTCTACGCCAACGTCATTTCTGGCAGTGCAGTTGTAGCTCCCAAAGTCATTCTGAGAATCTGGGGTGACCTGGTACACACACACAGACACACACACACACACACACACAGGCATGAACATCATCCCACTGCGACCTAGAATGTTCCAGTCACTTTTGGTCATTTCCAACTGGGTTGTTACAAAGGATTCTCATCCTCATGGGAAGAACCAGCTTGTTATTTGTGAATCGCCGCATGTCCTTGTCCTTCTGGATAATGGACAGGCAGGGTTACTGGCATCATTAGCCTGGCTGGACAACTAGGGAGCCGGTGCCAACAGATCTAGCAGACCTCTTTGTGTCCCAGGGTGCACTGGGGGTTCAGGGGATGCCGGTCAGCCGGTTGTTGGAACAGAGGACTCATCCCCGGTTCCTCAGGTGCTCAGGGTGTAGCTGAGAGGGTCTACTCAAAGCAACAGGAACACAGATGGAACACAGCGGGGATTCTGGAAGGATCTCCAAATACTGACAGATGAACGTCCAGGCGCTACTGTACATCACATGTTCATTTGTACTGTCACCATGTTTTGGAGTTGGGGTTGTATATGTTTTAGGAATCAAATCAAGTTGTGTCTTGTTTGTGCCAGCACGTGGATACAGATTGTAAGCTCTGGCCTAATTGCTAAATCCTTCTAAATGATAATAATGAATAATATAAAACACAATGCACCTACTGTAAAGCCAACCAGAAGTAGCTTATCACAGCCAAATGAGACAGAACCATCTATCTTACAACAAAATATGACATAACTAATTAACATCTACACACATTTCCTTCTTCCGTCAGAAACCATCAGGATGAGTCACATGATGTTATCATTTAGTTGACAGCTCAAAGGAGAGTTGACACAAGAAAGTGTCATGATTAATCGGTTAGTCATGGCATATTTTGAAAATTTGAAGATAGTATTATATTCAGGCTCTGGATAAAATACTTTGACCATTTTAGCTTGATAACATGTTCTATCCTCAAATGCATTCTAACATTCGATGCATCTTCAGGAAAATATCTGAAATGCTGTTTAATGTTCAAATCTTTTGTTTTGACCTGAATTTGCACACAACGGCATTCAAACTGCTGTCAAATTCCTTCCCATTCCGCAACAGAAAGAGAAAGGGGGAAATTTCAAGCTACAAATAGATTTAAGTGGCAAAAAACAACAACTTTTAAACACAGTGTTTCAGAGCAACAAAAAACACTTTCCACACCAACACATCAACGTGTTAACCAACACCTTTACCAGGGTGTCACCAACTCAAATGGTCTCGGTCCGCCGAGATTTCTAGAAGCAGCAGTGGCTTTTTAACAACACTACACGCAAACATTGAACTTATTCTCTCCCCACCTAAAACTATGTTTTCTACTTAGTAATTGACGTCAGTCATTTCATGTTCGCATGAAAACCCAACAGGCATTTTGATGCCTCAGAGTTTTAAAGGCGCTGATCTGTGGGGATCCGTAAAGTTGTCTGCAAAACTGCTTCACCAAAAAAAGACCACTGATGAAATGTGATTTGAGAAAGTGTATAGCTAGGCAGGAGAGCATTTGACAGACAGGTCAAAAAAGAGTTAACAGGTTCAAATCCCCCCCACAATCATCTGCTAAACAAATACGCATCATCACTCCTCCCTAACTCCCTGAGTGTCCCCAGGCGTATCCCCTGGTCTGCTCGTACCTCCAGGTAGCTGACGGCAGGAGTGTTGTAGATCTTGATGTTGGTGACGTTGGCATTGGGGAGTGGCTGGCCGTCTCTGAACCAGCTGACGGAGGCCCCGGGGTGGGCCAGCACCTCGCAGGTGATGTTGACGGCGTTCCTCTCCCAGGTGTACCAGGTGACGGAGCCCTGGATCTTGGGAGCATCTGGAGAGACGGAAGAGCAGGTCAAAGGTCAACACGCCAGCAGCAAGGCGACGCGCTCGCCGTAGAAACAGCCGACGCAACGAGCAGGTCATCGCAGAACGTTGTTTTTCAGGGCATGTGGACGTAACAGAGGATTCTGTTTGAGGATGGATCATTTTGAAGGAATGTGTTTAGCGGAGATGGAAACTAGGATTCCAGGTTAGAGTACTGTACGTTGCTTGGGATGAAAGTGTCAGCTAACTGAATAAAATGTCCTGTTTCGCTGTTGGGCTAGTTAGGTGTGCTAGTGCACGTTGCATCTCCATAACCCAGACTGAATCCCACAATGCCTCGGTTTGACTTACTACAAGTGAAACATTTACAGTGTTAATGATTTCCCAATCCTTTAATGACACAGAGATTGTATAGATCAAGTGGTTAGTGTAATCACTTTGATTTAATAACTGAATCCCCCTGCACTGCAGACTGGAATCCTACTGTGGTTTGTCTCATTAACTTCTGAGAAAAAACGTTTTTTCCTGTCATTTGTAATTGCTAAATCATAGGCAAGCAAAAACAAGATATCCAATGTTCTGAATCCACAGAGGAGTGATATGTCTTTGATAATACCAGAGCTTTGGCCTACCCTTCAATCTTCACTGTTAGATGAACCAAATCTTTAATTGAACTGTTGCTTTTTACTGGGAAATACTAAATAAATAAAAAACCTGAATATATCATTGCTTTTAATCCTTGGGTTTTGAAATCTAAAAATAACCGAAGGTGAAGGACTCATTTTCTGCACGGTTCATACAGCGCCCCCCTTTGCACATCTCCAGGGACCGGCTTTACCAGCCAGATTACTGCCTCCAGCTCCCCTGCATTTAAACGTCAACTGCCATTAACATCTATCGATCTTTACCCAGAAGTGTTTTTACTTAATAATGTCTCAGCTTTGCAGTAAAATCAACCAGCAGGCCTCAAGTGAAGAACAGCGTTTTGAGCTGTTTTCACGTCCCTGATGTTTGTGGGCCTTGGAGTTGACCCTGGGCTCTCGATAACACAGCAGTCCCCAGCTGCTGGGAGAGATGGATGTCGCTGAGTCGACAGATCTTCATTCCTCAGTGCCCTGATAAGTCCTTCTGCCTCTTCTGAAACTCGTTCCCTCTCCCGAGTCTCTCCTTTCAGCCCGGCCACCCTGCTGTCCAATTACCGGGGCCTGTCTGCTCCAAATGGATTTCTCAAAATAAACCCGCTCTTATCAGGAAGAGAGCTGAAACAATCATTGTTTTCATAACATCTTTATTTTAAACTAACAGAAGCAGATTGAAGGAGCTGTGCCCAAACGGACCAGACATTAACGCTTTGCTCTCAGAACGTCAATAAAGCACATAACTAAACCTCTAATGTAACGCTTGTTTCTAGAATATGTATGTCGGAGAGCAAAGTCCTGTGACATGTCCGCAGACTCCGTGTGTGTCGCTGAACGGGAGAGATCTTGTTGGAATTTCAAGATGGAGATCGAAAGGGCGTGCTAGGATTAAGACAAAGCACCTCTCTTTATCGCTAATCACTCGGCAACAGTGAATCAACAACCCGAGTACCCAAATAGCTCGACTCTAACCGCAACGCCAAACAATTGTATCAATTGAGTATTGTGATGCTATCTCATGTTCAGGAGCAGATTGCCCAAGTTTTAGGGGGAACGGGCAATTAATCCAATTAGATGCTCATTATTTAGTGTGAGTTTCCATCCCCTCCTTCGTATTCAGGGAACTTTTGAAAGTGCAGAATGAGATTAAAACTGATTTGGCTGTTGCATGTCTGTGCATCTCTCTGATGGTAATGATGCACAGATCTCCTCATGCAGTCGGAATACTGAATCGACTAATCTGACGAAACAAAAGACCCTAAATGTGCCTCTGGAACTTGTTGAGAGATGAAACTTACTAGCCCATATTTCTGATAGTCGGGCAGAAAATGCAATTAAGTCTTTGGCAGGCCTACAAAGCAGTTCTAATGGAGTTCGATGTTGGGTAAGCAACTGCTGAATCACTGATACGGCAGGACAGGAATATCTGGAATTATACTTTGGATGAGAGTAGCTCTGCAGCACAGAACGTCAAGAGGTCACAGGTTCAAGTCCCCCCCCGTTCAGACCTTTTTGAAAACGACAAATCTGTCCCCCCCTGTGTTCATTAAAAAAGTCATACTTAATGGCTGAATTCTCAGTCACATATAAACAATGATCCATCCCACCTACGTTGGGAAACGACCCCACGACCCCACAATTACGAACCAGGCGACAGAGAAGGAACGCCATTTCTAGGGAGGTGCGTGTAGCTGGTCGGTCACTCACATCGCACTTCCAGGTAGATGCTCTGGGTGTCCTGACCGATGGGGTTCCGAGCAGTGCAGAAGTACTGCCCGGCGTCTGTGAACTGGACGTACTTCAGCGTGAGAGACGAGACACGAGCGTGGCTGCGAACCATCACGTTCTTATCCAGACTCTGAAAGGAAGAAAATATGAAAGCGTTTAAAGATGTCTTTTGTAGGACGTTGTGTGTCCTTGGTCGTTGTGTGAAGGGGAACAAAGCCATTGTGTTGCTTTGTTCACACAGAAAGGACTTGGTGTTCTCTGTTCTGTGAGTCTCTGAGCCTGTCTGACTCTTTGGCTCTACGAGTTAACGTAAATAACTCGAACATTGAGATCATCTGTTTGTTGTCCTTGTTTACAGCTGCTGCTGCCTTGTGGAGACTGGTCTTGTGCCTAGTGAGTATGTGAGAGGCGAAACTCCCTGTAAGGTGAACGGCAGTCTCGGGAAGGCAACGACTTGCATCCAAGATTAACTGACAGTATTTATCTTGTTACCATCATTACAGTTGTAATCAAACCCTGGTAAATATCAGACTGGTCTGGTGTCACTTGGGAACCAGTTCTGATTCCATTCCATAAAATTAAAATTGCGTATTTTAAGTTTTTAGATTAAATAAGCTGTTTCCAATGGTTACATCAAAGACAACCATGTTTCACATCTCCAAAGACATTTTTAATTGCCCAATTTGCTACCCAATTAATAACACTGATTTTACAGTAAACATGAAAACATCTAGACTGAGCTTCCTTCACAGGCCCAGTGAGGTCTGATCCCTTCCATGACTCAATTAAATAGATTCATTAGTCATCATGCCAGATGACTTCATATTATATAGCACAACTTGATTACAAATCAGTAACAAACCTCTTGTATACCATTAAAGATGTGTGTCTCTCTCTCTCTCTGTCTCTCTCTGTCTCTCTCTGTCGCTCTCTCTCTTTTGTCATTTCTCTCGTTCCCGGGGAGAGGAGGAAAAAGAGGAGAGCCAGCTAAACTTGGAGCCACTATAACAGAACACATCCTGCTGTTTCTGTCAACAACAACAGTCCTGCTCTTCCTCCACTCTCTCTCTTATGTTTGGACTCGTGATGAGTACTTGACTGCTATACTACACCCTCCAAACGGATGCTGACACTTCAACACCCTCAACCTCCGAATCACTGTCGATGTAGACTTCAACTTTTGGAAAAGGTAGAAAGATTCAACCAGGAAAATCTAAGACACATGTTGTAGAGGGTAAACTACGTGCATTTGCCTACAGGTTGGGGCACTGATTCCATAGGGAACTAGCTGGCAGGGTCTAACAGTGCAAGACTAAGGAGAGTCCACTATCACTAGTTACCTACAAACACTCAGGATTACCACTACGTTTGATTATCAACATATAATAAGGGATTGTGATTTCCTTCACTGTGGCCTTCTTTATAAGATAGCACCCTTCTCGTTTTTGTATTGTTTGTGACATGGATTAGAAGAGAAACTATTAAACTGGAATCGAGTCGCACATTAAATCATCTGGTATCTTGGTAGAGTTCTCACTCCAGAACTTTCTCCAGTGTGTAATGTACTACAGGAAGTGAAGTTCAATCTGAAGGGTTCCAACATGGTGCAGGTGTTGGTTAGTGTTAGGCATAACTACATGTCTTGGTCCAGGGCAGAACGTGTTGGCTCTGCTTCTGTGTCTGAGCTGCTCTGAGGCATCAGCAATCAGACAATCACAATGCAAAGGGAAAAACGGAATTCAGCAAAACGTGGGTGAAAGATTAAACTGATAAATCATATCTGTGGCGAGAATCTGATCAAATTTGTCTGAAAGAGAGCAGAGCCAACGAGGTTGTTTTGCGGTGGACCAGGTTCGTCTAACATGTGACTGGGTTATGTGCTAAGCTCTGCAGCTCGGCTACGCTGTTCAGCAGCCATACCTCGTACGTGTCGGGGCGAGTCCAAGAAGCCTAGAGGGGACGAACACACAAAACAAAAGCACAAAAATGGGGAAAAGGAGTCTTAACATGAGGGGGGAGGTGGAAATCATGCTGGACCCTCATGCACACAGGTTAGAGTGGGCTGTTCCTGTTTCAGAGTTTAGCTGGAGCACACCAGACTGATGGAGACACTTGTAAACACCGAAACAAAACATGCATGGGGTGTTTAGAAAGAGAAGAGACTGTTGAAATGTCAACACAAAATGCAATGTTCCACTGCATGATTCTAGGAAGCAAACACCTTTCTGGGAAACAATGTTTCTGATAACGATGAATGATTATTTCGAACTTGAAGTGGAATTATTGATTTCATATTTCACACTTAACATCGTAGATGTAAACACTCTACCCTTGAGCTATAGAACGTCTTCCAAGGACAGAATGTACTAGAGCCAATGCCAGCAGTTGGAACTTTTGGTATTTTCAGATTTTGTGCTCAAGTCTTCACCTAGTTTTGAAGGGTGAGATGTCTGTGGACATGTCAGGATTGTCGTGAACATTGGTATGACTTGTTATGCTAAGAGAGGTCTCTGGTATTCGTTTCAGTACTCCTATTAATAAAACTAAATGATTTAGATCTTAATTTATCCCCTCAGCTTTAAAGCTTTTATGAAAATGTTTAATAGGAAGAAATGAATTGACTGTAGATGTGTTTTATGTGTTTGTTTCTGTTGTATGGTATTGACTGTTTCATGTTATATGCTTGTATGCTGCTGACAAATCGCCATCGGAAATGAATAAAGATGAACGGTGAGGTCATCTCTTCTGGGTCGTCTGCTGAGGTTATCGTCTGCTGAGGTTAAAGGTTGTTTCCACCACAGGGGGAGCAGTATGACAGGCTGTCATGAGCTAAACGATCACCTCCTCTTCCACAGCTTCATAGGAGCTTCTCAATTATTAACCATTAATTTATAAAATATAACGCAGTATACAGAGAGAGAGAGTTGTTAGTTTAATCATGTGATTATCAGTACATATTCTATCTTAATTAAGCATTGAGACAGTTTGTATCAGCTATGGTTGCAGTCCTGCATGATAAAACAATCGATACAAACTTTTCTTAAGTGATTTTTCATAGCTCAACAGAATGTACAATTGAGTCACAATCAAAAACCTTTTTTTTGTCAGGTGGTTTTTGTGCAAAAATGAAATCCATCCTACTCTGGGCAGGACTATGACATCCAAAGGCTCAGTAACAATGAGATACAAGAGTTCCATTCTTGGGTTGAAAAATGACTTTTGTCATTGCGTGTTATGATTAATTGGCATGTGAGTGTGTATGGACTAATAGATCAGATCCACAACTCTGATAACCCAGGGGCCTGAATGGAAGACAAGAGAGATAAAGGAACTACTTCAACAATAGATGATGAGGGTGACAAAAAACGATCAGAATCTGTGACAGCTTTGATCAGAGGAACAGCAGGACCTTAAGCGCGCCACGCGCTGGATTCAACTGCCTTTGACACCAAAAAGATCAGCAAGACGACAGAGAACATAAACGACTGAACAGAAGATGGTATCAGTGAGTCTTCATATCCCCAATTTTAGCTCAACAATGAAATGTTTAAGGAGATAGTTTCACGAGTTTTAGACTGGCATTGTAGGTTTTCGACAGGCAGTACACCTGTACTGACCTCTTAAATCACATTATCTCATTAAAACACCTTCCTTTCCTTTGTACCCTGTTCCCATGGAAACAAGCACACGGACATCCAACGCCACACCCAGGTATCAGTTCATGTCACCTGGCCATTTTCGACAATAGGGAACAATCCCTCTGCGCTGGAAAACGTGTTCCATCCCACACGGCCCCCCCTCTCTCCTGGCCCCAGGAAGGACAGATAGTCCAGTTGTTGGCAGGCCCTTAATGACACGGTTCTTGAGTTTGTCTACTTTCTGCTGGATTGTGCATTTAAACTAAAGTAGGCCAGCAACCCAGATGTACAGCTCTCCCTCTGGAGGGTGACTACGTATGTTCAGGTATATTCAGGGCTCTGTTTCCCCAGAGAAAGTGTCCAGTACTCACGGTGGCTCAAATGAAAAAACATATTGCTGCTGGAATTTAGTATGTGCACATAAAAACACTAACACTGGCGTCATCTGGTTTGTGCCAATTTAAGACTAAATCAAATATTCTCTTTTCAATGCCAAGTGATGCACTTTTCTATGTAAGGTAATACAATTCCTTGTTTTTACAGTCACACAAATACTACAAATGTGGTGTTTTGTAACTCTACGAAATATGAAAAGGCCCAATGTATGTATTCACAATTTGCATAATAAAACATGTTTCCATGCTTAGAAAACAAACAAATACACACAAGTGGAGTGCCTTTTAAACATTATTATTCATGTTCAACAATACATGCTCATCGACTTTCCTGTTCCAATTGGAAAGGTAATTACCAAGAGATAAAATACAGGTCGACACATTCTAACCATAGCAGGCAATTACTCTCCCAGATCGGCTAATCCACCAGATGTTTCTAACATGGTGCATGCCGCCATCGGTGTGTGACAATACCACAGCTAGAAGATAGCAATAACCCTCCAACAATACATCTGAAATTGCCTTCTTTGCCTGACTGAAAAGCCTGTTTAGTAATTGCACCTTTTACATTTGACATCTTGTATTATACGATAACCTGGAAAGAAAGGGAGGGAGGGGGAGAGAGAGAGAGGGAGGGAGGGGCATTCATACAGACCTGCCGAGCTCGAAAAGCTTAAGACTTTGATCGCCTGGTGGAAGTACCTCAGGTATTCATGAGTGAGTAGATAGAGCAGATGTTGATGCATGAGCCTGCTGAGAGGAACATGCACGCAGGGAGTGTTAGCATCACCCTTTAGAGGTGGATGCAAATGCTGTCGTCTGACGTCACTGCAGCACCAAGCTCTCTCTCTCTCTCTCTCTCTCTCTCTCTCTCTCTCTCTCTCTCTCTCTCTCTCTCTCACCATATCTCTCTCTCTCTCACCATATCTCTCTCTCTCTCTCACCATCTCTCTTTGAGAGTTTGTGTCTGTTTTAACTCCCTCCCTCCCTCTCGTTGTCGTTCCCCAATAACAGCACCAGGTCAGGTGTACCGAGCGAGCAGGCGAGCGAGGTGACACTGGTGAAGGTGTGGACGAGGCAGCGTTTAGACGCTCCTCTTCCTTTCACCGACTCCCCTTTTTTAGTCAAACACAGATCAATGGCCGAGGCACATCCTGATGAATTAGCCTGCATTGTTTGACCTTTCCAACGTGAAGCTTGGCTCCTCCCCCCCAGGTGTAGAGGACATTACCCAGCTTGGCTCCTCCCCCCCAGGTGTAGAGGACATTACCCAGCTTGGCTCCTCCCCCCTAGGTGTGGAGGACATTACCCAGCTTGGCTCCTCCCCCCCAGGTGTAGAGGACATTACCCAGCTTGGCTCCTCCCCCCCAGGTGTAGAGGACATTACCTGCTCGCCCTCTTTCAGCACGCGGTTGCGTGAGCTCCAGGACACCGTGGGGATGGGGTCCCCTGACACCTCGCAGGTCAGCGTGATCTGCTCGTCAAGCTCTGACGCAGACTGGTTGTTGAAGTAGGTGATCTTGGGCGGCACTGGAAACAAACCCCAGTACAGGCGGGTGAATGTGTGTTTGGTTTTGTGTTCTTGGCTATTTGCAATCAAAAGTTTGTTTACACACAAAGACGTCTTCAAATGTCCTATAAGGAGGTGGAGGTGTTTCCAGACATCTTACCAAACACATTTAGGCTGACTTCTCCCTCCTTCTCCCCGGCCTTGTTCCGGGCGATGCACGTGTAATCTCCCTCGTCCAGTTTGTTGACGTCCAAGATCGTCAGCTCCGAGCCGTCCTCGTTCAAGCTGAACTTGTCGTCCGACACCAGGACCACCCGGTTCCTAGGGGAGGGAGAGAGGAGCGGACAACACCCATCAGCATCATATCCAAGTCCCTACAAAAGAACCCTGACAGCGCGCTTCCATTCAAAGGAGAACGAGAGCCGGAGGGCAAGAACACAATCCCAGCTGTCCTCCCTGAAGAGAACACGTCCAGCGATCAGACAAAATGTAAACAGACACCTTCGATTCGGATTTATCACAACAACTGGGGCCTTGTCATTGGCTTTCTAGCCAGAGTACCGTGTGGTGTTAAGCTAGGATGTGCATCTGAATCTCCTGAGCGTTTGAGTCCCTCTGCTCTGCTGCATGTCTGAGCCCCTCTGTCGCTCTCAAACAGCAGAGCTGCTGCTCAGTTCTGGACCCCGAAACCTCATCGGTATTCTCGTAGACGTAGAGATCCCCAGGAGATGTCATATTGAAACCAAAAGACAGCCCTGTCAGGCACTCTGGGAGATACATAACAAATGTTGAGAGTGCTCTGCCTCCCACCCCAATCTCCTGCCTCTCCTGTCCTCCCTGTCCTCCCGCTCTCCATCTCTCCCCCGGCAACGGTCTGACACCATGTTCCTCGCCGTCCCACATTTCCTCTCGTTCATTTGTATTCAGAGACAAACTGAGAAAGGGAGGAGGTGCCGGAGGAGCGCTGCGAGCAACAACCAAGACAATCAGAGCCAGCCTTGGAAGTCTCTGATGCTTCTGATGAGAGGACGTCAGTCCTGCAGCTGAGGTGGTGGAGCTGCTTCAGTGTTACTTTGTGTCCAGACGAACGCGGCAGCACCTGCAGGGGGTTTCTGAGAGACAGGAGGGAGACACGTACCGCGCCCAGGTAACGCTGGGTTCAGGGAAACCGTCGGCGTCGCAGGCCAGCATCACCGACTGTCCGCTGTCTGCCGTGGCGTTTACCTCCGACTGCCTGGTCCTGATGGTGGGCAGCACTGGAACACACACAGCGTCACAGTCACACAACTACTAGCTACTAGGCTTTTGCACTGACCTGTCAAAGGTAACATGATCCTTCCTACGGTACATGATCCTGCCTAAGGTGATGTTGCCTCCTGAAGTCTCTACCTTAGGTTTCATTAGACCACTTTCTGAAAAGGGTACATCTGTCCCCCTCACTTTGATTCAGAAAATGACATTGACAAAGGCCACATCCTCTGTTGTACCGAAATCGGTGACCTATCAAAAACTGTGACCATGGGTTGCTGTTCAGCAAATGTTAGGGTTAGAACATTTGCTGAACAGCATGTAGAGGGTATGTTAGGGTTAGAACATTTGCTGAACAGCATGTAGAGGGTATGTTAGGGTTAGAACATTTGCTGAACAGCGACCCCTTGTCAGTTTTCGATAGGTCACCGATTTTAGTAAAACACTAATCCCTTGTAGCTGTCCCACCCCCATTAGAAAACACACGCCCCCCGTCTCCACTAGGGAACTGCCCATCTCTCCCTGAGGAGGAGCGTGTGTGGGCGAGCGAGGAACAGCGCTGTGCTCACCGTTCACGATGACCTTGATGACTCGGAAGTCGATCTCCCCGCGGGCCATGACGCGAGCCTCGCAGGTGTACACTCCCTCATCAGTCTTCTTGATACCGCGGATCTGGAGGTGGTTGTTGGCCAGGATCTTGAACCGAACTGGAAACATGACGAGTGTTCAGAAATATATACAACGACTTATACATATATATATATACCGCAATATACACACATAAGCGCAGCTAGTTCTGGCAGGGCAATCGGGCAGCGCGCGTCAGCCAGTTATAGGGGACGTAAGGCGTCTTACTCCACCTTCCTTACTCCACCCACTACCACACCCATGTAGCAGCGCATATCCATTGGGCCACATCCGATAAGGCGTCTTTAAAAGACGCGCGGATATGCACACACTCACCCCGGTCGTTGTATGATCAGTGCTGCTGCCAATGTGTTTGTATTCCTGCGTTGTCGGTTGTTGCTTTCGCCTGTGTTGCTGTGTCCGGCTCTTGCAATCCGGGGGTGGCCTGTTGTTGTTGGGGGTGTTTGCGGGAGGTTTCGGGCATTCGCCTGGATTCGCAGCCTCTGAGAACCGCCCCGACGGCGGTTGCGACGATACAGGTAGCCAGGCCCGGCGTAACTCGCGTCGGCTCAAAGATCGCCTACTACCAGGATTGGCGGGTCAACGCATCCTGGACTCTACTATGTCTTGGTCGTGTCTCTTTCCTTGAGTGTATCATGATGAACTGCACGTTCGTGGAGTGCTGCAAGGCCGCTCTTTCTCCTTCCTTCTCTTCCCGACCGGTGCCCGCTGAGAATGCTCTGGTCCAGGGAGGAAGACCCGGTCCTGTTGGCCCCTCTGGACGTCGAGGTCTCTGGCGGAAACGAGTGCTCGGGTCGTCGCGCTGGAGGAGGGGTCGACGACAGCGGTGGATCCGCCGATCCCCGGTACTGCTTCGGAGGCGCTCCCGTGGCCTTCGATTTCGCATTGACTGTAGGGGAGGAATGACGTGGTACCGTGTCTTAGGACACCACCGGCTGGTAATCAGGAATGGCGTACCCGAATGAAAGGGTTTGTGTATCTGCGGTTCTTTAACTCGATTGTATTGTTTGATTGCCATGGCATTCAGTAGGCTTAGTATAGCCTACGCTGTGCAAACGGAATACTCGGATTTCGGGAATGTATTAGCCGGTGCTTACGTAACAGCTTGTCAATATTGTTCATTGTAATATTCTTTATTTCAGGGGTGCGCACTGATCAATAGAAAGTGTAAATGAGCAGTCAGCCAGAGACGCTATTTTCGTCTGCTGTCTCCGGGCAGATGTTAGGGCAGCCAAATTAATTCAAACGTCAAATACATCCTTAAGTGAAATATGGTATCCCTATATTATCGGTTAACCAGTTGAGTAGCGTCACAGTATCTGTCTGTCGTCGTGTGTGGGCCCACAGCGTAGACTACCATCTCGGATGTGTGACTTCGGACATTTCAGATGAACGTCCAATAGACATACGGTTATCTAGCTCTATGCACTACGCTGGTGTGGCAAAACATGTACCGGCAAGAGGGTGCCGTAACGGTAAACACCAGCGTCTAGCGTTGCTAGCTACGAGTGTCATGCTAGGTACTTGACGGAAGGAACAAGCTAGCAAGCTGTGGGCCCCAACCGTACTCATGCTGTGGGAGCGTGGGGATAATTGGACTCACGCATCTAAGTGTGCGGAGTGTGGCTATGCAAATCGTTGCGGGTGTAATTGACGTGTGATGGGCCGTCAGAGTGCCCCTACCCTGTGGCTAGTATAGGCTAGTGGGTCGATGGGTACTCGCATGAAGGTACGTCTATCTGCATACATGCTTCGAAACTTTCAATACAGACATTCCACGTCTCCCGGGAGTTCCGGGTGGGAGAAGCCAATATTTAAATCCACCGCGTGTACAAATGCACTACTATATTGAATTGTATTTGATTTAAAAAACTGAATGAGATTAACCCCACCTTCCTGAGTTTGGGAAGAACCCTTGGACCAAGTGTTGATTTAGTGTTACTAGTGGTAGTGCTGAAAATAATACGCAAATACCTTGTATAATTCTGGGATTTTTTGGGAGGTAAAACATATATACTGTACATTTAAATTTACAAACTAAGTCGAACCATCTTTTTAGGTGTCTGAATCCAATAGTACTCAATATATTTAGGCAATTCCGATACATAGGGCCTACATTCCACGTCTCCCGGGAGTTCCGGGTGGGAGAAGCACCACCCGGAAATGGGTCTCTGCAGGTTGGGATGACTGACACCATCAGTGTTAATGTGACTGCGTTACATCGGTCATTTAGCAGACGCTTTATTCTGAGTGCCAATATTTAGATTCACCGCAAGTACATAGGTTATCAGTTACGAGAAGCCAAACGATTGCAACGGTCCCTCTTGTCGTCTGTTCTGAGGGACTGGATTTAACTCTGGCATTCACATCTCAAGTAGACAGCTTTCTCAGGCTGCCTGCATGTCAACGACCGGTGGTCCGCGCATTTTGCTGCATGCCTCTCAGTGGCACCTAATTGGCGTCGGTGGGCAGCAGCTGTAGCCTACTCTCGGTGGTATCGGCCGCCGCAGCGGCCCGCACACATCGACACACTGTCGGTGGCTCCATGTTGGATCCTGGTAATGAGCACCAGTCGGCATCGTGCACCTGCTGGACGATTTGTCGGGATGTTCCGTGATCTCCACCCGCGCTGCCTCTAGGTGTTCGGACGCGTCTGATTGCATGCACATTTCTCTGTCCTTGAGTTGACCGTAGGCCCGTCACCTTGGTTCTCTGCATTTCCTGATAGTGTTTAATGCGGGCGTCGTTACCCTCGGAGTGTGTCCTCTGCGTCGTGGCGGCCGCTCGGGCACCGCTTCTATGCATGCATCGTGCCCCAGAGTTCGTGTCCCGTCTGTTGGACTTCTCAATGCGTGCTAGTTTTCGTGATGGCGTACACGACTGGTGCGGTCGGATATACGTTCTGGGTGGGCTGTGAGGCCTTTGGCGCGGCGTCAGTTCTTCTATCACGGTTCCGTGGAGTCGTCCTCCGCCTCGATTTTCGTACCGACGCGGCTGCCTCTTTAGGTTGGGGGGTTATCGAGCTCTCCGGACAAGGCCCTGTGGCCACGGGGCTGCTTCCTGGCTCTTGAGACGTATCTCACGGCTTTATACGAATTGCATTCCATCGTGATGCTTGTTATTGCGTAGGGAAAGTTTACTGTTGTAATATCGAAGCAAGGTCCACATCATAAGGAGGTCTGTGCATATTAATCTAGTCAGACTGCTCACTTGGACCAGAGTGTGGGAATCTCATTGCGCACCGCAGTCTTTCAGGCTATAGAGACGGTGTGGCGCACTGTCTTGTTCATTTCAGGAGTTCTGATAGGCAAGCATGCCGCCATTTCTCGGACGGTGCTAGACCATAGGCCCGGGTGCGTGCGCGGTGCACATGTAGGCCTATGTTTGTCTGCCGGCGAATACATGAGGATGGTTTTCAATCCACATTGGTGGATGAAGGATGCAACTTTGTGGTCTAAGCAGAGGCAATGAGCGCACAGCGCAGACGTGTTAAACACGGGTTCGGGGTATTCAATTAAGGTGTTTGGAGCCCTCAGCAAGCTGCTGAACGGGCCAAGAGAGCAGAATTCAGATCAAGATTACGTCTACTATCATCTACCCATCTTGCACATAGGCCACTGAGGGTTAGGTTGGTTGAGGGCCACTTATGTGAGCCCTCTGTGACATTGCTTGTCAAAGGGCTATGCTCTTCAAATTACTGGTGTCCAACTGAACAAGGGTACTCGGGCCTATACAGCGATAATACTCGAGTCAGTGTTTTCACAACCTTTTAATGTTTCACGGTGTGGGGAATTCACCACCATTGTGCAGTGAACGTTTAGTGTCCTGAACATTCCAACCTGATACTTTGCAAGGTGCCTCTATTGTGATTTCTCGATCTAACTGCGTTTTGTCCACTCTCCTATGTCACGCCGTGTCGCCCGGGGTGACGCCTTCCGAGTCCCGCCTTCCGAGTCCCTGTTGTCACCGATGCCGGCAAGGCCATGACGAAATCCTGGTTTGCTCAACGATTCGCTGTGGGCTGTCCCAGGATTGGTATACATCGCAAAGCTTCCGGATTGGGGCTGCCACCTGGGCATCTTCAAGTGCCTAGCCACGCTGGAATGATGGGGACTGGTCGTCCTCGGCTTACGAGCACCATGTACGCCCCAATGCCCTGGACATCGTTAGAGTCCAGAGATCTATGAGCTTGACGTGAACAAGCTTGCGGCCATGTGGTCAAAGGACTAATTGCTGTGTGTCAATACACAAGCCTGCATTACAGATGGTGGCTGGGTCGGCTTGTTAACCCATAACAGTAGAATATCTCTTTAGATCTCGGTTTAGGCGTGGTGATCCGCAGACGTGCTCTGATCTGGTAGCTATCAATCAGAATCCATAGTCTGAATCGAGATATCTCTGGAGATGCCCTGGACTCCAGGGAACGGCGGGTGCTCTGCCGACACATTTGTTTCTCATTCTCACATAGGGACATTGATGGTACACCATGCGCCTCGCGTACATCTTTGGGGTTGCCGACGGGCGCTAGAGGAATGGGTCTCTAGAGACAGCTGTAACTCTGCCCTGTATGGATGAGAGGTTACCGGATCACAAGCATTGTAGAATGTCTCCGTAGATCTTGTCTCAGCACTGGTGATCCGCAGACGTGCTCTGATTCGGTAGCAATCGATCAGAATCCAGCATCCGAGTCAAGATATCTGCGGAGACACCCTGGATACCGGCCAGGGAACGGCAGGTGCTCTGCTGACACTAGTTATTCTCACTAGATAAGCATATCTTCGTGTTCCGGCGTACATGCTGCCTTTGTGTACATCCTGATGAGTTCGCTGACGGGCGCAAAGAGGGGCAGCTCTCTGGAGGTAGCTATCTGCCCGATGTCGGATGAGAAGGGTACCGGGGAGATGGTCGGTGTATTTGGCTTGTCGCGGGTTCACCTTCCGTCCAGCACTGGGTCTGGACGGGATGTGCGCGTGGGACGGCTCGGTAAACCGCACATCAGATGGTATGTAACACGATGGATATGCACACATAGTCTTAGTCATCGTTAATGCTAGCATGACCCCCGCATCCAGAAAACGCTTGTTTTCGCCACTAGTACGTACGTAGTGGGATGTAAGGGGGTCCTCCTGTGGCTCAGGAGCAGCGGCGCTCCGCTCTACACATAGTCTGCATGGCGGAGTGGTGGCGTGTGTTGGGGGATTATATCTCTATTGCTCCCTGCCTCATATGTCATGTATGTATGTGTTGCATCGAGGAGGCAGGGAGTGCTTCCCTTAGATCATCCACTCCGCCAAAGTTAATCTACATGTCCATGTCATGTAACAACAATAAATGCTCAAATCTAATACGTGATTGTCTTGACTGAAATAAGCGCAGCTAGTTCTGGCAGGGCAATCGGGCAGCGCGCGTCAGCCAGTTATAGGGGACGTAAGGCGTCTTACTCCACCTTCCTTACTCCACCCACTACCACACCCATGTAGCAGCGCATATCCATTGGGCCACATCCGATAAGGCGTCTTTAAAAGACGCGCGGATATGCACACACTCACCCCGGTCGTTGTATGATCAGTGCTGCTGCCACCCTCCACCGTCCCCTTCTCCCCCATGCTGTCTGTATCTGTCCAACAGGGGGATTATATCTCTATTGCTCCCTGCCTCATATGTCATGTATGTATGTGTTGCATCGAGGAGGCAGGGAGTGCTTCCCTTAGATCATCCACTCCGCCAAAGTTAATCTACATGTCCATGTCATGTAACAACAATAAATGCTCAAATCTAATACGTGATTGTCTTGACTGAAATACATTTGCATCCACATACATATATATCCACATACATATCTACTGTAAATGCATCCACAAACTATATTTAAATTAATTTGGTTGAGTTTCAGGGAAAAACTGTTCTTGGCCTATCAGTAATGTATTTTTAATAAAATGTAAAAATAGAACATGAACTATTTCTTCTCAGTGGAACAAAGAGGGTAAGATAACATTTTCCAAAGTGGAACCATGTGTCAGAAACCAGCCATCATGACAAGCAGAGAACTTAAATGGTTTATTTAGTGGCAATGTGTGTTCTGTGAAATTAGGAGTGATGTCCTTCAACATTAAATCTGTAGGATATACTGCGAGTATCGTTGTTTTTGTACTGTGTGTATTGTAAACATATCCAGTACCTTTCTGGTAGTACACAGTACTATATAATACTGTGGAGAACCTAGTTCACAGGTCATCTAGTATTGTTATCTCAACAGTTCTGTGCTGGCAGCTCCCAGCTGCTTGAAGAGCAACAACGTGTCACAATTTGAAGTCTTGTGTATATAGTCTGAGAGCTTGCTTCAGTTTAAACATCTGGCAGCCAGTGTAAAAATATTGTATGGCAACCACAGTATTAACTCGACTTCTCGTTTGAAGTCATGCCAGATGGAAATCTGGTTCCATGGAATGTGTAGTAGAGGGGGGAAAATATTTTGAATTAATTAACCAAGCTTTATAAATAGCTCTCCCTAAGTGTGAAACAGGCATTGGCATAAAAAAGGAGAGTTGTAATTTTGTCTACAAGCATGTGCAGCTTTGATATGAAAAGGTTAACTGTAGCAATGTGGAACATGGTATTTACATAAGCAGTTTGGTGTTTCAATCTCATCTACAATTAGTGGTTTCTCCAGAGCAGAACACGCCCCCGTTCTGCGTCCAGGAGAACAGAGAACGCTGCGGTCCTCTGCCTGCCTTCCAGCGGCCGCGAAGGGAGGGGTCTTTTAAGGTTAAAATAGTCCAGCTCAAAGGAAAAAGCAAGCGACTGAAAACCCCTGAAAAATTAGATATACCAGAAGACTTCACCCTCTATCTGCTGACATCACCTCGTTTCCTGGGCACCCCCTCCATCAATTATCTCAGAAACAGCTGGTAAATAACTCACAATCCACGGCTGTATACTGTACAAGGAGACGGAGGACTCTGTGAGACGGTGGGGGTGTCAAAACAACAACAAAAACAACAAAAACAACAAAAACAAAAGATGAAAGCTGTGGTGGCAAAGAGGCTCAAGTGGGGAACAGAACCACCCACGTTGGCATGACGACTTGTTATCTCACCATCTTTGGCGACCTGAATCTTGGATCCTTTGTGTTTCCAGATGATGGTGGGGGGAGGAGAGCTGATCACGTCACAGACAATGTTGGCGTCGTTGCCCTCGTTGAACTCTTGCGGGGACGGGGAGCTGTTGAAGGTAATCTTCTCTGTAGGGAACAAGCACAGCGCGTGTTTAGACTGTCGGGATGAGAAACCGATAATCTTAATGGACAGTCTGCCCTGTGAGTTTAAAACAAGGCAGTTCTCCCAGCCTTATGTCTGCAGAACTGAAAACCAAATATGAGTCATGCTTATCGCTTATTATTCATAGGTTAATTCTGAATAATTGAGGTAAACGTACGTCACGCAGTAGCAAAATGCACATTACGAAGAGGAACCAACAAATGAGCAGTAAGTCCACAGCAAGGTTATAAGAACGCCATTTGTTTATCCACAATAATTGGGGTGGAAATAAGGGTGAACCAGTGCAAAAATGACAAAAATAAACATTTCACAGATCGTTTACCCGAGCAAATCAACTCCCCTGACCCAATCAGAGTTGTGTCAAACTAAAAACAAGAACCAAGTCTCCAAGATAAGTCACTAGGCCAAACCCCGGGGACTTACGGAAGATCTTGACGTGGACGGTGGCTTCTGCTTCCTTGTCCCCGTCGGTGGCGACACACTTGTAGATGCCGGCACTGTCCACGTCGGCGCTGTAGATGGTGAGCGTGGAGGTCGACTCGTCACTGCGGCTCACGAAGATGTCCTGTCTGTTGGGGAGGATCTTCTCTCCGCTGGGGGCGTACCAATCGATGTCCTTTGCGACTCCAACAACTGTGAGACAGGCGGGCGGAGAGTTCGGAATTTAGGAAAAAAAATCTGTTAACTGGTCTGTAGATGTTCATGAGAATGATCTACAAATCTGAGAAAATGCTGTTGAAAAGTGATGCAATCACTATATTCCAATATACATACAAATAGCATAACCATAACAAATTAAATTATCATTCTGCCTAATTGATTTATATGTGACCGGTATTCCTCCATGGACCTATGTCTAGATAATGCCTAGACAAAGAACATTTTCCTGCAAAAATACAATACAATCATGCACTGTTTTCTAACAATTCGCTTGGATGGACTGTTTTATGAAAGATCTAACTATCCACTGGTGTTGACGCCTCAAGAAGACAGCCAGAGATAAAACCCATCTTCTCCTCAACTGACGATGTCTTCTTTTATTCATAATTGAATCAAGAGCTACCGCTCAAGGGTAAATCTCAGACGTCAACAACACAGGGAGAAAAGTTGAAGGCGCAGCTAAAGACAACATTGAGAGAAATACAAATATATATCATAATTTATTCTCCTTTTCAGGATGAGATATAACTCTTTTTTATTGTCTCTGTCTCTGTCTCTCTCTGTCTCTCTCTGTCTCTCTCTGTCTCTCTCTGTCTCTCTCTGTCTCTCTCTGTCTCTCTCTGTCTCTCTCTGCCTCTCTCGCCTACTGCCCCCTCTGTTGATCTTAATGGAATCCGTTACTCACAAGATGTAGAGGACCTCCACGTTGCATTCTCTCCCTCTCTCCCTCCCACCTCTCTCTCACCCCATTTCTTTCTTTTCTCTCTCTCTCCCCCTCTCTCTCCCTCTCTCTCCCTCTCTCTCCCCCCTCCCCATCTCTCTCTCCCTCCCAGTCATGTTGTTCAGTTCTCTCGTCATCAAGCTGTCTAAACACTCCTGCACGTGCTCCAGGGTGGTGGTTGAGGAGGAGGGTGTTGTGCCCATGGCACGCCCACCTTGACAGAGGAAGAACTTGGAGTCTCCCACGCTGATCTCCCCCTGTGTTGGGACGATCTCCACCTGGAGGGAGGCTGGGGGAGAGGGGGAGGAGACAGGGGGAGAGGGGGAGGAGACAGGGGGAGAGGGGGAGGAGACAGGGGGAGAGGGGGAGGAGACATGACCGAGGTTAAGGATCAGGAGCAGCTGGCTTCAATGTGAATGGACGGCATGGAGATGAGGACTACATATAGACTGCTTTGTGTGAGCACAAGGAGACAGCAGGTTGACTACATATAGACTGCTTTGTGTGAGCACAAGGAGACAGCAGGTTGACTACATATAGACTGCTTTGTGTGAGCACAAGGAAACAGCAGGTTGACTACATATAGACTGCTTTGTGTGAGCACAAGGAGACAGCAGGTTGACTACATATAGACTGCTTTGTGTGAGCACAAGGAAACAGCAGGTTGACTACATATAGACTGCTTTGTGTGAGCACAAGGAGACAGCAAGTTGTCTGTAAAACCAGGATATGTCAAGGAACAATTTCCCTTTTTTAATGTGAGTTTACAAAAAGGTTCTGCTAAGATTTAGAGCAGAAAGGACATGCATTCATGTCAAACATTACATACAAACATGACACAGAACCCATTTCTTTTCACTTGGTACAGTAATACAGCTATATTGCAGGCTGACACCAATCAGTAGAAATGAGTACTTTTGGTCTCACACATAATGATGTGTCAATGGGCTTATACCTGGCTCAGGGACCTGCATTAGGCAGCAAGACCCAAGTTTACCATGATTGCTAGGGTGGCTGATGTCACCATAGCAACCACGAATACCACCATTTCTCATTTATTGAAATGCTTCCATGTCAGACATGGCACAATCTCCGACTAAATATGACAATTAAAGCCTCGACACTATCATCCAAAGAGCGAAATTATAGGGTTCCATCAAACTTACTTCGATATGCAATTACGACGATCCTAGGTGAATCGATGGTGTTTCATATCGTCAACTGAAGCTTCCATTTTCACTCATCACTGAATGCTATCTAACCAAGATGTGACAGTGAGTCTCGATCTTCTTCTTTTGTCCCCTAGCCATTGAATTCAGGAAATATAATGCCATAAATCAAAGCATATTAGACTAGCTTCTCTGAACCGCACATAATACGCGTGCTGCATCGAGTCACCGGCATGAAAGACAGAGGCTGTCTGAACCCGCTCCCTGTCCACTCTATATCGCTCTGTTCTGTTATAGGGCAGCCGTGAACAACCTTTTCCACTATGCGTTTGAATTTGAGTTTTCATTGGGTTGGTAGTGCACCTGTATCGCCCTAGAGGACCACTCGTTAGCCGCGGCCCACAGTTTGGGATCATAGACTAAAAGAAAAAACTCAAAACAAAGGGTTGACAGCTGACAGGTAAGAGGATTAACAACACGATCCTCTCTTCCACTCCAGCCCTGCGCAGCATGGCACGTCGTCCCAACACTGCTAAAAAATTCTGCGAATATAACATTGGGGATATGTTAATAGAAAGCGAAAGGACCTTTCCTTGTTTCTGGACGACGCTCTTGCATTATACATGACACATTCTGTGACATTTTTCAAAATGCCCTTAAGCGTCGCCCTAACTTTATAATGAATTACTGGACATTCTCAAGGTTGGAGTTTTATAAAAACACCCTGATATGCTGTTGGCCCCCCCCAAAAAAATGTATTTTCTGTTAGGTCAAATGAGGCCTCTTTTTACAAGTCTAGCTGCTAATAGTGAAATGTTATTGTTAATATATTGTTATTCCTACTAATCATTCCGCTTTTAGGTTTGATGAGCTTGGAAGAGACTAAGATGGTTCATATGTCTGATCTTACCAATTAATTAGGGTTGTATGGTCTTCAAAGGCATAAGCATTTCTTGATTTTCTAACATGACTCATATTAATGCTTTCCCTTATTCCAATTTAAACATTTAAAAAAAGATCTTCAAAAGTCTGACTCGGAAAACAGGTGATTCAAGCGAGGACGTGGACAGAGAGATATTGGTCTTTGGAAGACTTTCCTGACAGCCATGCTAAAGCCTTCTTGCAAATGCACGGTGAACGTCCTACAAATACATTTTTGCTAGAAAAATGCCGTCCTCACCCACAGCCTCACCCACAGCCTCCCCCACAGCCTCCCCCACAGCCTCCACCATAGAACTATTGATCAATTTGATACATTGTCTCTATCATTATTGGCCTTGCTTTGTTATTTTACTTTGCCCAGGGACTATAGGTGGAAAATAGCCATCTGCTAGAACCTGGAACAATGCATATTCTCTTGTTGTGCAAGATTAATGTATTATTGTGCGCTGTCCCTGTCTTGAAATGAATAAAAAAAAATCAAATTCAAACCGATTGGGGCTTCGTTACAGAGTAACACAGCCCTGAGAGACATTGAAAACAGCATTTTAAAGGGATGTTTACCTTTCTGGTATGAGACATATCACACACACACAAAGACAACATCTCCTATTCCCTGCCCCACCAAAGGGAGCACATGCTTAGCAGGAACTCACTAACCGAGACTTAAGTGCCCCCCCCCATAACAAGCGGACATATAACTAAATGAATATATTATGTCCGCTAAATGAATATATTACATTACATTCTCATATTTGTTTTTTGTTTTCTGTTTGCCTTTAACCCCAAATGGTATTGTTGACACAGCATAGTCACACAGCAGGAAACGTAATGAGAGAGGAGATCAACAAGCGAAAAAACGGAACAAATCCTGAACACTTCAATATTCACCCCCACCAGGCTGCCTGTTCCAGCACACAGACCCAGACCAGCTTCCCAGCTCCCCAAACCCCCATCCCTGCCCTTCAGCCTTCACCCCCCTCCCCACGGCCTTCACCCCTCCCCACCACTCCCTCCCTCCCGGCCCCTCTCTCCCTGCTGAGATGAACTCTTTCACTACTTTACAGATCTCCATTCTAGACCTGGATGTCCGAAAGACGGGATTCGAACATGTGCAGCGCAGGCATGACATCCTCATTAGAATAAACGGAGGCGTGTGATTAATGTGGAGACAGAAGGCCTTCCACTGGCAGCCAGAGCAGCAGCTCCTGTGAGGAGGTTTACTGGGCAGCTGTAAACGCCTGATGTTAATATTACTGTTGGGGTGAGAGGGGCAGACTGTTTAAACCTGCCTGACCAATTTAAGTAAAAAGCTATAATGTTAAAACTGATGAAATAGGTCAATTGGATAGAGGTTAATTTATGAGCTGAAAATGCAATCTGAGAAATGTCCCAAGGCTAACAGCTTTGAATAAAACAAGTTTGATATCCACTCGTACAGTATATTGCAGCAAATAATATCCAGGAAAATATAGGGTTGTACTACGGTTTGAAATACAGGACTCTACCAAAGCACTCCATACATCACATTAAAAAATACAACGTTTCAAACGGGTACATTTTTTAAAGAAAACAATATCCTGTACATGGAATGACAATAACTTCCTCTAACTGTCTGAGGTGATCTACACAGCGAACACAGAAACATCTGACTAACTAGCTTTTCAACCAATCAACACGCTGTACAAATGCTTAGAAACCCTCCCTGTCTCAATATTTCAACAATTCTCTTGAAAAATTGACCTTCTTGGCTTCGCCCAGCTGCCCCATAGTTCACCGTCAGTCGGTCGACAAAAAATGAGGTGGCAGCTATTGAATGTACACTGGCACTGCTTAAAGGTGAATGTGATTATTCAGAATGCTACACTAGACAGGCCATGATTAAATGATCAAAGGCTATGGCCAAGTGCCTTGCCTCAGTAGTTAAATTCCTCACACCAAACTGTCCATACAAACACAACCTCACTTTGGACAGTCAGCAAACTAAATGAGCTATATCTGAAAAACCAAGAACCACTTGCAATGTACCTCCTCAGCCTTCCGCATCTCATATTGTACATAGAAAAACATACTGAAGAAAGAATAAGGTGCGTTAGCTCGATCCTAAAGCCAGTACGATAGTAATACACAAGTAGTCAGGTGAAGACATGATGAGCCCTATCTTTAACCCCAGCGTGTGTTCTCACTGGCTTCCAGAGGAAGCTTGCAAGGGGACACTCAGTGAGATTGTAATGTATGCTAAACCTCTCACACTTCTTAATCGTACACTTGGGTTCCTTCCCCAGCCTCTCACTGCTAAGTGAGCCGTTCCTGCACATAAGTGAACTGATCATCATAATCAATTACGTCTAAACACCACCCAGTGTTCATGCAAGGTTCACCAGTATGTCTGTGTCCAGATAGCGCTTGGCCAAACATCTGCTTCGATGACAACCGTCCAGATTTGGCCTCTTTGTTCCACAACAGTCGATTTCCTGAATCCAGTCTTTTTTTTCTGAGGATGCTGGGCAAATTTCCTCCCATCATTAGTTCTGCATGAGTAAGGAATGGAAGAAACTTCCAACAGTGGTAATCACATACCCCTCATCACAAGCACAAGGCTATGAAGTGATACATCATCATTCAGTTACTGATATTCCTGTTCAGGGGTGTGAAGGTTTGGAGTCTCAGCTGGGTCTGGAATCCCCATCACTGACTCGTCGAGCAACAGACGTTTCCAGAGGATCCAGGTTGGTGACGGAGGATGCGTACAGAACCATGACCTTCGCATCCACGACGAAGCAAGGACGAGTTGTTCCTGAACAGCAGCCGAACTGAACCAGGGTGGACGGCCCTACCTGCGGGGCATCTTAATTGCCCTATTTTTACCTCCAGCATGCTGAGGTGGAAACACGAGGCTCCTTGGGTGCGGTTGTGCAACGTGCGCAGGCCTGTTTCGGTCTTGGCTGCGGAGGTATGCATGCCTAATTTGAGCTTGGAACTTGGCGAGGTCACAGCTTCGTTACAATGCAACTTCAGCCAGCCCAGCTGTTGGGATCTTAATATGCCAGCCATGTCCGACCAAACACACAATACTAGCCGGGTCTTTCCACAGCTAAGCCTGCAGTGTGAACCACAGGGGTACGTACCAAGGGCCAAGTCACTGCACCAACTGTACAAAGAACAACTGCCACACGTATAGCCATAAAACACTTTCAAATTTAGCTCGCTTAGAAGAAGAATACAAAACAGTTATTAATCAAGTGATGTGACACACACACAAACAAATGCTGATTTAAATGTATATCAAGTTCTTTTGTCATGTGCAGGAGAATAAAATGACAGTTTCTAAACTCTCCTATCAATGAAAATAGACGTACGGTGAAATGAATGCGCATTGAAAGTGTGAGGGCATAGTTTAGTGTGTATGTCTGCATGAGTGTCTACATCATACGAGTGTGTGCTTGTGGTCCGTATGTGTGTGTGTGCCAGGGCAGGAGGGCACACAGGGTGAAAGGGGAGGATGGTGGGGGGGCAGGGGGGGGGCGGGTGCCCCTCATTAGCAGCCCCTCCTCCCCTCCACGGTCCGACTCATGTTCTTCCTCATGTTCTTCCTGCTCTGTTTCTCTCCAGCCAGGCGTGTGAACAAGCCAACTATGCAGCAACGTGTCTTTAGGAAACACACAAGTGGAGGAGTAAAAACAGACTTCAGATGATTATGGGCCTTGTGATATGGGTCTGGGGTAATGTTAAAACTCCTGCTTGTCTCACAGAAGAACAGAAAGTCGCAGCTAACAGAAAACCTCTCCGCCCCGAGGTGACTTGTTAGCGGTCACGCCTCAGTGTGGATGAGGAGAAACAAGTCCTGCGACCAAAAGGACACACTCGAAAAGTAATATCAGCACAGCGATTAGGTGAACGGCCACAGATCAATAGTCTTCGGCGACGCACGACTTGGAAGTCAGCGAAGCCTCGGCGACTGAGATCATAAGCACACGGCCAACACGTCTGCCTTTTCTATTAGAAGAGGAGTGGAAGAGAGGAGGGATGAGCTTAGCTACTGATGCACGTTATGTTTTCTCATCTCTCCCAGGTTCACTCTCACCTCTCTTGATGATAATTGCATTCTGGGGAGGTCGAAGGGGGCTATCATTACCCACAATGCACCTCTATTTGGATTCTGTTTTGGCTCCCTCGCACCGCTTTCATCTCTCGAGCTGGGAGAAGATTCAGAGATTTTCTTTGGAACTCGGTGGTGAAGTTGGGAGTCGTACTCCCCCCCCCCGTCCAGGCTACTTTGGAGCCCCATCGAGCCTGACTAATGACATCAAAGAGAGTGAGCATGGAGAGAGAGAGAACACACCAGTGGCAATCGCTGTGCCCTGTCAGAGGGGCCCTGTCAGAGGGGGCCCTGTCAGAGGGGGCACTGTCAGAGGGGGCACTGTCAGAGGGGGCCTCGCACAATTAAAAGCGTGAGAAATGGAGGGGATCAATGCAGAGGCGAGAGGCAGTCACGAGAAACCCAGAGCGCATTCATGCACCTTAATGAATATGCCAATAAAGACAATTGGAAAAATGAGTCTTTTCAAACAAAACTAATTGTTACGAATGCAGCGAGGGGATAGCTTCTTTTGTGGCAGGTTTTTTGTTTACAGCGGTCAATGGGAACGACCTTTTGAGCGGAAGTCACAAAACTTGGAATGAAGAGGAGTGGGGCAAGGAAAGCTTAATGTTTCTTTGCAGAACAGGGAGGCTGAAAGACCACAGTATTGCTGTATTTTACTTTTCATTTTTATCTGATCACATTAATTGTACCCCATAGCCTCCCACTACACTCAGCAGAAATTGCAGCAGTGCTTTTACGATTGGCATCATGGAAATTAAAACAATCTCAGAGCTTCTGCTTACGTGGGCTCTTAACCATCTAGTGCTTCCTGGCACTTAACAATCCCAGACACCCACAGCACAGAAACACTGGATCTAGGGGCTCACTCTGGCTTTATCCACCTGTGTGTGTGTGTGTGTGTGTGTGTGTAGACCTACAGCATGTGCGTAGGAGAGAGGAGCAGAGAGACAGGGCCCCCAGAAGGAGGAGCAGAGAGACAGGGCCCCCAGAAGGAGGAGCAGAGAGACAGGGCCCCCAGAAGGAGAAGCAGAGAGACAGGGCCCCCAGAAGGAGGAGCAGAGAGACAGGGCCCCCAGAAGGAGGAGCAGAGAGACAGGGCCCCCAGAAGGAGGAGCAGAGAGACAGGGCCCCCAGAAGGAGGAGCAGAGAGACAGGGCCCCCAGAAGGAGGAGCAGAGAGACAGGGCCCCCAGAAGGAGGAGCAGAGAGACAGGGCCCCCAGAAGGAGGAGCAGAGAGACAGGGCCCCCAGAAGGAGGAGCAGAGAGACAGGGCCCCCAGAAGGAGGAGCAGAGAGACAGGGCCCTCAGAAGGAGGAGCAGAGAGACAGGGCCCTCAAAAGGGCCAAGACAACAGGAAGGCACCAGCGATGTGTCAGCCATCTGCAGATAAACCCTCTCTGTCTCTCCCTCTCCTTCTCTCTCTCCGCCTCTCTACCTCTCTCTCTATGAGGGACAGGAGCCTTTCTAATTCGATGAAGAAAGGCTTTCCACCACACTGGAGCCGCACAGAGATAAAGATAGAGAGGGAAAGAGGGGGGGCTTATGGATGCCAGGGGCACCGTGCTGATCTCTCCTGCGAGGAGAGAGAGAGGGGGGTGGAAAGAGAGAGCGAGATAAAGAGACGGAGAAAGACAGGGGAGGATGGAGGGTGATGGAGAGATGGGGCCAAGAGGGAAGAGGGGGTCAAAGGGGGTAGCAGAGTTGTAAGAAGAATAAGAGGGGAGACTGATTCATCCTGACGTTTCAATCTGTTTGACTGAACATCAAGCTCTGACGCCATTTTGGATGATTTAAGGTCCCCTGGTTTGAAAAATGACAACAATTTAAAAAAAAAACTCAGTCTTCTCAGAACTACCAGTGAAAAACCTGGGAACTGCCTGAGAAAAGATGGATGTTGAATCATGTTGAGCAACTAAGTCATATGTTTGGAGGAGTACTTCTGTGGTCATAATCGCAAATCGCAGTTAAATGTGCCACCCACGCTGGTTGTTAAACTGCACTGAAACCAGCACTTAACATTCAGGTTCAATGTCCCTTTGCCTCGTTAACAAAGCTAACAGTCATCACAACAGCTTTTGACGCAACAATTAACTTGTATTGCTGTTGTTTTTCCTCCACCTTCACAGCACAGAGCATTGCATTTTCCATGATCCCGTATACAACGGCTGTATCGTCGTTCAAAGCATCAGGAAATGTTCCGGGTGACCAATGTTTGAAAGAACCAAATATATGCGGAATCTCTTCCCCCCCCCCCCTCTCTCTCCCCTCACCTTCTCTCTAAACGGAACAGTAGACGCGCTTAATGCATTTTCTCCTCCCGAATTACCTCGAGCATAAGTTATATTACCATTGATGATAACTGTGCCTGTAAGTTGCCCCTCAGCATGGAATCTTCCCGCTCACATTAAACCAGGGAATTAGCAAACTAATTGCTTCGAGTTAGCGAGAGTGAGACTGGGAAATCGAGGACGATAGGCTATGCTACAGATATTGGGGGAACATACATTAAAATAACCCACAGCTATCACGGTACGACATAGTTAAAATGATTACCTTAGAACACAACCAAATCCATCGTTTCTTCCTAACCGACGAGGGAGGAACTAACTAGCTAACTCTTAGCATTTTCTTGGCTCTCTTTAGTTAACCAATATCTACAGTGGACATAGAAGCGGTAATGAAATCGGTTTATTTCCCTTCCAGTAACCAGATTTACTGTCATTACCAATGAGAGCCTGTGAATGACAAGGCAAATTTAACAGTTGCAGGAAACTATTCAAGTTAAGGGGGAAGGGTGAGGGGTATTGGTATGAGGTCCCAGTAACATAGGCCTCAATGGCGAGTTTCCAACAGGGCGGGGATCACCACTGAGCTGTAATTAGAGCTAATTAGCCCTGTACTACTGACAGTCATTCAGACTGTTGGCTTGGCCGTGGAGCTCTGAAAAACGGGGGAAAATAGGCCGTAGAAATAGAGGCTTTCCCTGGGGTTCAGTCCTGTCCAAATTACGTGTATTTGCCCTCCCCCCTTCGGACTTTTGCGAAACCTGCGCTATTTGGCGTTCTCCATAATACACCGTTTGCTTCTTTAATCTAAAATGTAATTCGAAGGGCTTTGATACAGAGGATCTCTGTAGAAGGGGAAAGCGGTCCCCGTTAGAGAAAATGTTTGATCTTCACAAAACAACTCGCTTGGATCAGCTGCAAATTAGTTTATCGTTTCTGCCGCACAGAGACAGACAATCTTTTCTCTCCGCCCGTCGACTCTATTGTACACTCTGAATGTGCTCATTGAAGATTTAATCCCCAATCTGTAAACAATAACCAGAAGAGCCTGGGGATGAGATTTGAAAACGAACGTTTCATCTTCACCACGGCTTTCATTAGCAGATAACACTCACACGGAGAAAGAATCATTTAGGTGCCCAAGTTGTAATACACATAAAGGTATCAACTAAACTATCATCCACAACTTTGTGCCTGTCGACTCCACAGTCGAGAATTTTATTAGAAATTATTGAAAGTGCAGAGAGTTCATGTTGAGAGGGCTGCACATGTCCATTTGAAAGTCTGGAGGTGGTTGTAACTCATCCTTTCTGCTCCTGGAGGAGGCCTCTGAGGTCAGATAGAGGTCAAAGGTCAGGGTGAGTATATATATATATATTCCGGGTTCGGCATACCTTGGAGACTCACCGACCAGATCAACCAAAGTCAGGCCAGAAATATGAACATTTTAAATTCTAGGCTTTGTTATATTCCTGCTGTATTTACAGTTTTACAGTCTGGGTCCAATTCTGTGCCTGCCGTCGATTTAGATTTCACCCCCAGAGGACCAAGGAGAGGGAAGAAAGAGGCTTGAGGGTTCCAGGGAACGACCGCAACCCGATCCCCAAAGCGCCCGCCCCTCGTGTGACCACAGCTCTCTGAACTGGGACAAAACACACACGGAGGTGGATAGACGGCATGTGTTCGGTCCACTCAGGAGGAGATTGTATAGAGGAGGACAAAGTCGTTAAGCGGACAGGAATGTGTTTCATAAACGGCAGCTCCTTCCTCTCCTGTGAGACACGAACAAGCGAAGCAAAACACATTTGCCTGTTTATTTATGATGCTGGGTGGTGAGGACAGGGAGGGATGGTGATGGAGCCAGGATCATGGGGGCTTTGGGACCCCGTGGGGGGCTACTGAAACCTTGGCACATGGCGAAACCATCAGTCTCTCTTGTCCCCTGAGTGGTGGGAGAGGCTACTCTGAGAGACCTCTCCTTCGCAAATCTGTTTCTAAATAGGAACAAGGGACTGACTTCCCTGGCATTCCACACAGCTTTCAAATTCACGGCCGTTTTAACCGAATAAACAAGGCATATAAAAACAGGTCTTTTTGGTTTGACATCAAAAGCGAACAGTTGAAGAATTTGAACAAGGGAAGAAATGAAGGTAAAGAAAAAAATGGAATTGCGTTCTCCAAGGGTTTGAGATCAGGCTTGACGTTGACAATCATTCCAGGGTCGTCTTTATTCCACAAAACAGACTTGTACGGCATACTTTATATGTTTTTACAGAGTCAACAAGAAAGCTCACCTTGAAAGTTTTCTTAAGAAAAGAACATCTTAAGTCCTCTTTAATCAAGAAATCCGCTCTCAAATGACAAGTCTTGTTAAGCTCCCGCAAAACTCCTCTGTGTGTTGATGCTCGTCTAATGAAATGGACGGCTGCTATTGTAGGTTTCATCTGACAAAGGTTCATTGAATACTGATGCTAATCTCCTCTCCACTGGATTTTGCAGGTCAAAATTCAGCTCGCCATTAGGACTGAAAAACACCACTTTGCAAACATCTACTAGTCCTCCTTGTCTGAATGTGACATACAAAACTGAGGGATTGGACCAAAACACCACACGGAAATAACTTTTTGGGGAATAGCTCTTATTCCGTAGTGCATCTTTGAAATGTCCTTGGGTAAAAGCCAGACTGTATATTTTGTAGAAGCCATTCTAACATCTACTGACATAAGATTAACAGTTTCTGCTTTCTGTTTTGACTTGCGAGGCCACACGGGCATTTAGCACAGCCAGAAACCCAAGAATCAAAATCAAATGACAATTTATTCGAGCAGCCTTTTTCATAAGCAACGCCACAGCCCTTTTCACAAGCAGTGTCACACAGGGCTTCACATACGCCCACACAACTGCACCTAAACCTTCATGAAAGACAAGGAAACACTCCCAGGCGGAAATTGGAAGAAACCTTGAGAAGAGAAATTCAGTGAGTAATTCAGTGAGTAATCTGAGCCAAAGCCTTTTTCAGGAGACCAAAAAGGCAGCAGTGAAGGTGGTGGGCCGTTGAGCTCTGGGAACAGAGGCCAGGAGATACCCAGACAAAGACACCAGGGACAGAGGCTGGGGTCGAGGCTGGGATGTGAGGCTAGAGGCCAGAACAGAGGGGCCACCAGTGACGCCAGCAACTCTGGACTCCTTTGAAAGGGTTCTTCGAAAAATGTGTTGAAGACGTCAGCAGGGATGTGCATGTGAGGACATTGAACCGGCTTAGTAAAGACTGTCTGTTTCTTAGCTTCACACAGCTTCACTGATTTGGTGATTCAGAGCAGAGATTAATCACTGTCTGAGTAATGAAGCACCTACTTATACAGATAGTAAGGCTCATTGGCTGCTCGTCACACTCTCCAACTAGCCACATTTTGGGTGGAGAGCTTTCTGGAAGAGAAAAGTAATCTTGTCTCCTTTCGTTTTCTCTTAATACTGTGTACAGAATGGATGTTGCAATACCAGTCACAGAAGGCACGTCAGTAACCCCAGAAGGGGTCACGGGAGTTCAATATTGCCCCGGGGGTCAACCTATGTGTAACACTGGCCTGCCTTTGTGTGAAAATCCACTTTCCGTTTTCCCAATTCTTTCTTTCAGCCTCCTCCTCAATTCGGTTTCTGTCTCATTCTCTCCAGGGAACACAGGCTCAGTCAGTACAATAGCTTTAGTGTGAGTGAAGTTGCAAGGCTTGTACTCTAATTAACTAATGAAGAAAATGGACTCTCCTACCCTTTCCCAATTTAGCTGAACCCATGCCGCTATGTGCTCACAGTATTACCTCGGCTTTCACATCTGATCCAGATGGCCCGGGGGGGGGCGGTTATTTACTGTCACTGCGACTGTATTTTTTCGGTGGTTTGGATGAAACATTCTTTGAGGGTTTAGGTTGGTTTACGTGCAGTTCTATGGGCGCATGTGAAGCCCTCTATGACACTGCTTGTAGAAATGGCTTTTCATTTCATTTGATGACAGTGTATTGAAACTGAAACTGTATTGAACATTGAAAATGTATTCTATGCTCAACAAAGCCTTACTTTAGCAGTGTGGTCACCTAAAGTATCTCTTCAAGGCCTCTAACTTACTTAGACTATTTTCCTGGGAGAAAACACATAATCATAGAGTAATATAATATTTGATCCAAACTTAGAGTGCACTGAGATATCTCTGTAATTGACCAACTAGCCAACAACTGTATAATTTCCTGTCTCTGCAGTCGCATCAGATGAATGCACTGTGCATCCTCATAAACGAGACGCATTCGAGCACAAAAGTGTCATTTAACTTTGCTTTTAGTCTGGTATTGAATGACTAGGTCACACAATGTGTGTTGGCAGACTTTAATGACAGACCACCGGATCTGTCAATCAGAACAACAAACGACTGTTCACGACTCAAAACCACACTTCTCATTTGGCCGTCAATCACACAGGAGAAACAGGGACCTTACACACTACATACAGTAACCCTACAGTACAGCAGAAACAGGGACCTTACACACTACATACAGTAACCCTACAGTACAGCAGAAACAGGGACCTTACACACTACATACCGTAACCCTACAGTACAGCAGAAACAGGGACCTTACACACTACATACAGTAACCCTACAGTACAGCAGAAACAGGGACCTTACACACTACATACAGTAACCCTACAGTACAGCAGAAACAGGGACCTTACACACTACATACAGTAACCCTACAGTACAGCAGAAACAGGGACCTTACACACTACATACAGTAACCCTACAGTACAGCAGAAACAGGGACCTTACACACTACATACAGTAACCCTACAGTACAGCAGAAACAGGGACCTTACACACTACATACAGTAACCCTACAGTACAGCAGAAACAGGGTTTGCCTCCCAGATCGACCTCTGAACAACACACTCCGACAGAGAGCTCGACGTGTGTGACAACCCCTCCATGTTGAATCTGAGGCCTGTGTTCTTCCGGCAACAAACCATGAGTGACACAAATGGCAGAAGTGCAAAGGGAGATTTGTAAGCACCACTTTAAAACGATGAGTTTATCCAGTGGCAAGCAAGGACGCAGCTTAGTTAGAAGGTTCCCCAGCGTGATAAGAGCACGCGGGGATGCCAGTGTTATCCTTCATGGGCCAGTGCCCTTGTGCAAAGTGTTGACAGTGGCTAAATGGCCCAAGAGGCAGGCTGGGCAGGGAGTGCCTTGGAAAAACTTGCTGCAACTGAGGAAGTATTTCTGTCACCCAGGCGCCTGGGTTGCTTCTTATCTTAAAATATCGGGTTTCTATGGCTGCAGTCCTGCGGAGGTATTCGAAGTTTGGTGTTTGGAAACTGTTAAAAGTGATTATTCCGCCAAATTTACCATTTTCAGTCTGAACACGTCTGAACGTAGTTCACTAAGTCTTCTACTTTTGAATAAGTTGTCAGGAAAAACCCTGTTTCCATGCCCTGCAGAAGCTTTGTAAAGGTCAGAATGGAAGGAAAGGTAGTATATAATCAGGGAGCATGACCTGATCAATCAGAAATGAGTCTGGATGCGCCTTCATGCCACGTACCGGGCATACCGGCGTTTGTAAAATGCCGGGGGAAATGCCATTCGAAACACTAATACCTAAGTGTAACTCTGCAGTTCAAATACAAGAAAAAAACATTCATTTATTTTTTTACCCTTCGCTCAATGGGGAATCTTTGTGAAACTTCAGATAGGTACAGACAAAAAGAAAAAAAGAAGCGTTTGTGTCTATTTATCTTCCCTCTCCTAGACACACAGGCCCACCTTGGCAGGTTTTTCCCATTATCGGAGTGATAGATCCACACAGCGGACGGCCTCCTCGTAGAGGATGACCTTTCAGGTCCACCTAACTCTTCTTCTCCTTTCGTTGTTGCCTAGCAACAGACCGTGCAGTGCAGAGGAGCGAGGGATGAGTGGGATTAGAACGAAAGAGAGAGAAAGTTAGAAAGAGAGAGAGAGAGAGACGGAGATTGAGAAAGAGAAAAAACCTAAGAAGAAAAGCGGGAGGGAAAGATAAAAGAAACAGTGAGAGAGAGTGAGAGAGACAGCGAGAGAGAGAGACAGAAAGAGAGACAGCGAGAGAGAGAGACAGAAAGAGAGACAGCGAGAGAGAGAGACAGAAAGAGAGACAGCGAGAGAGAGAGACAGAAAGAGAGACAGCGAGAGAGAGAAAGAGAGAGCAGGAAAACGAGTGCACAGGTGTCTCCCAGGAGCAGAAGTGAAGCAGCTCAAGGCTCCGGTCCTCTGATGTATTCATTAGCCTGAGAACACAGGCTCAGGGTCTGCATGTTGACATTTGAAAAATGAAACCGCTCCGGTTTACTCCTCCGATACGGAGCCACATGTGGTTCAACCCACAGCCCCGAGGGGACGTGGCACTTTGATTCCTTATTAGCGTGCACTACCCGCTCTTCTCACCGGAGGAAACTCAGGTCAGCTGCCAGCGCCAAGCCACAACAACAACAACAACAGCAGCAGCAGTTTTGGTCTGAGAGATGTTCCCAGCGTAGATGTGCCCAGCTCTCCTTATCTTGCGTAACCCTGAAACCCAACCAAATCTCTTCAACAATGTCCTCAACCGGCTGAAGTTCAGCTTCCTCCTCTCACCGCGTCTCAGAGGATGCCGAGGGCTCCTCGACATGACGGCTTTGAACGCCGTAGGAGCAGACTTGGCCTTCAAAGGAACGCGTGTTAATGATTCGCAACGTGGGACGTCCCACATGGGAGGTAATTAACAGGAAAACGAACGTGGCCAAGACACAGACACTGAAGCCATGAGGATGTGGTGAGCAGAGAACAACATATGGGATACAGTCCTGCTTTATTGAGATATCGCAAAGCTGTCAGGCTCATTTAAGACTGCTTGGGAATTCTTTAACCACTAGCAACATTACCCTTTGACCACCAACTGCAACACAAGGGGTCTTCTATCAAACAACAAGCCTAGATTCCATAGTCACACAAAGACGGCCATTCCTCCCTCAGCCAAAAAAACAGATCAGAACATTTCTTTGGAAGTTCAATATTTCTTTTTTAAAGCGTTTAAAAAGGAGTTATACTGAAGGCCTATAGCTCTGCTGTGTGGTGATAGCGGTCCTCTATGACCACTGCTGTTCAAAGAGGCAAAGAAACCGTTGATATCATGGGCAAACATATATCCCTTAGCTGCAAGAGACCGTAATCCTTCATCCGACTTCATCTCAATGTCGCAGCTACTTTTAACAACATCTAACTTCTTGGAATTTTAGTTTACACAGAAGAGGAAAAATCTATCTTTTGTTTTGGCACAAGAACGACAGTGCAGTCCTCCGTCAAAAAGATGGAAATAAAATCTCCAGACTAAAAGGAAAAACCAAACCTAGGCTTGGGAGGTTGTTCGGTCTGTGCTGTGTAATTAACCGGAGCATTTTAGAAACAGAAAACAAAGGATGTTGTTTATATCTGGACCACAGGTTTGTGAGGTGAACGTGTAAAGGCGAAATTGAGCCTGTTTGTATTTGTTTTATGCAGCTGTGTTGATTGTAATCAAGTTCACTCAACTGTGTCTGTGTGTGTGTGACCGCCATGAGGCTCAGACTGCTAGCTAAGCACAGCCCACATGAGGTACAGGAAGACTCTTCAGGGGCACGATGCCGGCCGGTTTGAACACCTGCCCTCGTGTGACCACGTCCTACCATGCAGCACGACTGACATGGAGAATTCGGACGTGATGGATTTGACCACAGTGACTCTCTATAGGACCGTGTTCCTCTTACATGGCTGCTTCACACAAGCTGAGGACCGTGGTGGATTTGACCACAGTGACTCTCTATAGGACCGTGTTCCTCTTACATGGCTGCTTCACACAAGCTGAGGACCGTGGTGGCAAACGCCTGAGACTGATTGGACGACTGAACCTCGCCGCAACATGAACCCAATGACGAATCATCCTATAACACAGCATTACATCTCAGGCAGAAATATACACAAGCCCAATTTACTACCCAAACAGAGCCACAAGGCGCCGGCGACATTAAGCGCCACGGAATCTTTGTTGGCATTTTGGAGACTGGATGAGGGTGGGCGGGGGAGACATGAATTAGGAGAGGCTGGCGTAACGCCAACATGCAACTATCTAAGGACTTGTTATTTCCCTTTTCAGGTGAAGGATTTGTGGGATTTCTTTTCAACTGGAGGGTCTCTGGGCAAGTTGCACCTTCCTCGCTACCTTCCACCCGTGATTTGTGGAACTGTTCCCCCAAAAACGATTGCTTCCGCCAGCCAGGCCGTAATATCATCAATCTGTGGTGTGGATGTGGGGCGCTGGCACATTGGCAGATGTCCATGTCATTAAAGTGTCCCCGGGCCCAGCGTGATGGCGGGATGGGGCGATGGAGCCTGGAGAGGCACGACTCGAGGTCTGGGTCATGTTTTCTTAAGGGCCCCACTAAGGCCAGCTATAACCCAGTGCAGCGCTGACCAGAAGACCACATTCCAGGCATCCATGCTAAAGTAGCCCCCACAGGCTTTCGGGAAAAAGGAAGAGAAAAAAAAGAACGTTGAGAAGAATGGAAGCTCTGTATTACTATCCCTGAGGATGTTTTGGTGAAATCCAAAAAATCCATGACAATATGGATGTGTTTGGATAGAACCACATAATTTCCCACTAAACAAGAACCAAATGAGAATATAGTCAATGTTGGCTGTTTTAAAAAGTCAACAACACAAAAACAACATGTTTTTTAGAAATATTTTTTTTAGAGCGTGTGGGGGGTCCAAGCTAACACGCTACATCAGCATTTCAAATTTGCTGGCTTCATGAGTGAAAAGGATTATTTTCAATAACCCCATGAGGTTAAACACTCAAGAGGCAGAGCAAGAGGCAGCGCAAGAGGCAGAGCAAGAGGCAGAGCAAGAGGCAGAGCAAGAGGCAGAGCAAAACGAACCTCGCCTCCACCAGTCCCAGATGAACCCCTGCAGACAGATCTCTTTGTTTCTCATCACACAAAAAATTGCGATCTCACCGAGGGACAGTTTCAGGGGCCTTCACCGTTCCGATTTAATCAGACAAACACGTTTCGTCTGGCTGTGACACCAAAAGGAAAATAAAAAACATAATTTTGTATTATTACAGAAATAGACGGGTGAACTAAGCAAAGAATATTGATCTCACTGCACCTTCACTGCATATCTGCAAATGCCCTTTTCCAAAGTGCAGCGAAGCGAAGACGAGTCATTCCTTTTTTGATCAGCCGCTGTGAGGGTTCGACAATACCCCGATGTCACCGCTAAGCAGCACAGCGTTTCAACACTCAAACACCAGGGTGCCAGACACTCGACTGACCATTCAACCCTATTTAACCAACACTAATGGGTTTATACTACTAAGGCAAATGATAGCCATCACAACTACAGTATCTTACAGGACTCATTTAGCCCCACTATCAGCGTGTTTCAGTGTGTTGAAGCTTGTTGCGTCATCCAGTCATGCCGTGACTGGTCCCTTCTCTAGCGGACGGTGTTACCCAGGTTGTGTCAATATACTGTCAGCAAAGCTGTGAAACTTTGATGGTGTGTAGATAACCTATGACAGAGTATTCACATTGACGTCATCCAAATACTTTCTTGCTTCACTGCTTCTGTTTCAGGCAACTTGCTGCAGTGCCTGGTAGCTGAGACAAGGTTACTTTACTATGTGGCTCATAAATATAGGCCGTGCCTGGACTCTGACCACTGAAAAACTGTTAGAACTACGCGCTTCTGATCCTCCATCTTCCACTGTAGGCTACTTACTAAATGCACTGTTAGAATGTTGCTTTGGCTAAAAGAGTGCCAGAATTAATAAAAGGGCAAATGTAATTGGATCTCCATGAATATACAGTCTCCCTCATTTATGATTCTGCTAAAAACACATTCCTGGATACCTGAACAGACTTCAGACTTTTATTTGCAATGCCTTTGTTCTAGAAAAATAGAACACTCTGATCCTTCTCCACCTAGGTAGTATTGTCAGTGAGACAGAATGTAAAAGAGTTCTGTCAGGAGATCTGGAGACTGACGGGGAAGCTGAAGAGATGGATTTGTCTGGTCAGGCGTACAAGCCAATCTGCAAGTCATCTGGCACCACAAAAATGGGAGGACAGAGAGAGAAAAAGGAGAGACATGGAAAGAGAGAAGGAAGGAGGGATAAAGAAAGAGAGGAGAGAGAGAGGGACAATACGTGAGGGAGAGAGGGAGGAAGAGAGAAAAGAGAGAGAGAGGGAGGAAGAGAGAGAAGAGAGAGAGAGGGAGGAAGAGAAAGAAGAGAGAGAGAGGGAGGAAGAGAGAGAAGAGAGAGAGAGGGCTTGTCCTTCGTATTCAATAAAATAAGCTTATGTCAGCCAGAGACCATTCGATTTCAATTGGATTCCTCCTTCCAATCCTTACTGGAATAAATCTACCTGGATAAGTTATCTGCCAAGACATTTGTCATCGATGGCAAAGCTTCAATATCTGTTTAGACTATCATAAGGCAAATATATCTTTTTATACATCAATTTATTTATATATTTAGATTTTTCTATTTCACGCACAAAGTAGCAAGAAAGTCTGTTAGGAATGCAAAAATCATTTTTCCACTCATATGCAGTCAGGAAACTAACAATACCACAAATGTTCTTATTGATAATAATATTTTATGACTCGTATGTTTTATATTATGAGAATATTTGACTGATATTTGTTATTTTTCTCATTTTCATATTTTGAACTCATTTCAGAGCACCTTGAGGGCATGTTAATACAACCAGGACGTACAATAGTCCAAAATATGGAAACATACAGGAACATAACCCACGACAGCAAAACACGGCCCCAATGAAATACTTCTGAAGGCAACGTAGAAGCACAATAATTGCTCACCTGTGATAATTACATCAATCTGCCTTCATTTCCCTTCAATACTGCAATCAAAGGCCAAAACAATGGATTGAATACATTACTATTTGTGCCATCAGGAACTAATTGTACCTAATGGAAGGATAATAATGATAATTCTAACACATGAACGTCTCACCAGCTGAGAGATGCCTTCATTTACATAATAGATCCAGTATTACAGATGTCAAATTAACAAAGTATGCAGTGTTTCCTGATGGTGCCTTTGGTCCATTCAACAGGGAACACGGTCTTGCAAAAATCAAAAATCAAATAGTATATTTTCAAAAAAGTCAAATTTGACTTAAACCTCACCCCAAATGAAAATCAAACCATACAAATGTACTTCATTTATATTTAAGAAAGGCAACTTGTCAGGAATTTGTCAGATTACGTTGCTGGAACAACAGAGGAGATGGTATCTGCAAACGTAGTGACAAAGAAACTTCCTGTCACTTCCTGTATTCCAGGGGGTCAACCAGGAAATCACTTGCTTGTCACAGTCCTCTGAGGATCTCCATGGTGACACACTCTGCATTATAATGATATAAAACAGGAAGGGGGGGTTGCTAAGATACCTCACGTCGTCTTTGTCAATGAAGGCCCTTTACAGTAGTAACTGCCAGTGTGGACCTCATGAATATTAATGACCCAGAGGAGACTACAGTAACCTCTTTATCCTGTTGTCATGTGTGCTTCACAGAAGCCACAGAGTAACAAGCTACAGTCAAATTCAACAGAACTTTGTCCCTGTCCCTGTCCCTGTCCGTGTCCGTGTCCGTGTCCCTGTCCCTGTCCCTGTCCCTGTCCCTGTCCCTGTCCCTGTCCCTGTCCCTGTCCCTGTCCCTCCCTCCCTCCATGCCTCTCCCTCTCTCTCTTCAGGTCATGGGCTCAAAACATGCAAGGATTTCTTTTAGCGATTTTTTCTTCTTTTCTTTGCAAACATTGCTGAGAGCCATCTCCATATGAATGCAGTCCACAGCACCTGTTCGATTGCGATGTGCAATGCATCATGGGGGTGTTTGTGCTCGCCATCTGTGAACATGCATTAGCTCTCTCTCAAATCCCTTCCCTTGGCACAGGGGGTTATGAGTTCTGTCATGATTCAAAGAGCTTTATTAAGGAGGTTATTGGCTATTGGAGGGTAGTACTAAGGCATGACGAATGTGTTGACTTTATCTTTGGGGGGGTCTGCTGCATAAATACGCCTGGAAAACAACGCTGCACGTTTTGCTGGTGGGAGGGCAGATCAACTCATTTATCATTCTGCTTAGGCTCAGGAGGCAGGCGATATGAATATGAAAACATGATATAGGTGTGGTGGAAAAGCAGAATCCATGCCCTCAGACACCGGCAGATGCAGGGTTTGGATAAAAAGCGAATTCCTTCAGAGCAAAGCGGATGAATAGTGATGAGGGATGATCGCTGTGTTCACTCAGCTCCTTGAGGAGACCTCAGAAGCTGCTGGAAGCATGTCACCTAGACAACAGCAGCAGGAACACTGGGTCGATGTGGACCAAGAAAAACGTTTTTTTTTCAAGGATTTGTGTATATTATTTCATGCTTTACTGGACTGTTTAAAGCGAAGTGTGACAGGAAAGGCCGGGAGAGATGTTACTAAGGGCCCAGGTCGGACTTGAACTTAGGTTTCTGCGCTAAGGCTCTTATCTGGTATGCTACCGCCCAGGACAAACACACAAGCTTTTAATTCAAATATCCCAGAGTGCCGTTCCAGAACCACAGTGGAGGAGTCTGTCCTAATGATGAAGCTGACACTGATCCCCACAGTCATCAGCATGTCAAGCATCCAAACAGCAGTGGAAGAGCTCGTTAGCTCTGCCAGATACACACAGACCTGCTCCTCTCCCCCTCTCTGTTTTCCCACCAGTGTTTGTTAAATAATGTATGTCGCAGGGTTGCCCCTGAGAGAGGAGCCTATGGCTCAATGCCTGGAGAGGAGAGAGAGAGAGGGAGAGAGAGAGAGAGAGAGAGAGAGAGAGAGAGAGAGAGAGAGAGAGAGAGAGAGTGAGAGAGGAGATAGAGGAGGGAGAGGGGAGAGAGAGGAGGGAGAGGGGAGAGAGAGGAGAGAGAGAAGAGAGAGAAAGAGGAGAGTGGAGAAGAGGAGTGTGGAGGAGAGATGGAGATGATAGAGAGAGGGGGGACAGAGAGGAGAGAAGAGTGCAGGAGAGAGAGAGAGAGAAAGATAGAGAGGTATATAGAGTGTGATGTTGTTGTTGGGGAACAGCAGCAGTTCTATAACTAGCTGTTTACCCGGCGCCTTGCCCTTGAAAAACAAAATGAGGACAGGACCCAGTGCTGGGCTGACTCTGCCCACAGCTTGTTCCCGGGTGAACGAGTGCAGCTCTTGTGAGCTAAACACCACCCCTCTTCCCTCCCTCCCTCACACCAATATAGATAAATATAGCGATGACTGGGGGGTCGAACTCCTCACATCGATTTTCCAGACACTGACGCTGTGCAGCATTAGGGGCTGCTTGTTTGGTGGCTGTGGACAGCGTTAATCAGCTGTCTCTTGTGATTAGAAGATGGCCTTGTTTCTCTCTGAACCCAAACAGCTGTCAGTCACACAGATCCTGTTTAAGACGCACGGTTCCTTCATTTGATCGTTGCTTTTCTCACCCACCGTCTTTTTGTCCTAAAAATTTAAGATGATCTGTTGGCGCTTTCTGTAGTAGTTGGCGTGTCTGAGATGCTCGGCGTCCAATCATCTCTCACGGATCAGGGTGGAGTTCCTGTCTCAGACTTGAGAGTTTATCATCAAGACAAATCTGTATCTCAGCCATTGGATTTGTTTCAGATTTATCAAAATGCCTTTACTCAACTGAACAATTAACCTGAAGGAACAGGGACAAGAGACCTTGGAAGTCATCCCATTTCTCAAATCTCTGACACAAACGCACTTTAGCATACATGCTCTAGTATACACAAACACACACACACACACACACAAGCCCCCTTAACTTAGGTTGCCTTACAACTGGCTGGACTGCTTCTCCTCTTTCTGGAGTCATGACCTAGCACACCAACACAGGATGCTCACCAGCCCTGACCTTGACCCTGACCCCCTGACCCCTGATAGCCTCTGTCCAGGTTCTCAACGGAGCACCAAGACGTCTCACGCTCAACCACACGAGCGCTGGCGATACATGAACCAGTCAGCATGCTGCTGGTCTGGCCTGGCAGCCTCATTGACAGGAACGCATGGTTCAGACGGACAGATGAGGCCCAGAGGGTAAAACTATTCATCACAGCGCCAGATCACAAGATAAGACACACGTGGAGTAGAACCGTGGAAGGCGGGAGCACAGCTCCAAATGGTAATCCTCCCTCTCTTCTCAGAAGGCTTTAACCCCTTCCTAGCTGAGCGAGGGAGGCGACTGACACCTACAGATAAGTAGCCTCGCACTGCTAACGCTCGTCGCCTGAACCGGGAACCGATTATCTCTCCAAACATACGTGGGATTTTCCCCTCTCGCACACCTGGAGGATGAAGAGGCAATCCTCGTCCGCAACTTCTGGATGAGATACAGAAACTCATTTTTTAAGTACTTTAAAAAGGCTTGGAGAAAATTCACTGATACAGTACTAACAGACACAATTTAACAAACTGGCCCGGGGAGGGGGGGCGGGGGGGGGGCAAGGGGGGGCGGAGGGGGGGCAAGGGGTGGCGGTGGCTGACACAAAGCAGGACTGCTTGGAGGGGAGGAGAAGAAGGGTGGAGGGTGAGATTAGATGAGAGGAGGAGAGGAGAGTGAAATGAGAGGAGGAGAGTAAAATGAGGGGAGGGTCTGGTAGAATCAGCTCTCTATAAATGTGGCTGACTAAGGGAAAAACAAGCACTGCAGAGTCAAAAGATTTCTTGCTATGAGAGTTTTGAGACGCCTGAGCACAAGTTATTTTTCTTCCAGTAAGTGTTTGCAAACGTCTTACTGGAACTAAAGTTGTGAAGCATCTGCTGCTAATCAACAAAGCCCCAGTGAAAAAGGGGGACAATTGTTTGGGCTTCAAGTGCTTTCAGTTCTTTTCCTGAGAGAAATATCTGTGGTTTACTGTCGTGGTAGCATTCCAGCCTTCGTTTGGTGAGTGTGTGTGCTATCCAGCAACCTCGTATGAGTGTCTGTATCAAAGTGTCTGTGTGTGTGTCTGTGTGTGTGTCTGTGTGTGTGTCTGTGTGCGGAGGGAGGAGGGGCAGGACGTCTGTTGGTAGGAAGGGCTGGCTCTGAAGTGACCTCGCGTTGCCCTGGCAGCTTTGTCATGCTAAGAGGAGGTCTGTGCAGAGAGGCTGCAGCCCAGGGCCCATTGTCTTCCTGCGGCCACAGAGACAAAAGGAAAGTGGCCAGTCCAGATGTACACATGGCAGCGTTGTAAATGAAAACCTGGACCATGGTGGGAGTGAGGGAGGGAGGGAGGGAGGGAGGGAGGGAGGGAGGGAGGGAGGGAGGGAGGGAGGGAGGGAGGGAGGGAGGGAGGGAGGGAGGGAGGGAGGGAGGGAGGGAGGGAGGGAGGGAGGGAAGGAGGGAGGGAGGCAGGGAGGCAGGGAGGCAGGGAGGCAGGGAGGGAGGGAGGGAGGGAGGGAGGGAGGGAGGGAGGGAGGGAGGGAGGGAGGGAGGGAGGGAGGGAGGGAGGGAGGGAGGGAGGGAGGGAGGGAGGGAGGGGAAAGTTGGGAGGGAGGGAGGGTGAGGAGGAGGGAGGAGGGTTTGCGGGTTGCAATATTTCACCAGAAGCTTTTATCCTGTAAATCACTAACCTTCTGAGTGCCCACTGCTTTCAAGTAGCCTACTGAAGCTGGAGAAAGTCTTTTTGAATTTGCTCGTACTTTTCAATAACATGACTTGTCTTGGATGATACTTACATGTCTCTGAGATTCCTAGATGTTTTTTTTTGTTCGGGCTACCTGACAAGATCCTTCTGAATGCAGTTTAGAATTCATGAAACATGGAACAGGAAGTCTTTTTTTGCTGATCCTCATTTGAAACATTCAAACTTCATCAAGCCATGCATCTGTAGTTAACTGATACACATTACATCAAACCAGATTGGATAACAATCTTTTATCTCTCTCTCAGTGTACATATGTACAGTAAATGAATGCATGTGTGTGTGTGTGTGTGTGTGTGTGTGTAGGAGTTGGTGGGAGCCAAAGTTCACATCGGTCGGCAATTTAAACATGAAGTATAAACAATTTACCTACCCCTGTCTAGCAAAGAGCTAAAGGTGCTCAACCCTCTATTCTGGGCGATAACAAGTGGACTCCACACAACCTGTAAGGAACCATGTTAGCCAGGGGTGTCTTCCCTAGTTTAGCAGGCCAGCAAACAAGCTCAACTGAGAATGCTCTTTAGCTAAGACAGAGGGAGCAGGAGAGAAGGAAGAGAGAGGGAGGAGAGCGGGAAGAGGAGAGAGGGATGGAGGAGGAGAGAGGGAGGGAGGATGAGAGAGGGAGGAGGAGAGGGAAGGAGAAAGGGAGGGAGGGAGGAGGAGAACAGGAGAGGAAAGAGGGAGGAGGGAGAGAGGGAGGAGGAGAAACGGAGGAGGAGAGAAGGAAGGAGAAAGGAAGGGAGGAGGAGAGCAGGAGAGGATAGAGGGAGAGAGGGAGGGATGGAGGAGGAAAGAGGAGAGAGGGATGGAGGAGAGAGGGGGCAGAAGAGAGGGAGAGGAGGAGGGAAGGAGGGAGGGAGCAGGATAGGAAGCAAGACAGTCTCCGACCCTCTCCTCTAACCTCCTCGGCTGCATACCCAGTGTTTTCAGAGCTATATTTACTCTGTGCCGTAGCTATGTGGAGCGATCCCCAATTCCCAGAGTCATTTATTCAGCTCCAGCTGCTGTCAGGCACTACACCGGGTCAGAGCGGTTGCCGTGGCAACTCCCTACACTAATTAAGTATATATTCATCCGAACCAGAAATGAAAATGTGTCTTCTTTTTAATAAATTGTTTTGCTATATAGACCTCTGCCCAGGAACAGTGATGTGATTTGGACCCTCAGACCCAGTGTGCACAGACTTGACAGAGTTTGTTGTGTTGTCTTGGTGAAACTTCTCTCAGATCTGTGACAAAAGGAAAAGCTGTTCATTTCGTTTACATCAATGTTGGCAGTTGAGATTACGTATTAGGAAGTGTGTGTGGTGGTGGTGTGGGAGGGGGGGGGGGGTCGTTCCACAACACTGCCCCCTTGAGTTGAGCTTTCTCTGATAATAACCATCATGTATTTACAAGGTCATGAATTTCAAAGCACCTAGTGTGAGTCAGAGGCTGGATGTTATGCGAATGGCGAAAGACAAAAAAAGAAAGAAATAAAACTGTAGTAAGTTTCCCATGAATTCAAAGGACCTTTGTCTGCCGTCTGAGTGTTTTAATTACTTGTGCATTTTTTGCATATAATATGGCCACTAAAAGCACTTAGAACTACACAGAATTCACTTTCCAGAATCCAGCACAGTCCTCCTCACAGTCTCTCATCGATGCTATAAGTGCCCTCTTGAACTCCAGTCTCTGACATGTTAGATTAAACAAACAAGATCCTGATCATTTGCACCCACAGCAGTCAAACACAGCAGTCAAACACAGCAGTCATACACAGCAGTCAAACACAGCAGTCACCCACAGCAGTCATACACAGCAGTCATACACAGCAGTCATACACAGCAGTCAAACACAGCAGTCAAACACAGCAGTCATACACAGCAGTCACCCACAGCAGTCAAACACAGCAGTCATACACAGCAGTCAAACACAGCAGTCATACACAGCAGTCATACACAGCAGTCACACACAGCAGTCAAACACAGCAGTCAAACACAGCAGTCATACACAGCAGTCACCCACAGCAGTCATACACAGCAGTCATACACAGCAGTCATACACAGCAGTCACCCACAGCAGTCATACACAGCAGTCAAACACAGCAGTCAAACACAGCAGTCACTTGTAGCTGGAGCCGTTGGAAGACACACCCACACTGGCTGCTGTTGAGGAAGGATTTCCCGGTTTCCCAGGTGCTGATCAGCAGCTGCTGGGAGACAACAGACGACTAGTTGTGCAGTGTTTGATGCCCTTGCATGGACGACAGGACGAAAGTATCGAGAGGGACATTACTTGATGACATAACAGCACGGGTAATAGTCTGGTAATTAGTTAAACAGCCTGGGAATAAGCACCCACACATTTGGCCAAGAAATAAAATAACAAAACAAACTAAAAACAGCCAACCAGCATTATGAAAAACGACCTCTCGCCAAAACAGCGATTGCTCTTTTACGTGTGCTGTGCTGCAATGAAGAACAAAAAAAACATACCCCTCCTCCCTCCAAACCAATCACCCTTATCCTCGACTCAATCTGCTGTTTCTGTATCACTTATCCAGATCATTGTAGCCGTCTCACCCCTCTCCTAGCATCTATTCGGAGCCTCCCGGCTCCCATAGATAAAGGTGGGCCGTGTGGTTGGAGCGGATGTTATCTGATGAAGAAAAGGCTCCTCATCCTTCTCCAGGGCGTCAGCAGCTAGTCTGCTCACATCTCCCCTCCTCTCCCTCCTCTCCCTCCTATACCCTCCTCTCCTTCCTCTCCCTCCTCTCCCTCCTATACCCTCCTCTCCTTCCTCTCCCTCCTATACCCTCCTCTCCCTCCTCTCCCTCCTCTCCCTCCTCTCCCTCCTATACCCTCCTCTCTCTCCTATACCCTCCTCTCCCTCCTATACCCTCCTCTCCTTCCTCTCCCTCCTATACCCTCCTCTCCCTCCTCTCCCTCCTCTCCCTCCTCTCCCTCCTATACCCTCCTCTCTCTCCTATACCCTCCTCTCCCTCCTATACCCTCCTATACCCTCCTCTCCCTCCTATACCCTCCTCTCTCTCCTATACCCTCCTCTCTCTCCTATACCCTCCTCTCCCTCCTCTCCCTCCTCTCCTCCTTCCCTCCCCCCCTCCTCATCCAGCTCCTAACTGCTACCTGTCAAGATTCTTTTTCTGTCAAATGTATTTAGGAAGTGACAATACAAGGCACAATGTGGGGGTGACGGGGGGATTTGAACCTTGTCACCTCTTTGACTGTCATCAAAATGCTCTACGTCTGAGCTATCCATAAACAGCTACACAGAGTGATTTATGGTGCGACAAACATATTTCTTCTTCCACTTCTACAAAACCACTTCAACAGCTGGCTTCTGTACTGAGCAGGACAGGATTCACTGTTCGTACGTCTGATGTTATAACTGCCCCGTCTGGAAACAGCAGGAGCTAAAGAACACCAGGCAAACAGCCAGATCAACTCAAAGTTGTTACGTCAGCAGCTGCCCTCTTTGCTGTACCGAAACCACAAACGACTTAATCTCTGTCGGAAACCTCCTCAGACTGGGCCGTGCTTCTGACCCAGTTCCACCTGCCGTCACAGGACACCTCTCACCCCGGTGATGTCATCGCTGCTAACACCCTCCCTGCTGCCGCTGTGCTTTAGACAGAGAGGATTGTGGGATTGTGAGGGTGACACACCTCAGCAGGGAGCCCTCAGGGGATTACCGCACGGCCAGGCAAGCTGTGACATCACTGGTCACGTGACCAGAAGAGGGGATGGCATGGGAGGGGCAAGTGGCCACGGTGGAGGAAGGGGGGGGGGGGGGGGATTCAGCCTCACGAGAGCTGATTCAGAAGTTTGTTCTCTTTACAAAGTCATCAATCTGCTTTGCAGAAATCACGACGGTGAAGAAAAAAACAGTTTTTGTTCTGGGCTTTCAGAGGTTTTTGTTTTGGGCTTTCAGAGGATAAACAGACACAATAAGGGATAGGGTGTTAACCACAACAGACAGGATACTAGAGAAAGGAAAGTGGAGTGTGAAAAGAAGGAGAATGAAATAAATAAAAGATAGAGACTGAATGAAATCAACATAGAGACGAAGAGAAAGGAGAGACAGATGGCGAGGGCGAGAGAGGAAAGTGGAGATGATGTCTGGGGGAGAGAGAGAGAGAGAGAGAGAGAGAGAGAGAGAGGGAGAGAGGGAGAGAGAGGGAGAGAGGGAGAGAGAGAGAGAGAGAGAGAGAGAGAGAGAGAGAGAGAGAGAGAGAGAGAGAGAGAGAGAGAGAGGGAGAGAGGGAGAGAGAGAGAGAGAGGAGAGAGAGAGAGAGAGAGAGAGAGAGAGAGAGAGAGAGGGGGAGAGAGAGAGAGAGAGAGAGAGAGAGAGAGAGAGAGAGAGAGAGAGAGAGAGAGAGAGAGAGAGAGAGAGAGGGAGAGAGAGAGAGAGAGGGAGAGAGAGAGAGAGAGAGGGGAGAGAGAGAGAGAGAGAGAGGGAGAGAGAGAGAGAGAGAGAGGGGGAGAGAGAGAGAGAGAGACAAAGGAAGCTGGATACAGGACTGGAGCAGCGCTCCAGGAAGACAAGGAGGCACACTGGCAACAAGGTAGCTGCTCATGTACACTTAACCACACACACACACCACATGATACACACACACACACACCACATGATACACACACACACACACACTCTGAAGCCGTAGTCTCTCTGCGCTCAGGGTTGCTATGGAAACACCTGCCTCCCTCCTTTCTCTGGTCTCTCTATGCCTGCTCCTCTCCCCTCGCTGGTAATCCAGCTCTGAATAGGAGGTGGGGGGGGCAGCTGTGGGAGAAGCAGCTTAACATGGAGGAAGGCAGGGAGCTGAAACATGTCATCGGCTCATACGGCCCTTATAACACACAAACACTGTTCTCTTAAAAGGGAAAGGGGAAATATTCAGGATCCCATCAAAATACATATGTCTGGGGAGAAGCAGAGAGTCAAGTTTCTGGAGCGAGTGTTTATACAAACCCGTTCCTTAGTGAGAGAAGGTCTTCTTCTTCTTAATCCCAGTTGGACTCCTGGTGTTTCTGTCACCACAGCTGCAGTGGCACCACCAGGGAACAGGAGATTCCAAAGGCAATTTGTTTTTTCCCCCTCCAGGTTCAAGTGCCTTTACAGCTTAATCGTCTGGGACTGGAGGTGAGGTGGCAGTGGGCCTTTTACCCGTGGACCTGATGTGGTTGTCTGTACTCGCTGCCAATCCAGATGGCCTGACACTGTTCAGAAAGAACTACCCACATGTGTACCGTACAAAGTACTATAGTACAATCATTCCCTCTGTTAGGAGGTCAGTGGAGATGCTCTGTATGCATGTGGTATTTTAACTCCACTTTCTTGATTTTTCATATTTCTTTCTCAAAGTTCAAAGCAGTTTGGCAAGATGATGTGATGTGACATGGTGAAACCTTCTAAGTGCTCCTTCATGGTGTCTGCAGTGGGCCTGGAAGCATGCCATCTACAAATTACCTTCGACAAGCATAACTGCTATCGCTCTATAGGTGAATTACCTCCTTTGTGCCACGAGTCCTACACATGACAATTTACGGTAAGAAAATAAGTTGTTGTAGATGAGACTTTAATTCCCGTTCATTTCCTGTAAGCAGCAGTGTCACCAGGCTGTGAGGCCGGAAGTGTGAGCATCTCTCAGCGTTCACTACCTCTCTCTCTCCTCTCTCTCTCTCTCTCTCTCTCTCTCTCTCTCTCTCTCTCTCTCTCTCTCTCTCTCTCTCTCTCATCTCTCTCCTCTCTCTCCTCTCTCTCTCCTCTCTCTCGTCTCTTTCCTCTCTCCTCTCTTTCCTCTCTCTCCTCTCTCTCCTCTCTCTCCTCTCTCTCCTCCCAACAGTCATCAGGTAGAGCATCTGCCCTGGTTGTCATGACACCAATCAATCCCCGAGAGAGGAGGAAGTGACCTGGTTGTCTGCTTCTTAAGAGGTGAAAAAGGAGGGGTGTGTGTGTTAGTGTGTGTGTGTGTCAGTGTATCTGTGTGTGTGTGTGTTGGGGGGTGTAATGGGAAAGGCGAATGGAACCAGGACAGATTTTGTCATGGTTACCACACTGGAGTGCTTGACAACAAGACTCCTCAACAGGTTCAGCCGTTATGAGACTGGAACACAGAAAGAAACTTGATTTACTTGCTGCTCGTAAAAAGCATTTGGCCTCCATTGTTTCCCCCTAACATTGCCATCGTCAGGTGTCTCTGTGTTTCCCTAAACTGGAGATAACGCTGAGTGGAAGAGACAGGGGCCAGAAAAAAGACTTTGCCAAAACAACAGACTTTGCAGAACAAAAAGGAGATTATAGTCAGAATAGCTACAGCATGGAAGTCTACAGAGAAGACACAAAGCAAATCCATATCTCTTTTCTCTACCGCGTTCTTCTTTTATGCATTTCCTCTCTCTCTCTCTCCTCTCGCATCTGGCTAATTGAGCTGCTTCTTTGTTTTTATATAATGTCTCATCCAACAACAAAGAGAGAGAGTGCGAGAGAGAGAGAGATAGAGAGAGATAGAGAGGTAGGGAGAGAGAGAGAGAGAGAGAGAGAGAGAGAGAGAGAGAGAGAGAGAGAGAGAGAGACAGAGAGAGAGAGAGAGGGAGAGAGAGAGAGAGACAGACAGAGAGAGAGAGAGAGAGATAGAGAGAGAAAGGGAGGGAGAGGGCGAGATGAAAAACACAGAACATTTTGAAAACAAACCTAATGCAGCCTAACAGAGCAGCCATTACAGAGGAGCAACTATATGGGGTTATTTTGCGGCTTCCATTCTTTTTCAGTTCTCATTCAGTTGAGGCCTGTACTGTAGGTCTTGGCAGACTCTGTCAACATTTCTCTCTCGTTGATGAATCGCTGTCAATCTGCACTGTGAAGTAATGAATCCAGTCATCTACAGAGCACTGCAGTCTGTGGACACCAGGCTGGGTGGGCACGTTTTCATTATATTAAGATATCAGATGGAGGAAACAAAATCAAACGTCTGGGTTAAATGATATTATTTACTCATGTAGTATATCCGCCCAAACAAACAGGCTATTCATCACATCTTTTTTTTTTTCTTCTTCTGGCTGAGCCATGCAACAGGAAATGGAGAATGGTAAGAAATTAAAACCCCCTCGCTGCATTTCATCTAAGCTCACCAATGTATCACTGGCACGAGGGCAGCCATTTTGTTTTATGTCCTGTGATGAAGGGAGATTTATGACTGGGGTGAGTTAGCGTCTACAAAGGTCCATGAAAACGACCGGACTCTTACCTTCAAGGAGGAGAGAAGAGGCGGGGCAGAGACGAGCGGGCGCGTCCAATCAGCAAGCAAGAGAGAGAGAGAGGTGGGGAGGGAGAGAGGTGGGGAGAGAGAGAGGTGGGGAGGGAGAGAGGTGGGGAGAGAGAGAGGTGGGGAGAGAGAGAGGTGGGGAGGGGGAGAGGTGGGGAGAGAGAGAGGTGGGGAGAGAGAGAGGTGGGGAGAGAGAGAGGTGGGGAGGGAGAGAGGTGGGGAGAGAGAGAGGTGGGGAGAGAGAGAGGTGGGGAGGGAGAGAGGTGGGGAGGGGGAGACAGGGGGGGTGGAGAGAGGGGGAGACAAACCCATTAACACAACACAGGAAACGTCCTTTTGATCGAGGCAGGGGGGAATCAAATCTCGTACTGTGAGATGCAATCAGGTCCAGCTCACTAAATCAATTGTAGATTGTGGGGGGTGTGGACGAGAGGAGAGGAGGTGAGAGAAGTGGAGGAGAGGGGGTGGGGTGTGGAGGAGAAGGGGTGGTGGGGAGTGGAGGAGAGGGGGTGGGGGGGTGGAGGAGAGGAGAGGGAGATGGATACTAACGGGGCCAAACACCAGGATGCGGTACCAGACCCCTGCAAGGCTGAACGATGGAGGACACCAGCAGCCGCCCAGCAGGGGGCAGATCACAGTTAACCTGCTTCCAGAGCTGCCAAGCGCCTTCAGGGACTGAAGGAGCAATGACATCTCATCACTTGACATTGGATAGAGTTATGAACCTGAGGACCTTGTTTGTTGCTCTGATAGCACAGCTATTTGCTACTAGTAACACAATAATTGCAGGTTAGAGACCCTGTGTGTACGCAAACAAAGGAGTCCCGGATGTTTAGCAGATTCCACCCCCAACCATGAATACTGGACCAGATCCACCCCCAACCCTGAATACTGGACCAGATCCACCCCCAACCATAAATACTGGAGGAGGTTATGCCTGGAGGTCTGGTGTTTACAGGAGGGTTCTATGTCCTGGAGCAAGAGCTCACACGGTGACATGCTTGTAGTGTCCGGGTTGTTGTCTCTGCTCTAGGTTATCATCTAATGGCCATCGATCGGGGACACGCTACATAACCTGGTTACAATGCAACCGTACACGCTATGAGGGAGGGAGGGAGGGGAGGGGAGGGGAGGGGAGGGGAGGGGAGGGGAGGGGAGGGGAGGGGAGGGGAGGGGAGGGGAGGGGGGGAAAAGGTAGAATTTAAAAAAAAAGATTCCTCCTCTCCCACTGTTTCTTTCCCACCCTCCATCCCTCTCTATTCCATCTACATTTCTATTCATACGTAGGGGAGGTCATCATAAAAAACAAACATGACCTCGCACAGCAATACTCGTAATCCATCAGAAATCCAATTTATGCTTATGTAACCCAAGCACGGTCTGAGCACCATTGGGAGCTGGAGAATGACCACTCTCATTCTGCTGCTTCTCTCTCTCATATAAATATGGAGCCTTATCAGCTCATCTCAGTCCACCTGCCCTGCCGGGCTGCATGCGAGAGGGACGACGAACCCACTCATTATATAAAGGTTGGGCTTGCACAGATCTGAGACCAGAGGAGAGGAGCCTGAGAGCAGCGAGTGATCTCCTCTGACAAGAATAGAAAGAGAGAAAATAAAAAATCAAGTGAGAGCAGAAAATCCTATTAATCTCCTCAATCTGCCTACACCTGGCTTCAGGAAGCCGCTGGGCGGCTTTAGGGAATAGGGGAAGGAGAAAGAAAGATGGAGAGAGACAGAGAGGGGGAAGAAAGAGAGAGAGGGATGAGGGAGACAGAGAGGGGAAAGAGAGAGAGAGAAAAGGAGAGAGACAGAGAGGGGGAAAGAGAGAGAGATATTGAGAGAGACAAAGAGAGAGAGGGAGAGACGTGGTTTGAGCAGAGACAAGCTACCCCCTGGCTAGTCAATTTTTATACATGACTCATGCACACATGACTCATGCACACATGAATCCAAACAGGTCTTCCTCAAAGTCCCAGTTACTTGTTGGCTGCAACTATTCTAGAAGAGGAGCTAACAGCCAATGAGTCTTTTGTGCAGACAGTATATAAGCTAACACACGGGACGTGGAGGGGGTCTGGTGGCCATGTTGGCATGTTTGAACCATTCAACCTTGTCAACGTGGATTTGGAAACTAATACATCAGATTTACAACAGCTCAACAGGCATACAAGCCACCCAGGATTCAAAACTAATTTGGAATGGAGGCTAAAAGATCACAGTTAGCCAGATTTATAAGTATTTCAATAAAAAAAAAGCTCAAGGTTCTGAAAATACTTTCTGAAGTAAAGCAGAAACAATATTTACCACATCTAAGGGAAACACACTTGAATTCTTGAGCAACTGTGCAAAAACACACACAAAAACCAAAAGGTATTGAATGACAGGAAGGGAACTGGACTTTCCCTGACACAAGATCCACACAGACACACACAGACACACACAGACACACACAGACACACACAGACACACATACGCATTACAGGGCCTGTGGCATGAGATGAACTTGGGACCAAACCGGCGATCCATGCGGAGCATGGGAAAGTGCTTCATCATAAGAGGTTCTCTGGACGTGAGACATTGATTTTTGAAGGGAGCAAACAAACCCAGTGAATTGACCCTCTATTTGTAGAGCACAGCACCTAACCTGAGCACACTCTCCCTCACTGACATAAAGATGTGTTGCAAAAACATTCACTCTCACACACAGAAACACCCAATTTATGAAATAGCGCATGATTCAGAATGTGTGTTGAGTTTGCATGCATTGACACGGATCACTGTTTAAATTCCATATGCACCACGTGCAACAGTCACAACGTGTCGATGTGACTGACTGCTCCACACAAACCTCAGAGTTCCATCACTTAATTGAGAGGAACTTGCTTCGGTTTGACAAGAGCAAACCTGTTTATTACCCTTTAGTGGGATGTGTTCGTGCCTAATGCGGTTGCCCCGTGACAGCATGCCCATGATGTTTCTGGTTTGTGGCGCATGATTACACCATCAAAACATCTCAGCAGCCTAGGGCCTCCATCCCGCCTGGACAGGATGCCTGTGGGCCGCAGTTTTATCATACTTTCCACACGAAAAAAAAGTTACGTTCTTCTTCACGGCATTTTACTGTAACCCATCGCCTTCAATTAGCTCGCCGTCCTATCTTCCTCAACTGACGGAAAACTTCAACGCTCCATTACCCCCCAAGAAAGAGGCTCCAACATTCACAACTCTCTCGTTTCACTGTTTTCAAATGAGCCCTTTTCTTTTGCTATTCTGGGAGAGCAGACAGCGAAAGAGAAAGACAGAGGGCCGCCAACGTAAATCAAGACTGCGACCGAAACTCTATTAGTCCAGATGTTGAATTAATCATCACTTTGCTCCATTTTGATAGCAGCTGGTAGATCTTTTAAGTCATAATACCCTGAATTATTCACATTCTCCTAGGAGGAGTAATTTCTCGCTGAATTATTGAATTCAGACATTTTTTGAAAGACTGTCTGATTGACCACTTCGAAAAACAACATTTTTGGAGAGGGCTGGGATTGCGGGCACAATGCAGACCATTTTCGTCACGTTGAAATCTAGCAGCTGTTTTAAATTAAACATTGGTCACAGGTTCTCGTCTCAAGTTAGACGTTTTGCTATTTTTCAAATTGCCAGTGCTGTACAACAAGGTTTGGGTAAATAACATATCTGCTAACCTTGATTAATTAGCGGTGGAATGTCCCATAAATCTGTTTACCAAGTTCTCTTGGAAATATTATTCAAGCGCTCTACCCCCTTGATAGGGGGCTCCTGTAGTTGCCATGGATATCTCCTGTGTTTGTCAGACAGGGTTTAATTGCCTCTCCTCAGAGTAAGTCAGATGGTCTCCAGTAAAGCATCATTTAGTTTGGTCCTTGTTTAACAGATAGGAGACACAAACAGCCACGGACAGTTGCTGGAACACAGATCCACCACTGGGATCCAAGTCGGCTCTGCAGCTCAAATCTACTTTGATTTGTGTCTGCAAACACTGTGGGTATAATAGAGACCAGAAATGGTCTCATAAATTACATATGAGATGGTAATACGAGGGTGTTTACTTAACATTCACGAATCTTTTCCACCTTCCTCTATCTGGAGAAGCTGTCCTGCCTGAGCAAGGCTGTCGACGGTGAGGTTTGAACGGACTACGTGTGAGGTATGTGATGACAGATACTCCTAAGGGCCGTCTGGACCTCCTCTGTCTCCACTTCACCCGGCTGTGGGGAGGGGAGGGGAGGGGAGGACCAAGGCCGGCTCGCCCGCTACTGTGAGAACTCGCCCAGCAGCAGAATCAAAGCAGAAGATGAATTCTTGGGGTAATCTCCGAGCCAAGCTCCCTCTCTCTTCCCTCCCCACCCCCCCAACAAAAACACACTCCATGTTCCTCCTACCTGGAAACCAACTGGCGACCCTTCACCCCCTAATACCTCCCAGCGCCAAGCCAGTCATCACCATATTCAGTCAATCTGCTCTGCGAGAGTCGTCGGCCTTCTGCCTTGGCCGTGTGGAGAGCAGAGTCTGCCAGGACGACACTTGCAGATCAAAGCAGAGGGAAAAGCTCTCACACCCCACACTACTCAGACTTCAGACACGCACACAACAGGAGAAATTGCTACCTGGGCTGTGTATCAGAATAATAGCACTACATGAAAACAGAAAGAGAGGCAGAATGATCCCAGGGAAAATGCTGGACATCACACAAACGCCAGAGCCCATATATGGAAGAGAATACATCTATCTAGTACAGCTGGAATCCACTTAAGCCCCTAGGATTTTACTTGCACCTACCGGCAAAATTTTCTCTACGGCATTTAGATAGCATGGACAAGGGCAGCTAAGTATTTTTACCTGCTGGAGCACTGAGGCAGATAGATCTTTAGATCTATCTGTGGGAGAAAGTAATGAGAAAACAACATTAATGGAACGCTTGAAGCATTTCTTAGCAACCCTCACAGTAACTTAATCGAATTCTACCTGTATATCTTATTTAGCCTTTATAATCAAGAACAATTAGTTAAGAACTGCCCACTAGTTTACACACATTTCAGGACACAAATACGTAGTAGGTACAATGTTTCCCCCACTGCAAAGTACTAGTCCTTCCAAGTAGGTTTCAGTCAAGGCCATAATTAATGAATCAGCATGACAACGCAGCAGGAAACTCTCCAATAACACCAATTATTGTCAACCTCTTCCCAGAGTAGATTACATGGTGCTTACCAGAGGTGGCAAAAGTACACATATCCTTCACTGAAGTAGAAGTACAGAAAGTCATGTTTAAAAAGACAAAAAAATCGAAGTACCAACTACACTTTTTCACTCAAATTAAAGTAAAGAAGTGTCGGCTCTGACATATGTTTAAGTAAACAGTAGACGTCACGTCATATTAATACAAAAAGACACATTTGCCAGGAATCCATTTTGACACCAACAATTTGGAGGCAGAAGGGGTTAGGTTGAAAAAAAAGAGTTCGAAACAGTTTAAACTAACCCTAACCCCTTCTGCCTCGTTAATGAGCGCCAACCTTCTGCCACACGCACCAACCAGGGCCCAGAATGAGTCTGAAAACAGCTGAAGGTTTGACCAGCTAATGACCTCCATGTGACCTCCCCTGCAGCGATCTCATCGCTGGGCTTTGCTGGTACTAAAGACTACGCAGGTGAGTATTTTCATTCTGGGGCAGATGTGTAAGTGAGGTTCTGTCATTGTTCCTCACGGATAAATACCCCTGAATATAGTAGTGTATGTTTTTGTTGTTATTGCTATTTCAAAAGAAATTTGTGTTGTGTTTACAGTCCCTGGGCAGAATGTCTATCGTTTTAATGAAGCACACCAAAACAAAGGTTCTTTCAATTATTTTTCTCATTAGTGCTTAATAACATGAGGGAGTTCACGATCTATAATTTTGAAAGGGATGGTAACTCACAGATATTCTAGCACAATCTAATGAATAGCATGGAATGACATGTTGCCACTAGTCTTTGAAAGGCATACACTGTGCAGAACATATATTTAAAAATATTTCAGGAAACAAAAAATGCTTTTGAACTTCATTATCGTTTTAGAAATCCAAACAAAATGATGGCAAAAGAAGAAGATTGTCCAATAGGACTAGACAAGAAGGGGAAATACTTCAATCCTCTCTTCTGTGAAGCACTCAGCGACATTGCTAGTCAAAAGGGCAGTACAAGCAAACTTTGGATAGATTTGAGAGAACATGGGAAGGCTCACAGACTGCAGCGCAGGTGAACACACCTGTAGAGAGTGGTGTCGGAAGTTCCGAGATGACGAGAAGCTTTCACTTGAGAAGTGTAGACGAAAAGGGTCACTAGAACAGCCTCCATGTCGATCACAACACCGCGAGCGAACCTGTGAGCCCTACTCTTCAACTCTGCGTTCCCTCGAGGGAGATTGACTCAGGAAGCTCTCAGCAAACGTCAGAAGACCAGCTGTGACTGAACTGGGCAGAGGAGAACACCACCGTGGCCACCACAGACGGCCCGCTTTGGCACCAGATGTTCTGCCCAAATCCAGAGACTTTCTCCTCACGCTGGCAGGCGAGGCCGGGGATCATGTCTTGCTCAGTAGACGACAAGGCAGGCAGCGTTCTGCTGAGGGACAGAAAGGGGATGGATGGGGCTGGGCTGGGGGGGGGATAAGCAAGGCTGGAGACTTGACAAGGAAGAGGATCAATAGAGGGAGAGAGAAAAGAGGGAGGGATGGAGCGAGGGAAAATCCCAATCCAGAGAGACAGATGCTTTGCAACCAAAAGCCTGCCTGCTTGCCCGCACACCCACACACACACACACACACACACACAGACAGCATTAAGGGCGACCTGGTTGAGTAGCTGTAATGGGTTGGCAGCATGACGAGCAGGGTTCGTTCCATTATCGGAGAATTTCCATTCTTCTCTTCCACAGCTTTGCTCCAATTGTCATGGTGGGAGAGCAAATCCCACAGACAAGCCTTCATTGACAGAGCAGCCAGACAATTCTAGACATCATGAAAAATGAAAAATGTAATTACTAAACTAGGAGACGGACCCTTTTTCCCCCGTTAGGTGTTGGTGGAAGTGTTGGAGGAAGACTTATTGGAGAGGGAGAAACATGTCACGCTTGCTCTAGTCTACTGGAGCTGTAAGTCGTGAAAATTTAATGAGCACATGGCATTTTTCTTTAGGGGACTTGTCAAGTCAATGTCTGTTCTCTCGACCCAGTCCTCTACAGAGTTTGTTTCCATTCTTCATGAGTCGTAGAAGATGGATTCACACAGGAAGCAGGAAGCAGGAAGCCTTAGCTCTGAGGGCAGGGAAGAACAACTGCCAATATTCAATATCTGGGTTATCTGAGAGGATTGACTTCTGTGTAACCCGAACAACAACAAAAATATAATAAAAATGTGTAAAAAATAAATACAAATTAATTCGCTACAACTGCGACCTAGGACAGGATACTAGGTAAGTGGTGTTGCAGAGTATGAAATTAAATTGTCAAAGTATGAATAATGTCATGCATATTAATAATGCTGGTGCTGGTGGTCTCTTATCAGGGGGTGAGGGGTGAGGAACATGGCCACTGATTCACACTAGCTTTCTTGATGGGTATGCTCGCTGTCAACTAAAAACTATTAAACAGAGTTTGTTTTAAGTCATTATTTGAAGTTGGTAACTTCCATTCTTTCCATTACACAGGATGTCAGCTTGAGAGGAACACACACACGTGCACACACACTCACATGCGCACACAAACACACACAGTTTAATGACTGCCAAGTGAGTGAATATCCTCCAAGCTTTCTCAATATCTTGCACACCCACTGCGAACGCCCCACAAACAAACACTGCATCCAAAGCCTTAGCCACAACAAGACTGTGGATTAGAAATGAAAGAAGTTCATGTTCTTGTGCCATGTATTCATATGCCATGTTGGACCACACCAATAAACATCTGAATAATTCAATGACAGCTGGATGATCATTTTGGACCCAAATAGATGGATCCCAGTTTTACCACAAAACAGCTGTGCAAAAAAGATCCAATCGGCCTTCAGTATGAGGGTAAAAGAGCCAGGTTGTGTTTGGCAGTTTTCATTTGGTTCTGATCCCTGAGTAGCATGTAAACAACCATAACAGTTCTCGATAAATGATCTAGAAACTCCCCCGAAACCACAACACAATCCTGGTGCACGGCACCTTAACAAACCCAGATGAAATGGGCGTTTCAGAAAAACGTTTTATTTTGGAGTATGAAATAAGTGGGGTGTCCTTGTCTCTCGCATCCCCTTTACGCCTGCTCCAGCCAGGACTCGGTCGCTCCAGACTCTCCCTGCGTTCTCATCCCCATGTGTCATCCTCGAAGCTCTTAGCGGCTCGTCAACCTTCAGCTGGACCTCATTAACCCCACAGAGTTGGGGACAGATGTTTTTAGGAGTGAGATTTCCAGACACTATAAACAAGAAATAAATACGCCTGTTCCACTTGCATGTGAGAGAGAGTGTGTGTTAACAGAAATGTGTGTGTGTGTGTGTGTGTGTTTGAGTGAGAGTGTGTGTTAACAGGATCCAGATCAAATCTCATGGCAGAGTTCCACTCCAATTCTAGCTCGAAATACACGCGCCTGACACACTCTCACACACACAGACACACACAAATACCCTGGCAGGCAAACTGCGAGGTCCCATAGACAGTCACATATGTTGCTGATAAACAGGCATCAATATAATATAACAAATCACTCTATGTACAAACACACAGTTGTGAATTGAGATTGTGCAGATAAAAAAACAGTCCGCTTTCTTACAACTCACACACACACACACACACACACACACAAAGCTAGCACTTCTATACACGCCAACAGTACACCCACAAATAAATACACACAAAGCTAGCCCCTCCAAACACACACACACACACACACACACACACACACACACACACTCTCTAGCACAAGCATGCACACCCCTCAACATGCTATCTGATAACAAGAGCTTTAAATCTCAATTTGTTGCAGATGGTGATTGACATCCGAAATCAGACACTTTCTTGACTGCAACAGATCTCACTGTTCTTCATTTGAAGATTGAAGCATTGTTTAACAGACAGGAACTCCACTACGTGTCACTTCCCTAACAGGTGATATACAAGTGGCCGAGGAGGAAGTGTGCGACTGTAAACACCCAGGCGGGTAATCAGGAAGTGATTCATGATTGGCTGGAGGTGTGACGCATCCATGTCATGCCACAGATCATATCAGCGCCACGGGGGAACTATTTTACGCGTGCTGCATTCCGGGGGTATGGTATGCGGTCGCTATGGTTTCCCCACCGCCATGATGGAAGGAAACGTGTTCTGGAGCCGCGTCGCGCTCTTGACAGACTTGGACTTGGCAGCTTCCCAGCATGCACCTCCCCCCTCTTCGTGTTGTCGCTGCCGAAGCTGTCGCGGAGGATAGTAGCGACAGGAAGTCCCCAGTCCTCTGGAGGTCAGCGACAGGAAGTCCCCAGTCCTCTGGAGGTCAGCGACAGGAAGTCCCCAGTCCTCTGGAGGTCAGCGACAGGAAGTCCCCAGTCCTCTGGAGGTCAGCGACAGGAAGTCCCCAGTCCTCTGGAGGTCAGCGACAGGAAGTCCCCAGTCCTCTCCGTGTCACACGAGAGAGCGATAGTCCTCCAGGAGGCAGCGCTGACCAACACCGGCGGAACGAGACTTTTCATTGGCCACCCCTCTTCGTCCTCCTCTCCCCCACCCCCTCCATTCCTAGGGACTCTGGAGCTGATGTCATCATGTACGCCTCTCCCCCCCCCCCCCCCACCATCTCCACCCCCAGGGCCCCTTTGCGACGCACTATGGCAACAAAGCTCATTACGCCTGTGAAAAGTAAGGCGCTCGAGCAAACGAACACTCAGCCTCCGATCCAGCAACGACCCTCCTTATCGCGCTGGGGGGAGGGGAGGGGCTTTATCGTAACAGCAGAATCACCCAATCAGGGTGCTAGTTAGTGGTTTGTTTTCGAGTCTCCAGAAGGAGAGACACAGGCGTGTTGTATGATGCAAGCTGTGAGAAAAGAGGGAGGGTTCGGGAGCGCATTCTCAGAACCAACCCAGTCATCGCCTTGGTGACCTCAGCTCACCCCTGCTGGGCCTAGCCTGCCATGAGACACAGCCTGCCACGGTCCCCTCACGGACGGGCACAAGGGCCACCTCCCACCCCCCTCTCTGCTCAGGAGGGCCTTTTTGTATTCAGCCTCAGATCACTGCCAAACAACCACGCTGGTGATCACTTCCTGCCTTCCTTCCTCTGGGGACATCTTCCTCACAGTGCCCGTCTTTGGCTCCCTGACAGGGAACTCTCTCACAAACACACACACATATATATATATACACACACACACACACACACACACACTCACACACAGTATGAGTCATAACTTGTACTTTTGTTGGACAGAACATCCACAGTGACATTCGATGCGGCCCCCAACTCGTCCAATCGTTGCCACTCAAAAGTCCAACACCAAGTTAGGGAAGAACTCCTGGAAATTAATTGAGTCTCTATTAATCCACGGCCGCATTCAATTGATCAGTGCCTCCGTTCAGTCACAAGTGAACAGAAGAAAGGCACTGGCCCAATTTAGGATTATGTCGTACATATCTCACAAGGACTTCCAAACTCCTTTAAGAATGATGAGAGCTTTGTAGCACTTGAAGCCTGAGGAAAGGAACAGGAAACATGCGCTGTATTGATTGACTTATCAGCAGACTGCTTAAACACTCCTTCACCCAAACACATTGCACAGATTAGTATTAATTGACTGGCATCTCTCCCTTTTTTTCCTCACTCTCTGTCTCTCTCTCCCTCCCTCTCAGTTTCTCTGTCTCTCACTCTCCCTCCCCCTCTGTCTCTATCTCTCTCTCTTCTTGTGCCTACTAATTGAATGAGTTAGTAGTTAACTTGGAGGCTAATACTCAGCTGATGGAGAGAGAATGACATTTTGACAAATGAAGGAGGAAGACATTACTATTTAAATGTGACGTTCTGTCATCCGAGACAAAGTGGGACAGTGGCTCCATTACTGAGGGGACAGCCGGATGAAAAATGACCCCAACAAAAACAGGGAGAGAGGGAGAGGAGCTAGGAGGGGAGGGTGTGTTAGTGAACAGGGAGAGAGGCTGAGGAGCTTGGAGGGGAGGGTGTGTTAGTGAACAGGGAGAGAGGCTGAGGAGCTTGGAGGGGATTGTGTGTTAGTGAACAGGGAGAGAGGCTGAGGAGCTTGGAGGGGAGGGTGTTTTAGTGAACAGGGAGAGAGGCTGAGGAGCTAGGAGGGGAGGGTGTGTTAGTGAGTGTCGTCGTGAAACCAGGAGTTTCTCAAGTCAATCTTCTTGTTGTGGCGGACGACAGCTTTATTGTTAACTCAACTCATTTCACTTGCAAATGAGGTTTATAAATAAATAAATGCAAGAATTAATTGGAAAACAACTCGCGAGGCAACTTTGACAGCCCCAGAGTCTTGTCAGAGAATGGTAAACATCCTCCGATGATGGCAGATCAGATTTTAAAGCTCAATAAAAGAGACCAACTGAAGTGGAGGAAGCAGAAGACACAACTGACGTTACCGTCGGGTTTCCACGACAGCCTCTTTCCAGACGGCCTCTATTTTTACAAGCCCATGACACGGGCCGTCGCACATCACCTACATGAGTCTGGGGAGACATAAACAAGAGATGAGGAGATTTAAGCGGAGATGTGTGCCTGGCAGGAGCACAGAGACGGAGCCTTCTGGATGTGACGCTAGCGCGAGGGGATCGCCAGGACTCGGAGAGAGGAGGCAGGTGTCGGCCAAATATTAAAACGTCCGTCTGTACCATCTGTGTGTGGCTTCCCCCAAACGTTGCGGTCTAATATCGGGTATATTACTGCTGGAGAGTGAGTTCAACAAGTCTGAAATCTGCTTCCAATTTAGAGGGCAACCGTTTTGATGATTAGGCCATTTTCGATCTGCATGCAGAAGCCCTTTTGACTTCATATTTAAATATCATGTATTAAAGCTTTGATTGGTCTGGCTATGCCACTGCACATAGCTAACGGATGAGGTGTCAACCTTGGATGAATGTTCTTCCCAGTTATTGTTACTGGTTGGCTGGCTCTGTTTTCGATGAGTGGAAAGGCTTCCAGAGCAGAAAGCAGGGAGAGGATCTTGAAAGAGATGTTTCCAGACTTTGGCTCAGACCAGATGAGATTTCCCATGAGCCTTTGTGGCTTCACTAACATGTCTCACGTTTCCTGAACTGCATATTCACTCCTTCAGCACATGGTCCTAGCGTGACTGACCTGCCAGTTAGCCGGTGGTGTAAAAAATATGCTAATGTTTTCTCTCAGCTTTAAACCAAGTCACGGTCTCTCCTAAGGGGCAGAATGGTTCAATCTTCAAAGCAGCCCCTGAGTCATCTCAATATCTTATTCAGTGGGCAAAAAAAAAGTCGCTTTTTAGTGATCAAAACTAATTTCCTCCCAGTCAAGTCTGTAAAGAGCATGTAGAGACCTTGGGATCTCCTACTGGTGATTCATTGAGTTGGATGAAAGCGATAATAGAACTGAAGTAACAGAGGGATTTAATTTGGGTATGATCTAAAATTATCTGTGCCAAACTAAATAACTTGACACTAATTACTAGCATGGAGGAAACCATTAAGCGGGCTATTAAAGTTGAAGCATACCACAAAGTCTTACCGTATCACCTAGATAAGATCCTCGCTTGTATAGCATTGTTCAGAATGATTTAGAACTGTTGCAAATGTTCTACATTTTGTATTTAGACTCTTATTTTTAGCGTAAGCACCTTCCTGCCAGAGGAAAATCATTATTTGTGTTAACTCACTTGACGAATAAAGCTGATTCTGAAAAGTTTACGAACTTCTATTGTTGATTCTCAGCCTTTCCTTGGGTGTGCACCGAGGTAGGAGGTTAAGAGGGGGGTGAACCCATGAATATACTGGAGATCTCTTAAAACATTGAGGTGAAGTGAGGGAAAACTGCGTACCTTCAGATGAACAAACAGAATACCTCACACACAACGAGAACAGACGCTCTGGTTTGTTTGAAAAATAAATCAGTCTGCTTGAAGCAGAGGCCTGCACTGCACTTCTCAACAGAAGAACCGTGGCAGAGGCAAATAAACAGAATCTGTTACTACCCCAGTGCAGTGTTTACCCAGGTTTATAAAAGACATTCTTTGTCTGTGGGATTAAGAGGCTTCTCTTAGCGCTGCCTGGATTACAGGTTCTCACATAGCTCACCTGTTTGCAATCAGGCACAGCTGCTTTGTATATTTTATAAACTGGTATTACAGAAACAAGAATCTGGGGGTAGGAAGTGAAAAACTGCCTCCACAAACTGTGTGTGTGAGAGAGAGAGCGTCTCAACCCAAAGCACATCAAGAGTGAAATTTCAAAAGATCTGGAGAACACATTTTAGAGAATCCTAACCAATTTGGCAAATAATTGTGTGGCGTAACATCCAAACAACGCTTATTTCTGCTCAAAATTAGGGAAAAATCCAGCGGGCAAAACAGAGAGAATGACAACAATGTAAGACAATGACGGATTCTTCTGGCGCGGAGGGGTGAGGAGCGGTTGTCACTGCCTGCACTGCTGAATCCAAATTGCGACTCGTCTTTCCCAGGACAGCCTATCTAGCAGACATTAGGAGGAGAGTTCTCCATTGTCAGCAAATGCCAACTTTCATTTCCATCAGCACACTGCCTCTGAATAGAGACTGAAGCTCATTTACTGGGAGGGCGCTTCTCTTTCAACAGAGATATTTTAATGATTCTTCTTCTCTCTCATCCTTTCATCGGGGGTTCATTGGTAGACATTTGCCAATTTTTTTATGTCATGACATTAACTCCACAGTCCAAGCACTTAAAGACAATTTTTCAATCTGACATTAACCTCAATCAGCAGCTGATGAAATACTATCTTATTACTATTACTTTTTACTATTATGGCCGGGGCAGATTGTGTCAGTAACGTGTGACTTGTGTCAGACTGTCTCCGCTGGTGCCGACACCAGTACATCACAGCCACCCCCTCATATTAGGCCCTGACTTGGTCCTGTCCATACGAAACCTGGAACAGAAACAAGTTCACAAGAAATACACTCGTCAAGACTTCAACATGGCAGAACCTGGAATCTTGGCACAACCTTTGCACTGCAGTAAACTATTATGCAGTTACTGTTGTACGTATCGTTATTGTTTTGGTCAAAAAGACAAACCAAATCAATGAAACCATACAGTAGGAGCGCAAGAGTCTGTTTCTATATATCAGAAAGAAACTCGAGGCCCCAACTACAGCTTGTAAACATCCAGGAAGGCTTCCAGCAGGCACGGCCGTTGTTAACCTCGACAGGGAGGTGAAGACATCCTCTGTTAGGGAGATGTTCTCCCAGAAATTCGTTTGACTTTTGACATATTTTATTAAAACATTTGTGGGCTGGGATTAGAGGTTTGTTGTCCTGTTGGCTTTTCCAAGTCTTCTCCCTCCATCTCACCTCACCTCTCCACCACCCCGCAGCCTGGAGAAGCCTTCAGACCGGCCTCTAACTTCTCCTCCCTCCTCCTCTCTCCTCCAGCCCTGGAAAGAGCAACGCAGCAACTTCTCTCTCTGTTGTGCCACTGACTTGGCGAGAACATACAGTACACACAAAGTTAAAAGTCAATGTATTGCTTTAATTATCACTGACAGTTGCTTTCCAGACTAATGCATGGCACACCACTCGCTGTCCAGTCTCTGCGATCCTGGAGAGCGGGGACTGTCTGAAAGACTGCCCTGGGGCAGCTTGCTTGCTGCTGGGCAGTTTTCAAACCCAAGGCTCCTGCTGTTAGCTAAAAGTATTATAACCGTTTGTGTATATATATGTATAACATTTATATATATTTTTTGATTTGGTAAAATGTACAATCAGCTGTTTAGGCTACAGCATGTGAGCAATTTTACAAAAACGAAGCTGTTCTGTTGCTAGCAGTGGGGCGGCTAGCTTTTCTCTCATCTCTGTTGAATACCCTGTGGGTGCAGTGTTTGGGAAGGGATTGGCCCAATTCAGCCCGGAGCATTTAATTGACCGCTCTGTTTGTATGCCAGAACATGGGAACATTCTCTGATTCCCTGTCAGAAATAGAGCCCGCTCAGAACAGACCAGAAGACGGCTTTTCATCTGGAATACAGGACGAGCAAGCAGAGAGGAGGGAGAAGCACCAGGAGGACTCCTCAAGGGAATTCCTGAGACTGTGTCTGAGTTTCTCCGTGTCACAGTCGAGACTCCCCTCCAGACGACCTCCTCTATGAGACGAGCAGAGCTGTTGGTGATGAACTAAGTGTCTGATGGCCTCTTTGCCCTTTGTGTGTGAGAATTCAACCATGACACACATAACCATCATCATGAGGCTGCTAATGGAAAGTATTGATCTGAAATGCTCCACATTCAAAGTGGAAAAAAACTCAAATTGATATGCAAAACTGTCAGTCGCTTCTTCCTTTACTGGGAACTGAAAAAAACGACAGTCTGCCTGGAAATCATCGCATATTTTTTTCATGACAGTGATGTGACAGCCATGCTACAGGGTCAAGGAGCCAAAACTTCTCTCGTCCTTCTCTCGTCCTTGGTAAACACACAGGTTGAGTGGAAAACCTCCATTTATAAACTAAGCTTCAAAAAGCTTAGTTTATAAATGCTTCTGAAATAGCTGAGGCCAGCAAATTTGGATTGAAAAGCAAAAAACAGGCAGTGAGAATAGATGAATAGTGTAAGAGAGAGAGAGATGAAGATGTTTCCCTTCAGTCAGCAAAGATTTACGAGATGAGAAGTAGCTCCAGTCTTGCCAACTTTTGCTTTGTGATTAATACAGTCTGCACACAAGTCACAAGCTCCAAGCCTTTGTAAAGATCCAAACTCTTTACTTGCCTGGTACTGTCTCTCAAACTGAGAACTCTCAAACTAGTATCAGTGCAGCAATTCAAACCTCAAAAACAACTTCCTTCAAGTACAGTTTCCCCACACACCAAGCCCTCCAAATATGGTTGAACACACAAGCATTAACTTCTGAGCACGCTGTGTGTCGTATAAACTAGACTCGAATCCCACTGTCCAAGGTGGATTCGAATCCCACTGTCCAAGGTGGATGCCTTCCACACAGTTGTCTGGACGGTCCTAATCTTCTATGCATTAGATGGGAGGAATAAATCATTTTAGAATAAATTTGAACTTAGCAGCAGCGATGACTCGAATCTTCTTTCAAGTAGAATCTCTGGTGGACAAAAGAGAAATTAATAAAAAGCGTATTGAGAAAACCGTGTGTATCTTTGAAGGATTAACTGACCTTCAACAAGCAAATGAGTTATCCTTCCACACACTGCCCAGAACAAGACAAATGGGAACGTCCCATGAACTTTTTACGATTATTAGCAGAAATGATTCGTCTGGTGAAAAGTTTGTTCATTCTCTACAGTTAGCAGTGCTGCTCCTGCTAGCGCGTTCCGCTAGCGTGTTCCGGGCTCTCTCTCCTTCGCTCTGCTCCAGAGGACGTCGCCATGGCAACCAGGCAGACGTCCCGTGGCGGATGTTGATGTAGATGAGGGGGGGCGGGGGGAACAGGACATCGAAGCCAGTTTCGTTGTCTGTGATCGAAGGGAATTGATCATTTCAACCACCCAAGATTAGGGGCTTCCTACGCCGAAAAGGAATTTGCTGGAAGAATGGATCGTTACCACTCCAAAGGTAGACTTCTACAAGACTAGTCACAAGGTCTTCCTTATTGTTACCAAGACTGATTGATTCCCTGACTAAAAGGATAAAGTATTTCAATAAATAATATATATTATATACAACTGCAGATGCATCAACATAAAGCAGCAATTTTCTTGACTTCATTTTTAGAAGTTATGATTTGTTGAATCTACATCTATTAACGGTAAATGTTTTCCCATCAAGTCAGAATGAGAGACATTCCGTCATTAGCAGGCCAAGCAAACTAGGACATAGACACAAGGTCGGGGTGAATTGTCTGAATTCAAAGTAGACCTCGCAGGGCTGCAGGCTACTGTCTACACCCCTCTAACTGTCCAGCAGAGGCTGTTATTAATTCAGACCATCCTCCTCTAATGCCTGCCTGGCTTGTTTTAGCAGCTACACAGAGCCTTCTACCGGCTGAGGCTGCGAGACGAGAGGCCTGAATTCAGAACACACGCTGTGGCTATTCGCCTACGAGTAATTTTTTCAGACGGGGTGAGATTGAGTTTAACACGGCTAACCACTCTGTTCCCGGCAGAGAAACTTCTCCGGGTCGTCTGGTCCGGTTTAGTCGCGTGCTTCTTCGGGACAATCGCGAGAGACTCCAACTGACCTCAACAGAAAACATCAGCTCTGGTTACCAAACCCGGAGGAGACGACTCACTAACCACGTTGAACTTGTTGTGTCGGATCCCCAAAGTCGATGATTGAGATGTCCCCGCTCGGCCTGGTGCGAGGTGCTGGGTTAACAGTATAAATGGGCTATGAGGTGGGGGATGTTGCTCCCATGCCTCAGGGATGCCTGGCTCAGATCGATGGAGGACAGTGCAGCCGCCCATTAATGGATCACTGCTGCCCCCAGCATCCCCCCTCCCTTTTTCCCTGTTCTCCATCACTCCACACGCTCGTTGTATTTATCTGTTCTGTCAGATTATTCGATAGGTACTGATCCGGATGGCAAACCCCTGCTCTTATCATCATCCACACACACACAAACACACACAATGCCTGCCGTTTGTTTCTGGACTGGCAATACAATGCATTCCTTTAGTAGGATGCTCCCGTCATATTCACTACAATACTAGTAAGTCATATCTTTGATTTCATCTGTGTCCTGAGCTATCCTCACTGAACTCACAACAACTCCAGTAACCTGACACGGCCTCCACCCTCTCCAGCCTCCCTCTACTCTGAGTGAGCGGGAAATGATCGTGTGGGGTGGCAGAGCCCCAGGTTTGTCTAAACTCCCCCCCTTCCCCTCCTCCACACTTCAGAACCGGAGACAGAGAGCTCTGAGATGGTGAATAATGACTCCTGTTCAGCATGCAGGCCTGCCGCCCTGGCAGGCACCAGAGCACCGCGAGGTCAGCGTAGAGAGGAGGCCGGTAACAAACCAAACAACAGCAGCATCGCCATGAGAACACCTTGGCGTCTGCACACGCCCCGGGTCCACCAGGGATCCTCCTCGTCTCGAGTCCCGGTGGACTCCTCCTGCCGGGGTACGGCGCCGGCCATCGGCCCGCTGGCCGCTCGCTGGATGGCGGTGGGCTGGGAGCGCAGAGCCAAGGTAGAAGGATCCAGCTGTCTGCAGCCGTGCTGGGGGACAAGGAGGTTCGGCGGCCAGGTTGCGTAACACACAACGCGTTCTTTTGCTTTTTTGCTTTGTTAGAACGTTTGGGCAAATGTGAAGGCTTTAGGGCCATCAAGTCTGTCAAAGTGGAAGAGCACTGCTGGTTATAAATACCCTCCGCCCAAGCAGAAAGGCTACATGGGAAAGGCTGGTAGAAGGCTTCACTTTCAGTATTTCTTCTTATTCCTCTCAGACTGCCCAAGTCACACTTGTGTGGCAAACAAATAATGACTTTTTCTTCAGGCCTCACCTCTCATATTGATCAAGACCTTGTTTCAGTGCTTTTACAGCACTCTGAAAAGGTTTCTCAGCTATGACAAAGCTTCCTCCAAAAATGGTAAAGTAAGTAATGTAGATGGTGGGGTGTTTTCTTCTGAAAAAACTAAAGCAAAGAATTTCAAAGCAGCTACTGTGTGTGTGATTCAGCTATGGCTGTGTCAGCCAGTAATGAAGGTGCTGTTAGGATGAGGGTTAAGGCCTACTGTTGAATGGAGAATACAAATTTACAATTTGCCCTCAAGCGTTTAAATTAACTCCTGTCTCCTACTCCAACAGTTCATAGACAACATCAGTCTCTTGCAACCACCTCTTCAACATCTCCAGGTTGCTGCGACTTCAGCAGGGGAAGTGAATACGGTTTAATAATGCCCGGTTGTGAGGCAGCAAGCGTGCCGAAACGGTCTTTTGTCGAAAGCCGCGGGCTAAGTCGAGTGTATCAATGAGGGAGTCGTTGTAATGACACGTCTCAAAGGCTTCGGATTGAAGGGAGTTGCGAGCCGTGGCAGTGGAGAAAGTTAGATGGCTGGAGAGAGCGCGAGGTTCTTAACTGGAAGCTCCACACCACTGGACATGGTGACAGGGACAGTGTAAGGTGGCACTTAGGTTAATAAGTTGTCGTCCCGGGTTAAAAGGCTGACTCTGGATTTAGCGGTACAATGTGTTCGTACAGCCTGTTTGAGCAGGTGGGATATTAGATAGTTTTATCAGACATTCTTGCCTGGCTTCTTCTTCGCTCCATACAGAAAAAGTGGTCTGATTTCCAACGTTTTTACCTTGTGATAACCTTTGTACAAATTGTACCTTGTGTACCATTTCTGTTTCGTTACTCTTTGGTTGATGATTGCATTCACTAGCTTACTTGGCGCTCTCAAATCAGAATCAGAAGGGATTTTATTCGCCATGAATGTTTGCACAAATAAGGAATTTACTTTGGCAGGAAGGTGCATACATAAAACATATAGGAAACTTAAATATGTGGTCTAACTATACAAAAGAAGCTAGCTAAGTCTAGCTAATACTAAAGGGATTTAGAATAAAAAATACAATATAAAATATAAGTAGCCATAATTACAAAATAACCTAAAATCGAACTTAAAAATACAGATAGTAATTAGGTCTAGCCTCACCACTAACGCTCTTTGCCTTTGAAGTGAAAGAAGCTGTTGCGTCAAAGATATGGTCACTTTAACACTGCTGCTACTGAACAACATTAATTCCTGTAAATATGTCAAAGCAATGAAGACCAAGTGGACTCTGCACCTGTAAAGGAAAGGAGAGTGTTTCGGAAAGATAATTTACCTCAGCTGAAACCACAGTGAGGATATTGTGAGTGCCAGATGGAGGTAAATAGACACCATGGCCAAAACGAAAGCAGAGAAGAGAGAGAGAGAGAGAGAGAGAGAGAGAGAGAGAGAGAGAAGAGAGGGAGAGAGAGAGAGAGAGAGAGAGAGAGAGAGAGAGAGAGGGGAGAGAGAAAGAGAGGATAATGCAGAGCCCATCCTCCACACTTCAATCCTTCTTCTGCCCACTTAATAGACATCTTTTCCACACATACAGTATATTTCCAGCACTCAACACATCCTCTGGCACCGACAGGGAAGCAACAACAACTACAAAAAACTCACCTCTGTTAAGCTGCAATGAAAAGCGTGTGGGTGATTTTACGCGGTCTATTCAACCATAAACAATGTCGGCCTATATGCGATGGAGGGAAGCTAATTGGTTTGAGATGTTCTCTGTTTCAAGAACGGTCTCAGAAGGGAGAAGATACCGGTGGAGATCTGACAACAGCAGTGATTTGAAACCTCGGATTATATATTAAAAATAATCTACTACTGTGTTTCACAAGACACCATTTTTATTTTTTTTTATTACAGTTTGTACTGTGTAATTAAAAGCATGTCCAGAAGCTTGCCGACACATCTTACCCTAACCCTGCCTCATGAGCCTCACCAGAGAGAACGGCTCATGACCACCGCTGACTCTGACGTCCTATACGTCTAGAAATAGATTCCCAACTAAGGTCTTTTTTCATGTAAACTCTATTCCATTCATCCTAGCAGTGGTCTCAGGGAATCTCAGCTGAGGTGAGAGAGGTGTTTGGGCCAGTAGGATGTGGTGAGAGAGGTGTTTGGGCCAGTAGGATGTGGTGAGAGAGGTGTTTGGGCCAGTAGGATGTGGTGAGAGAGGTGTTTGGGCCAGTAGGATGTGGTGAGAGAGGTGTTTGGGCCAGTAGGATGTGGTGAGAGAGGTGTTTGGGCCAGTAGGATGTGGTGAGAGAGGTGTTTGGGCCAGTAGGATGTGGTGAGAGAGGTGTTTGGGCCAGTAGGATGTGGTGAGAGAGGTGTTTGGGCCAGTAGGATGTGGTGAGAGAGGTGTTTGGGCCAGTAGGATGTGGTGAGAGAGGTGTTTGGGCCAGTAGGATGTGGTGAGAGAGGTGTTTAGGCCAGTAGGATGTGGTGAGAGCAGTGTTTGGGCCAGTAGGATGTGGTGAGAGAGGTGTTTGGGCCAGTAGGATGTGGTGAGAGAGGTGTTTGGGCCAGTAGGATGTGGTGAGAGAGGTGTTTGGGCCAGTAGGATGTGGTGAGAGAGGTGTTTGGTCCAGCAGGATGTGGTGAGAGAGGTGTTTGGGCCAGCAGGATGTGGTGAGAGAGGTGTTTGGGCCAGTAGGATGTGGTGAGAGAGGTGTTTGGGCCAGTAGGATGTGGTGAGAGAGGTGTTTGGTCCAGCAGGATGTGGTGAGAGAGGTGTTTGGGCCAGTAGGATGTGGTGAGAGAGGTGTTTGGGCCAGTAGGATGTGGTGAGAGAGGTGTTTGGGCCAGTAGGATGTGGTGAGAGAGGTGTTTGGGCCAGTAGGATGTGGTGAGAGAGGTGTTTGGGTCAGTAGGATGTGGTGAGAGAGGTGTTTGGGCCAGTAGGATGTGGTGAGAGAGGTGTTTGGGCCAATAGGATGTGGTGAGAGAGGTGTTTGGGCCAATAGGATGTGGTGAGAGAGGTGTTTGGGCCAGTAGGATGTGGTGAGAGAGGTGTTTGGGCCTGTAGGATGAGGTGACTAGGGAGACGTGAAAATCTCAGCAAGGCCCCCACTGTGCTTCCAACTGCCCTTTTTATTAACATGAAGCACAGTCACGACTCGTCTGCCAAAATGCCTGTGTGATCCCACATACCCCCTGAGGGGCAAGGAGACAGGGAGGAAGAGAAAGACACAGCAAGAAAAATAGAGATGGAGAGAGAGATACAAGAGGGAGAGAAAAGGTGTTTATAGAGAGAGAGAGAGAGAGAGAGAGAGAGAGAGAGAGAGAGAGAGAGAGAGAGAGAGAGAGAGAGAGAGAGAGAGCATGACAGCCAGAAAAGGAGAACAGAAAGAAAGAACTGCAGGCTCATCTATCTCAGATGTGTGTTTCCGGCTCCCAGCATCCATCACAGAGGAGGATTTGAGGGTTTACAAATACTCTGTTTCTCCTGGCTGGTTACGGACAGTAAGGAGACGCTGGAGCCTCCATGACTACAGGAATGAATTCAGAGCGGCTTTCAGTTAAGACCTGACTGACTGACTTTGTCAACACTGCAGTGGAAATGCTCGGCTAATAGATGACTTGAGCAGTGACAAATATTCCCGTTAATTCCTTGTAAAATTGTCATTATCACTCAATGTATTTTGAACCCTGCTACGGTCAAACACATGATGTGCGAGTGTTGTTTTCTAAGTGTAGTTGTGTAGTATTGTAGTAGTGTAGTAGCACAGATGTGTAGTTGTGTAGTTGTGTAGTTGCAGTGTGGTTTTAGAGGCTGCAGCCTTCTTGACAGATTCCATCCAGCCTGTGGTAATTCATCATTCATGTTTGAGCGTAACACGTTTCCAGATCATCCATCACGATTGGCTGATGGAAAAGTCAACCCCGGCTTGTCCACTCTGAATCTTCCTGTCAGTGTTCGAGAACCTGAACACTGTTGCCTGACAGGAAGAAGACAACTAAAACACCTGCCTGCTTTTGGTGCTGGGAAAAAGAGACCCACATCTACAAGTTCTGATAGGAAATAGAAATCCTATCTTTCCTGAAACAGGAAGTAGGGCTTCGCTTTACATTGTGCTTACATTAACTACCATGTAACTGCATGAAAACGACACCATCCAAAGGAGGTGAAAATACAAGAAACTTTACTACTTTCTTTGAGGTCTTTAGATTAAAAGCCCAGTAGGTACGCCTTGTACAGAATGCTTTAAATTGGAGGTCACTGATAAACAGAGTATTGTTTATTTGGCTAGAATAAATCTGTTACTGAACTCCATCTTCCCAAAGGCTCCATTTACCCTGGCAAGGAGCCCGAGAATCACCCACCACTATGGAAATAAATCCCCTCTTTTACTGTAAGTAGATCTGGAAGAAACGGCCCTGTAAATTACTCAGGGAAAAGGAGCGAGGCTTATCAAGAAAATCGAATATTTCATATTCATAAGGTTCCTATCTGAATTAAAACCAGAGAGCGTTCAACCCTCGTTTTTTCTCCCGCTGGAAAAATATATTCTTTGACGACTGTGTCATAATATCGGGAATAATGAACTTGTCACAGAAACTTTCTCGGGTGGCAAAAAGCCTGCTAGGAGTTTCCTGACAGCGGCTTCCAGCAGCGTGTCACCTTGCACCGCAAACAGCACACATACAGACTGACAGCATCAGTTTTGGGGGGCAGGTCATAGCGAACATGATAGCTCTTTGTGGTCCCTTTGTGAAGCCAGGTATAGTACATTACTCTGGCTGGGGCCAGAGAGGTGTGCTGTCCCAGGAGGATGACGTTTGCGTTGTTGGCAGAAAGTTCCCTGCTGATAAGTACTGGCAAAGAGGAGTTCAGCGCTGTCGTTACGGAGCCCTCAGCGGAACATCCAGTCTCCTGTGGTCTCAAGGTGGACTTCCTCACCTGAAGAGCTGCACCCAACGACCCCTCTTCTTTATCACAATACTGAAGAACTGCCTGATGACCCCCCCCACACACACACACACACACACACACACACACACACACACACACACACACACACACACACACACACACACACACACACACACACACACTCTCTACCACAGTCCTGTATTGGGTATTATCTAGCAAGCTAAAAGATGAGCTGTAGATCTGGTGGTGCTACAGTAGCGAGACTGACAGTTGCGGATACGGAAACAATTGGATTGGCTCCACAGGGGGTCAGGGAGAGAGTGAGGAAGGAGAAAGAGAGGAGAGAGAGAGAGAGAGAGAGAGAGAGAGAGAGAGGGAGAGAGATGGGGACGGTCGAGAAGGCAGGGAGCCTAATTTGTTATTATTGCATTAAGGATGTCTTTGTGTCTCTCTCCACTGAGTAACAGATTGTCCCCTAGCAGCAAACCAAGAGGGTTAGTGAGGGTGGGGTGTTGGATCTTATTGGTTTTGTTTGTGTGCGTGTGTGTGGTGTGTGTGGCTAGCCTCTGCCCGCATCACATCCACCCTGACATCACATCCACCCTGACATCACATCAACCCTGAAATCACATCCACCCTGACATCACATCCACCCTGACATCACATCCACCCTGACATCACATCAACCCTGAAATCACATCCACCCTGACATCACATCCACCCTGACATCACATCCACCCTGACATCACATCCACCCTGACATCACATCCACCCTGACATCACATCAACCCTGACATCACATCCACCCTGACGTCACATCCACCCTGACATCACATCCACCCTGACATCACATCCACCCTGACGTCACATCCACCCTGACATCACACGGGACCAGGAGACTTATGGCGCCAGATAATCTCTCACACACGCACAGAGAGAGAGAGAGAGTCAGAGAGAGAGCGAGAGAGACAGAGAGATAAAGAGAGTCAGAGAGAGAGAGAGCGAGAGAGACAGAGAGATAAAGAGAGTCAGAGAGAGAGAGCGAGAGATGGATGGATAGACAGGCAGAAACAAAGTAGGTTGGATGTCTAATGCCGAATCAGCCTTTTTCTCTCTCTCTCTGAAACAAGTACTAGAACTCCATATTAGCATCTCAGACATCTTCTGTCTCTCGCTCTCTCGCTCTCCCTCTCGTTCCCTCTCTTCCTAGCCCTATTGGGAGACAGGGAACCAGAGCATAGCCACAAGGTCACTGGCAAGGTTTTGAGCTAGATACCAGAGGTGGGGAACACTGTAGAGAACGATACTGAATGTGTTGAGCCAGGAACACCACCTGGGCAGAGAGAGCTCACCCGATAGGTTAAGAAAGAGTATCGAAAATGCTACCTGCAAATGCCAGCATGCATACTAATGCACGCATACATACATGCATTTTAATAAACAGGCAAGCTGTATGCCAATCACAGGCGTTACGAAGAACACAGTCCAGTATACTGTGTGGTGGAGAGTTTCTAGAGACCAGGGAATGTCCAATTAGAAGGCAGGATATATTCTACAAAGAGAGAAGACTGTAATGAACACCCACATTGAGATTATAAATGTAATCTCTGACTGCAGAAACAAACACCCTCTGTGACCTTGCATCCGTGACAACAACAGGGGCGGCGTCCAAGTCTCTCATGGCAGGAACAACGTCTGTTTATCCTTGAAGATCTAACCCCTTCAGTTCATAACTGATAAATGACTTCTAATGTGCAACAAGAATTGTTGACCGCCGTCAGACACACGTGCCTCCTTGTGAATACAAACTAGACTCCCGCCTGACCGTTTCAGCTACCGAGAGGGAGAGAGAGAGGTGACACAGGCATCTGTTGTTGTTCTAAGGTGAGGACAGGGTAAATGGGAACTAGACCGGGCAGAACATTAGTTGTTTTTCCTCTATTTGTTCATAACATAGGCCTAAACGCGATGAACTTGTGAACTGTACGATGTTGTGATTCAATAACAGCCAAAGAGACTGGCCTTGAGCAACCAAAAAAAACAATCATATTGAAAAATGCATTTTACAAAAGAAACACTGCACATGTATTATTTGTTATCGTGCAAACTTACACACGCACAGACACACAAAACTGCAGCTCTCGGGACAGAACACTTCCCATTATCCTGAGACACAAAGAAAACTGTCCACTTATCACCTGCTATTGGTGGTGTTCCCTTAGCTCAGAGGAAGGTACAGCACATGCTACAGCTACAGCTAGTAAATAAAAGGGATGTGGCATGCTGTCTGTCTAGTGCTCAAGGCACGCCTTTGAACATCAAACATCCCCTGGAGCCCCCAAGAGGTAGATGATGAAGGAGGCTTGGGGCTAGTGAGCTAGCGGGCTAGCGGGCTAACGCTGACTGCAGCACAGCCGACCTCTGCCAACCAGGAACAAGGACATGAGGTGTCACGGAAGGCCCAAGTTCATCGCCTGATTGCAAAGCCCCCACTGTTTCATTTGTACAGGAAACCTTGCCATATATATACAGCGTATATACATATATCTATATGTACATATACTTATATATTTTTTATATATATTTGTTGTTATTTTTAAGGAAAGGACTTTGTCTCTTACCTTAACGTCATCAATGGAAGATCATTGGAGATCGACAGCAGGGCAGGGACAAAAACCGAGAGAGAGAGCGAGAGAGAGAGAGCGAGAGAGAGAGAGAGAGCGAGAGAGAGAGAGAGAGAGAGAGCGAGAGAGAGAGAGAGAGAGAGAGAGAGAGGAGAAAAAAAACGAGTTAGTGCAAATCACCTTCACAACACCATGTACAAGCGTTTACTGGACGAGTCTAAAATGGAGGCCGGGTTGCGGTGGCTGTACTGATGGCGGAGCGCTCTGTCTGGTTGTCAAGGCATACCGACTGTAAATAACACAACAGCCAGGGGGGTCATTAAGCCATTAGGTGTTACTGCACTCACTGAAGCACTGCGGTCGACAACTTCCCCTCACGGTGATGGAGGTGGGGAGGCGTCAGGAATCAGCCAACTACGAGACATTGACACCTGGAGTTGGAGGGTGAGGCCACATGTTCCAACAGCGGGCGACCGAGTGTGAAATGAATAGGGCCAGAGGAGAGGGAGGGATTCTTTATTCAATTGCATTTCCAGATCAGACTTCACAGTGATTTCCTTCAGTCTTTGGGCGTCACGCTGCCCTGGGTCGGTTCAGAAGCACCAGGAAAAGCAGAGTGCTTTCAGCGAGCTGGGAAGCAGCCACCATTACCCCCAACTCTTAACATTACGTGAGGAGCGAGGTGAGATTTCATTTTCAGGAAGAACGACATAAGATCTTACGTTTACTGTAAACTACACAGAGGACACAACGTGCAACTGAAACTGCGTTTTAATGAGGATGGTTAGATTTGATTGGTTACATCTGAGAAATCCTCAGTTGGATATCCGAAGTCGTAATGGATGCAGGATGAATGAATCGCGATGATGGAATGACACGACAGTAAAGAAATAATATGAACCTCACAGCTTTTAATTTAATCTTCCAACAGATTCGAAAGTTCCCCGACCTTGAGAGCTACGAGCTGCCTGTAAATCAAAGTCGTCTGTGTAAAACCACCGGCTCCATTTTCCCCTCTGTGCTCTCTGTGCTCTCTGACACAGCGGGGCAAACTTTATAGGGTCAATTTAATATGACATCATTCTAAACGGCCAGAGTAAATCAAGGGGATTTGACTGGTGAATGAGAGGGACCTGTTATGCAAATGAGACCTTTCGACCCCCCCTGACCCCCCCTGTGAGGAGTCACAGAAAGGGGAAAAAAGGCGGGAAGGCGGTTCGGGGGGGCAGGAACAGAAGACAAACTACTGAGGTGACGCCAGACTAGAAGGTCCATTAGCCACAATCCTTAAGGCTGGTGCAAACGAAGATAAAATGCAATATGTTGAAAGCCTTTGATTTAGTGTGGCTGTCCTGTGGTGAATGGTTCGATTATTAGCCCTCAGATGAGCGCACACCAAAGCACCAAGACTATGTTCATGGATGCATTTCGAGGGCGTGTGTAAGGAAACAGGGTGTGAAATGTGCTATTGAAAACTGTGGCCAGAAGGGTAACATGGCGTCAACAATGCGCCTTGATGACAAAGGTTGACTAGCTCAAACAGCTATAGCTTCGCGCGCCTTAAACCTTGCTCTATTTTAATAGCAAACATTTTCGATAGGTAAATACTAAAATCCTGTTATTTTTTGAAGATGAGTCTTTATCCCAGAACCTGCCTAAGAGCTATAATCCATATTATGTCTGGATTTACGTGTACAACATCACTGATTTAGCTACCAGAGGGTTTAAAGACTAACAAAAGACATTTCCTTTCACAATTTCTGGATGGTTTGGAATTGTAATACTGCATGGGTGAGCTCTTCTAAACACTGATTTCTGTTCCTTACAAAACCTGCACACAGCTGTGTTTTAAAGCGCCTTGTAGTAATCTTTCAAGATGGCAAATGCTGTCTGTACTGGTCTTGTTGCGTGTCTCAAAAGAGGTCAGAGGTCAAATGTTCCAACATTGCCTCTGCATACAGATGAAAAGGTTTGAGCTTTGAAGAACCTGGACCATGACTCCCCCCTGGACCATGACTCCCCCCCCTGGACCATGACTCCCCCCTGGACCGTGACTCCCCCCCTGGACCATGACTCCCCCCCCTGGAACATGACTCCCCCCCTGGACCGTGACTCCCCCCCTGGACCATGACTCCCCCCCCTGGACCATGACTCCCCCCTGGACCGTGACTCCCCCCCTGGACCGTGACTCCCCCCCTGGACCAGGACTCCCCCCCCTGGACCGTGACTCCCCCCCTGGACCGTGACTCCCCCCCTGGACCGTGACTCCCCCCCCTGGACCATGACTCCCCCCCTGGACCATGACTCCCCCCCCTGGACCATGACTCCCCCCCCTGGACCGTGACTCCCCCCCTGGACCATGACTCCCCCCTGGACCGTGACTCCCCCCCTGGACCAGGACTCCCCCCCCTGGACCGTGACTCCCCCCCTGGACCGTGACTCCCCCCCTGGACCATGACTCCCCCCCCTGGACCATGACTCCCCCCCTGGACCGTGACTCCCCCCCTGGACCAGGACTCCCCCCCCTGGAGCGTGACTCCCCCCTGGACCAGGACTCCCCCCCCTGGACCGTGACTCCCCCCCTGGACCGTGACTCCCCCCCTGGACCGTGACTCCCCCCCCTGGACCGTGACTCCCCCCCTGGACCGTGACTCCCCCCCTGGACCGTGACTCCCCCCCTGGACCGTGACTCCCCCCCCTGGACCGTGACTCCCCCCCTGGACCGTGACTCCCCCCTGGACCATGACTCCTTTCCCTCCTAAATGAAAACCATGTGCTCCGGTCAGAAATACCAGTGGTTGAGCGAAATGTTACTGATTTGGTGAATGTTAAGGTTATGTGTGGGCGTACAGGAATGTTCAGTTCAAGGACAACTAAAAGTCAAAGCTGCATGAACAGAACCATGTCGATGACAACAGCCACAACGATCACAATGTGATACTTTTTTTATGTGAGTAGAGAGATAACTTTCCACCACATCTCTTCAGCTTCAGTGTACCAGAGGAATACCAAACGGAACCGCACAGACTGAATTGAAAAAAAGAAAAAAAAAACTTTAACATAATCCCCTTGTAAGCCTGGACACAAAACCACAAAGCATTAGCTCTGAGGCGTCTGTGGTGGTGGAGGAGGAACAGAGTTCAAGGCAATTAGAAATGTTGTCTCCCCAGGGATTTAATTGCGTGGAGATAATCATGGACGCGCTTGTGTCCATTCCTTGGAAAGAATACTTTGGTGTGGTTAGATGTAGCGGCATCTAAGGGTTTAACAGCCTGATTAGGATTGCAGATTGCTTAAGCTTTGCTCTGTGTCCTCTCTGGAATGCCTCCACAACAGCGATTTATTATCGTTCAAAAACAAACCAACATAAACGTTCCCCAGGTGGTGCGAATGTAAAAAAAGTAAAAAATAAAAGTTTATTTTGAAGCTAAATATTGATTTGACCTAATATCCAAGATAAATGTCTGAGGGTGGGAACAAATGCTGTATGTGTCCGGGACTCAATATGAGGAAAGACACACAAATATTTTTGTTGTAATGCCTGGGTCAATCCCTACGTGTAAAACTGCACCGAGAAATTGCTCTCCAATGGATTAACTTCAGGAATGTGGAGTTACGGTAGCAAAGCTCACAAGTTCAGGGCCTTTTATCATGTAAGTTACCCCCAAAGTCCTGATCTGGATACTTGAGACATAACCCTAGCGTAAACTGATGAAATATAAAGCAGCTATGTTGACTTGAAGCGAAAGAGTGTGGAGTGTATCAGGATATGAAAAGATCAATGAGCACTGAACCACTTGTTTGTATATCTCATAGCTCTAACCTGGCAACCAATCCTCCCCCAAAAAATGTTTTAACAAAGACAAACAGCATAGTGATAAATCTTAAGCGCAGAAGCAGAAACGGAAATGTTTTTCCAGGGCTAACGGCTACACATACATTAACGACTAAAAAAGCCTCAAGTGTAGTCCATCTGTGCTGTCACCAAGCCTGCCTTGTTCATTAGCAGCTTGCACAGAACTTCTGAACCATCTTAATCACCCGTTAACCAGGGAGAAGTCAACTCAGAGAGACAAACACATCCAGCTCCCCAGAGGGAGTGGACTGGATCCTGCAGCCCAGAGCCCATCATCACAGCTCACCCTTCCAGAACCTGCTGTCATAAGAGATGGATCTACCTCTGAATGACCGCACACGTCACCGTCAGTGACTGATAAACTCCACTTCTGCTCGGCATGCTGGGATATAGAAGGCCAAGTCAACCTCAGGCTGTGTGTCCCCGCGGACCCCCTCGTCTCCACCCCACCCCCCCAACACCCCCCACCTCCTAGTCCTCCACAACCTCCCCACCCCCCATCCTCTCTACACACCCACTCCCACACACCACCACCTTCCTCCATCCTGTGTGCTGGGTCCTCCAGTCCCCCTGCTCTCCCTCTGCACCAGCAGGAGCCGGGGTAAAACCTTCACACTCCTCCTGGGCGAAAAGGTCACACCGCAGCCAATTAGCGGTGACATTTCTAATTATGATTCTCCACAACGGCTGACATACATTTCCATAAGGGGATAGGATTGCTTTATCCAGGCCTTCCCTGGGGACCAGTCAGAATTGTACCCACTTAGAAAACGGCGCAGGCTCATTTCCGGATGGAGAAACCTTCCCCCTGTTCTCAGTGCAGGTGGGCATGAGCCTTGAACAATAGAGACTTTAAACAACTGCTTCTGCCTTCAACAACTTTGAGACTGGTAGCGACCCTTGACGAGGGCTTATTTACCTCTTGAGAGAGAGTGTTGCGAACAAGATCAGCATAAACAACCTGCCTGACTGGCATTTCTAATCAGCGGGAAAGTCTTTTTGCAGACTTTGTCATTCTCTGATAAACGCTGTTTCGGAGGACATGGAAGAACGGAATCCCAATACGTGTTTCATCCAGTAGCGGTCCTGGCACATTTGGCACCCAAGGCAGGATTTATCACCAGCACCCCCCTCAAGGGAGCGCACATCCGGGTACCGCCCCCCCAACCACAACACGGACGTGGCGCGGTTGCTGCCCTTTGCTGGTAGTGCGGGAGGGTTAATTAATTGATGCACTTGGGAAAAAGCCGCCCCCCTCTTCATGCCGCCCTTGGAGGCTGCCTATGTTGCCTATAGGAAGGACCGGCCCTGATTTAATCACACAATGCCAAAACCTCAAATATGATTTATAAAGAGCTTTTTTTCCTTCAACATACTGTACAGTGCTGACCAAGATGGCGAACTTCAGGTTCACAGAGCACTGGACAGTAGATTAATTTCTTAATAAATAAGCAGTATAGACCTATAATATCTCCCCCCCACCCGTCCATGAGTACACCTTCAGCTGTAGAGGGAAGCTTCCAGACTGGAGCACATGACAAACACCTGAAGCCCCGACCCAGCTGAAACCCCTCCCACCGGAAGCCCCACCCACCGGAAGCCCCTCCCACCTGAAGCCCCTCCCACCTGAAGCCCCACCCACCTGAAACCCCTCCCACCTGCAGCCCCACCCACCTGAAGCCCCTCCCACCTGAAGCCCCTCCCACCTGAAGCCCCACCCACCTGAAACCCCTCCCACCTGCAGCCCCACCCACCTGAAGCCCCTCCCACCTGAAGCCCCACCCACCTGAAACCCCTCCCAACTGAAGCCCCACCTACCTGAAACCCCACCCACCTGAAACCCCTCCCACCTGAAGCCCCTCCCACCTGAAGCCCCACCCACCTGAAGCCCCACCCACCTGAAGCCCCACCCACCTGAAGCTCCTCCCACCTGAAGCTCCTCCCACCTGAAGCTCCTCCCACCTGAAGCTCCTCCCACCTGAAGCTCCTCCCACCTGAAGCTCCTCCCACCTGAAGCCAGCTTCTGACAAGTCGTCCACAGCGGATCAGGTTTTTGGACGGAAAAACCTGGAAAACAGGATCCCAGATCCTCTTCCTCCTTCATCTAGCCGTTCCCTGACTTCGGCTGGTCTCAGACACGGCCCTGGGCTGGGCAGGATGCTTAATTACACCCGGCGTGAAATGTGCACCTGCATGTTGCTAAGTGTTGAGGACAGAGAGCTGCAATGAGCCTGATACGCTGGCGACCGGGCTTGACCTTAACGGAAACCTGCCGGAAGGAACCGGAACTGGCTCACACGTCACCCCTGTCATGCCAGCCATTTATCAAGTGTGTGTGTGTGTGTCTGCGTATTCCTGTGTGTGCAGCGCGACATGTTAACACGAGAACCACTGCTGTTTAACATACAGCGTGTGCAACTGTCAGGTGTTCAGGCACCAGGGGCTGAGCAGCGAGTGAGTCAGTCAGCTCCCCCTGGGATCCGTCTGTGAGTGCTCAGCGATGTAAAGCCACACAGCAGATTCCCACTAACAACTCACAAGGCCGCTGGTGCGGCTGGTATTGTACTGGAGGATCGCAGGCTCCCCATTTGTGCATGCCATGCTTCGATGGAGCCACTACTTTGCTGCTCCAGGAGGAAAATGAGATGGGGGGGTTCGCAGCTACACTGGCTTGCTGATTGCTCATTCATGAAAACTCCTGAACTTCAATAGAGATCCATCTGGCGTACTGAGGCACCATCCTTTATTTCTTCATAATTCATAAACTGCGTATTTCACCACAATAGGTTGTTAACCAGATTGTTTGTGAAAAAGTCGACTTAATTTGAAAAGCACTCGTCTGAAAACATCGCCACAGGACCTCATTCGAACACCTATCACTCACATCAGTACTTAACATATCAGGTGTATAAATACCCTCAACCCCAACTTTAAACAGCAGTTTGTTTCATTGTGGTGCACAACGTTCCCGAAGCATCCGAATTACTCCAGGGGCTTTTAGACAGATAGCACTTTTCCTTCCCAGGACATTCTGGCGTCTCTCTGCTTCTAACCTCCAAATGACCCCTTCCCCTCGTTTGTTCTTGGGGGGTTTGCGAAGGTGGCTGGTCTCATCCTTTGTGGTGCCAAGACAAAAGAGGAAGGAAGCCAGTCTTGCAACTTTAGATCTTGGGAAACCAACACACCGCGGTTTTGGTTTGACCCGCCTGGTTCAGCAAATTATCCAGGTGAGGAAGTTAAATGTGACGAGTGTTAATGCTTCTGGGAACCTCCACGCTTCTCCGGTGTCCCTGTTTGTTATCGTTTCATAACGTCTTTAAAGAGGAGGACTTGTTTTAAGGGATGCCTCTGGGAGTCTACGTTAACAGGGCCAGAACTCTCTTTGGAGGTCGAGATTGAGATCACGGTTACACTCTTGTGCCGCCACTTCAATGTTATCTTGAAAACGGTCTGTTTCTTCAGTAAACACATAGAAACAACAGACTGCTAAGGTTGGCCTGGACGGGGATGGAAAGTTAGCTTTGCTAATGGAGTAGCTAAGCCATGCATCTGGTGGATGTGTGTGTGTGTGTGTGTGGGGGGGGGGGGGTTAGGGTACCCTAACCATATAATTTTGGTTTTAAGGTACATCAAGCTGTGGGAATTGGATGGCTAAGATAACCATGTCGAGGCATACTTTATCTTCCATCAAGCGTACAGCATGCGTGCAGCATGGCTACAGATAACAGCTAATGGTGTGGAATGCACAAAATTAGAGGATGTGAGAGATGCACATAAAATCTAGATGACACTCTACATATCAGACTTGACTCCCAGGAATTTGACTGGGCAAAATGTTTCCAGAAACTATGTGTGTGTGTCCCCCTGCCCCCCCCAGCTCTAGTTTTCACTTCTTCATCCCCAGGAGAGTTGTTGTTGCCGTCTCAGAGCTAACACTGTCTCCGGACGCTCCCGTCTCAGAGCTAACACTGTCTCCGGAAGCTCCCGTCTCAGAGCTAACACTGTCTCCGGAAGCTCCCGTCTCAGAGCTAACACTGTCTCCGGAAGCTCCCGTCTCAGAGCTAACACTGTCTCCGGAAGCTCGACCCTGAAGTCCCGATCCAGGTTCTCCCCCGTACAAGGTTTTAGAGAACGTCCAGACCTGTCCACGTTCTGGACAAGACCCTGAGAACCCTCAGGTCCGACCTCTCTGGTCTGGAGTCCAAACCGTGACTGTTCATGATGCCGCCCAGTCTGAGTGTGGGTGAGGACTCAGTCTCAGGGCTGCATGCTTCCCTGCCTCTCTGGCTGGTGTCAGGGTGGGCAGAAAGGTGGAACCAGCTCTTAGCCAGTCCCCCAGCATGCTGTAAAGCACAGCAGAAATGATTATAGGTCTGTCGTTTGAAGTCCCACCGCCACACTCACCCCCTCATCCCCCTCCAATGGACCAGACACATATTTCATTTCCACTGTGCCTTCTGTTAAAGTCCTCTCCCCCTTCAAGGAGCCCTGATGCATTTATTCCAGTAGAATTCTCTTCCGTGATATTAAATAACGCCGGCGCGGTCGACTGGACGAATGACGTGGCCGTCCAGATTCGGTTATAAGTATGCACAGCTGTAGAGTGGAAGAGACTGAGGGAGATGTAGAATAGCTTAGCAAACAATATCCACTCGTAGTTCAAGGATCAAACAGAGCCTTGGTACAGTCTTGGTATTTTATACTGCGTGCTGCGATTGGAATTCAGTCTGCCTTGGCCAAGTACAGTGCCAAGGTTAAAATCTTTTTTTTAAGTGGGAAAACGTTACAAACGTACATCAAAGCTTTGTCTAACGCTGTCGAAACGTGTCCTTGTAGGACACTGCAGTGTGGGGAGAAACCAGCAGCCAAGTCAAGTTCTCACTGGCGCATTTGGAAAGAAAGTAAATACTGCCAAAGATTTACGTTTGATGCAGAAACAGATAACCATTCTTCCTGTTCGGTGAGGAGAACAGCGTCGCAGGCTAGTTTGAGAAGCCTCTGTTTGAACACAGACTGTGTTACAGACAGTGTTTAACAGACCTACAGTAGCACCGCGCGCGAACCGAAGATGCGCAAACCTCCCACAGCCCAGAAATGATGTCATCTCTCAGGGACGCCCAGTGTGCTGCTGACTTGACAGCCCCCCCCTCTCCGCCCCAACATGTGGTTGTGGATGGAAACAGTCTGGTCCTCCACAGCTCTATATTAAAGCACAGCTGCTTGAAATGAGAGAGGAAGAAGAATAGATCGTTTTTGAAGGGTTCATTCGTATCAAACGGATCTGAATCTATGAGGGAAACTAGGGTATGAAAATACTCCCTTCTATCGCATGCGGTGTATTAAATATGGAAGGCAAAATATTAATATCTTTGTAGAGTTATCCTTAGTGGTAGAATCAGTCAACAAACCAAGGCACCCATGTTATTTTCCTACATTCTGACTGGTCTGAAAATATTGTTGCTATATTTTTCAAAACAAAAAAATTATAATTTCAATCAGTGAAAAACTCCATGCAGGCTGAGAGTCAAAGGCTTAAACACGGCCTTTGATTAGTTCTTGTTATTTCTGTTCTATTTTCCTTTATACACAGGCGGAAACCAGGCCAATGAAGAGCCTCTGGAGTCTGGATGGGAAAACTACACCGGGAGAAAAAGGAAAAACACTCCAAATGAGGCCATGAAATATGCAAAAGACCCAATCAGACATCTGTCAGGCCATCACTGGGCGGCGACGGCCAGAAGATTCTAGATGTGTGAGCAGTGTTTCGCGGAGAGTGGACGAGGCCTGCTGGGCTGCATGCTCAGACCAGGAGCCCCTTCCTCTCAGACTGATAACCACGCTGCACGCTCAGACCAGGAGCCCCTTCCTCTCAGACTGATAACCACGCTGCACGCTCAGACCAGGAGCCACTCAGACTGATAACCACGCTGAATTCTCAGACCAGGAGCCACTCAGACTGATAACCACGCTGCATGCTCAGACCAGGAGCCATTCAGACTGATAACCACGCTGCATGCTCAAACCAGGAGCCACTCAGACTGATAACCACGCTGCATGCTCAGACCAGGAGCCACTCAGACTGATAACCACGCTTACTCCCAGAGCCCGTGGTGGGAGGAAGTATCGCTGTGAACTTGAGTCTGTGTGTGTTTTCCTCTCAGGTTGTTTCACTTCTTCAGGGTCCCCAGAGGAACAGTAAATTAAAGAGAGGTCTCTTACCATAAAACGCCCTCTTTAAACAGGGAGCGTGTGGTTGGGGCAGCTGGAGGCCCTGGAACAAACAGGCTCCAAATGCATCCAGATATATTCTTTGTAGAAGTCTTAAGACACATAACATTTTTACGATGAATACTGTCTTAGATATGTATGGTTGTATCTTCTTTTCATTTCATTATTTATTTAAGGATTTTTGCTTTACTTTTAATTCGTTTTTTGTTTTTGTTGCCTAAGACTTGTGGACAGTTTTATATGTTTTGTGTTTCCACAGGGACATGATACAGAATCTCAGAATGCACACCATACAGCCCAGCTCTGCTCAAGATGGAAACGAAGGTAGTACATCTACTAACACTGAATCACTACGCAAATACATTTATCCGTTTTTCCAAATACAGTTAGACAAACGCTTTTCGAGGTCGTGTTTCCAACTCGATGAAGAGATGCTGGGTTTTTGTGCTTTCCAGACCCGGCTCTCAGAAGATCTCAGGTTGCGGAGATGGCTCGCTGATTCGGTTAGAGCACGGTCTGATATTGGTTTTCAGCTCAGGTTCGGAGCTATCTCTTTGAGGTGGGCCAATGTGTCTGGCAGCTGGTCCCCCCCTCGCATGACTCAGAGAGAACAGGGGCTCAACACCAGAGCACAAAGACGCAGGCTGTGCACAGCTGTCTAGACAAAGAGTAGGAAGAGAACGACACAGGGAAGTTCAACTGGACACCAGACGTCAGGCACACAACGAGGGGGGGTGAGAGGAGTGGGAGTGAGGGTGAAGGGGGGTGAGGGGAGGGGGAGTGAGGGGGGATGAGGGGAGTGGGAGTGAGGGTGAGGGGGGGTGAGGGGAGGGGGAGTGAGGGTGAGGGGAGGGGAGTGAGGGGGGGTGAGGGGAGTGGAAGTGAGGGGGGGTGAGGGGAGTGGGAGTGAGGGTGAGGGGGGGTGAGGGGAGGGGGAGTGAGGGTGAGGGTGATGGGAGGGGGAGTGAGGGTGAGGGGGGGTGAGGGGGGGTTAGGGGAGGTGGAGTGAGGGGGGACAGCAAGTGTTGGCTAAACCATAAGATAAAACTTCATAACCTTATAAGGCATTTATGGTTCTCGATTTTCTTGTTAGAAAGAAAATGTTATCCTCAACATTTTTTGTGTTTCCGATTGTGGGGATTTTCTTGAGGCCACTGTCTCTATCAAGCTTCCATGTCCACACACAAGGGCATGGCACTGCTCTGATTCAAGGATCTGGACACGCAGTATGCTACCAAACAACTAACTCCAGCAGTGAGCAGAATATGCTCTGTCAACCCTACAATTTAAACACATGGTTGGCCAACATCCTGTTTTAACATAACATTTAACGTAACATTTCTGTGATTGTTACAAAAGAGACCCAAACGTATTCAAGATAATATTTCTGTTTCTTTTAAAGGCTATCTATTTATCTCAGATTCACACCTCGACCGTGCCATTTAGAAAGGAAAAAAACATTAAGGTTTGCAAAAAGGGTTGGAGGAATGGTTCTTCTAAAGAACAGGGCCCCTTGCAAAATGCAACAGCAGAGTTAAACCGCTAGCCCAATTTACAACAACACCTGCACATTGAACTAAACCAGACATGAAAAAACTGGGTTTCCAGAGATTGGAACTGGTTTTCCTATTTCACTAATTACCCACCAGAGTCCTGCAGTGTTTGGCATGTTCAGGTCAAGGTCAGTTTTCCCATTTGGCTGAGTGCGTTCAGATTCACCCATCAGAGACCAGTCAAATGTAATTTATCAAGAAGACACAGTATTGTATGGCACCTGCAGACGACCACTCAACCCCCATGATCATATTAGCCATGGTCTGGGAGTAACATGGCAACATATGGTACAGACATGTACAGTACTAAGCTCTCACAAGGATCGATTGAAAAGAATGAGAGGCCCATTACCCAATAAAGGCCGTGTTATAACAATCCGATTCTTTAACTGGATTTCCGAGCCATTTCCGCCCATCAATCAGCTCAGTCTGTCACTTAGGCTATGTCTTCACTTCTCAAACCAAACTGTTTCTAATTACCACAGAATGCCAGAATGAAGAAAATACATCAGAAGAGACCTACACATATCACCCACAAAACACAGACGTTCCTGCAACTAGGTTTGCAAGTACCACAGTACTTCAGGCCGTAGAGGTAAACCAATTTAGACATCAGTTAGGGTCTGTAAATGGAGTATTGTCGTTGGTTTGGGTTTTCCTCGCTAACAGGAACAAAGAGAAGCTGTCCGAGTGTGGGGGAGAAGCTCAGAGCCTTTTAAGCGTTTATCAGATTCAGTATCGAGCTTGAACTTCTGGGCAACTTCAAGGTTGAACGGAGCTAAGGTTTCCCGCTTTGTTCTTGGAGCCAAGCAGAGGAAGAAAAGGCATCTGCATGTCTTTAAAACACACAAAGGGGGGGGCGCAGGAATCCACGATGCTCACTGCCAGAATCTGAGCCCACAGCTGGGGAAAGAGTTACCCTGATGACCACTGGAAGGGAACTTTGGGAAAATTGTCTGATGTGTATTCGCAAAAATACCCCCTGCAAGTGTCTCTACAGAGAGATGTGATGAACTGAGAAGTGTTGCCGTGGGGAGGGCGAGGACTTGTGTGACTAGGTGGAAAGCTTTTATTGGATGGTTTGAGCATTTCATTGCTTGGTTTCAGAGGGAAGGTGCTTGTGTGGGAATAGACCAAAACTGGTTTTCCTGGCAAGTCAAGTCTGGGATTCTAACAAAACCCTTCCCACTCGGTCTGAGAGGGTGCTTTCAAAAATACTTCCATTTCGACCCGCCGACAGCAATGGACCAGTATGGTTGTGACCTTCATGTCTTCCTCAAACTGCTGGTCCTCCCCTAAGGCTCACAAAGCAGACAGCTTGTGCAGAGTAGTCTGACTGAGATGCTCAAATCAAATTAACTGTCTGTTTTGGACTTCAACAATGTACTTTTCCCGTCTTCCACCCACCCTGGCTCTGTAACTGACTTCAATTCCACATCTGCATGTGTCGGGGGTGGGGGGAAAGCGTGACTCTCGGTAATGAAAGCGCATTCATCGGTCGATGAACAGCCTTTGGTTTAATGTTTATGCATACAATTCCTTGGCTTAACCCAATCTCCCTCAATACCTTCCCCCTCCTCCCCCCTACACTCCTGTCAGGCAAACTGCTGGAGGAAAAATAAATAACAGATCGACACGTAGGAGAGAACAAAATCGGAACAGCCGGTGGAGTTCCATTCCTCTTAAATCAGCAGGTGTCAAGATGGCTGACAGGTCAGTGTAGAGTGCCCGTGGTGGATGAAGGAGATTCATTGAGTCCATTAGATAAGGACAGTCTGAACTTAAATTAAGGATGCATCTGTGTGGAGGAGGTTCTCTCAGGTTGAATGGTACTGCATCCAGGCACACAGTCCCACCAATAACACACTCATATTTGTATCACTTTGTGTCTTGAGATGTGTCATGTTCCAGGCCAGTACTTGCAGAAACTGACCATTTTGATTCTTAAGAATTTACACCTACTTAATTTATGTTGAGGAATAAAGTTGGCTGATGCAAAGCAGTTGTAAACTTTAAAGCTGTTGACCTTTTGAGCTTGAGTTCCTGTAGAGAGGGATGGTCAACCCAAAATATCTAGAAAGACTATAAAAGTCAATGTAAAAAAGGAGTTGTAAAAAGACACAGTACCAAGTCTATAAAGCTGTTCAAAGCCATCATTTACACAGTCGACCCCGTGAACCAACAGTGAAGGAGACAATCTCTTCCTCTCACAAGATGTACTGTCGGGCTATCACCATGACAACCCCAATCTACAAAGAGGCCAGGATATTCGGCACTTTGTGTTTTTTTACCACCTGGCCCAATGTGTTCTCTTTCAGACATCATCATCATTTCATTTATTAACTTCATCTATGAGCAATTGTGTAATGGCCTAAAATGTCTTACTGTAAGCTGGGACGTGACAGAAAATCGATATGCGTTTCCCTGGGTTTTAAGTTATTAGGCCGGGCTGCATTTTTCAGCAGTGGCTGTTTCTCCTGTTATTTTAGTGTCCCAATGCTGACGAGACTGAAGAGACTGCCCAGCAACAACAGAGCTACACAGTGAGAAGGGTCCCACCTGACTGCAGACTCATGAATACATGGACTTCAGTATTCTCTTTGGAGTCTACTGCACTTGAATGACATTCATTATATGTATCCTGTTTTCCAAGACAGAGTAGGTCTTGATTCCAGGTTAATATCATCTTTGGATCTTCACTGAAAAATACAAAACCGGCTGAGACGTTTTCTGAAACACACATGCTGACGGGGGATACGAGGATGATGATGTGAGAAACGAAACACGCCATGTACAGGCTCAATGTATGGCTGGAAACAAACATTCATTTGTTAGGCAGCTAAGCAACGATGATAAGCAAAAATGGCACTGAGGTTAACCTTGTTGATATTATCTTCTCTGTTGTGTCAAAAATGACAATCGAATCGATGTGCTGTCTAGACCGGCAGTGATAGACACCCAGACAAACACACTCTCTGGAGAGGGTTCAGTTAAAGGAGTTTCTCCCCCCTACATCTCCAAAGCCCACCACTGCTGTCCACCATAAACAAGGACAAACTAATCCTTTTTATCGTTTGAATACCAGAAGATAACTGAAATATTCTCAAGACGCTGGCTCCCTTTCAGCGCAACAGGACAGTTTATAGACAAAAATGTATGTGGGGAGAAGGGAGAAGGGGAATAAAATATAAAAAAGCCATAATGGATCAAAAGCAGTTGCAATAAACATATAAATAAACGCCAGGAACGTTAGGGTGGCAGAAGGGTACTTTTGCAGGAGTAACTCGGTAAGTGGCAGAGAGAACCAGTAAAAAGCCAGAGCTGAAGCTATAATCGAGTTCCAGCTGGGGCTCTTGGACAGGGGGATCTGATTAGATGCAGAGGGGAGTAGCCGTGATGGATGCAGGGGGTGGGGGTGTGTGGTTGTGGGGTGTGTGTGTGTGTGTGTGTGTGTCTCCCTCCTGTCAGACTCAAAATGGCAGACATGTGACTTCTGGAACCCACTGATCACAGCGTCTCTCCAGGCACAGCCATATGGGTTTAGCTATCACCACAGCCCACGCCAGACACACACACACCACACACACGCCTTCAAAATGGAAAAGGCTGTCTCATACTACACCCCCACCCCCCACCCCCACCCCCCCAAGCTTTTTTGTCTCATTCCTGGAGAATTCGCGCAATAATGTAGGAAATGTAGCAAGTACACGACCCAGGGCTGGTGTCAGGGCTTTCAAAGGAGGGATTTCTATCCAATATTGAGAGTTTGGATCAACCGAATCAGATGAATCCTTTGAAGCCTTTGTTGTTGAAGCCAGCTCAAATGTTCCTCTGCACCACATTTTACACAACACCAAACGTAAGCCTCCAATACTGGGGTATATGTAGAGAGATTGTGAATAAAGTAATGTGGTATCAAACAAATGAAAAACGCGTGAATCAGAATTGTAGAGGAGGGAAACAATCAACTTGAAAGCAGCAGGAGATGCAAGTTTTTCTTGGCTTTCAGTCCTCCTCTCTTTCCAGGAAACCCTTCGGTCTTTAATGTGATGCTGAGAGTATTACTTGCCTGAACTACTAGAACCTCTGAAGGACCTGGACACTGACTGGCTCGTATGTTCAGGTGTCCCTGTCACCATGGAGATAACGTCAACCAGCTTTCTGTGTGTTTGGTTTCCAAGCAGCTGATTTCTATTAGTGGGATATTAGCCTCAATGCAATTAAAGCTGCCTCGCTCTGCACTACGACAAAACCTGCTGCGGTTGTAAACAGCCGACTGCTGGACAAGCTGTTACGCAACAGAGGGACAGGAGACTGAGATGGATGGTTGGAAAACAGACTCTGGAAAGGGTTCACGGCACACACACACACACACACACACACACACACACACACACACACACACACACACACAGTTCCAGCGCAACCCAAGGGTCTAACTTCACAATCATGACCCCTTTATATTTCTTGCAAAAAGCACCACCGATGTACAGAAATAGCTGCAGAATATCAACTACAACAGCAGCATCCCTGATGCCTGTGATGAAGAGAACATGGATCAGAACTACAGGAACGTAATCAGAGACACAGGAGACAGCCATGTTTCATTAGTTGTGGAGGTGAAGGAGATGAAGGCAAGGGGGCAATAACAGATAACCCATATCTCCAGCCCGCTGACCGATAACAGCACTGCAGCTCTCTGTTGGGTGAGATACTCTTGAGATGCCGCAAAGCATTCTGGGAGTGTGGTCTCTGTTATAATGTGCTGAGCCGCAGTGGAGTTATTGGCTTGTATTAACGTAAGTACATTACGAGGGCTGGGAGATTAAAAGCCCTTGCATCAGCAAAAAACGGGATATTAATGTTTCATAAGTAATTCAATTAACTCCAAACGCCCGTAATTAATGAGGGTTTGGTGGACAAAAATATCAATAGGTGTCCACGGACAAAAATGTTTGTGCAAAAAAAACACAAAAAAACAGATGTTACAAAAATGATTCTCTGCAATTCATCTTGTCCAGTTAAGTTGCCTGCGCAAGACTAGTCAGGGTTTCAACTAAACACAAAGCGAACGGGTTTTCAGCAAAACAACAAAAGGGCTCAGCGTTACAGAACCACGTGTATCGCTGCCGTTGGCATATTCAGCCGTCTGCAAGTAATAACATGCTCCGAAAATAGTCCTGAAGATGAAAGTACTCCACAACACCAGTCCCATCCCCGACTCCCCACATCTCATCTGACCTCTCTTCATACACAAACTCCTCCCCCCGCACTGCCTTTTTAATACTCGGTCTGTCTGGAAAGGCTGTAATTGTGGCTGGGAGAGAGGCTGGTTTTCGAGGGCTGCCTGTGTTCTCTGCGTTGTGGAGGGCCTGACGGCGGTCAGCTTTGGGCTCGGACCAAAAAGCAATAGGAAACCAGGAGGTCTGCATGTTTGACCTCCATTTGGGGGCATCGGTTGGCAGTTAGGGTGGGTGTGCCGACCCTGAGAGAGTTGCTTTTGGAAAACTGTCTCAATGTCTTCATGATAGGGGTAAGAGGCTAAGATGATGAGTGAGGGGAGGGGAGGGGAGGGGGAGAGGGGAGGGGAGGGGAGGGGAGGGGAGGGGAGGGGAGGGGAGGGGAGGGGAGGAGAGGAGAGGAGAGGAGAGGAGAGGAGAGGAGAGGAGAGGAGAGGAGAGGAGAGGAGAGGAGAGGAGAGGAGAGGAGAGGAGAGGAGAGGAGAGGAGAGGAGAGGAGAGGAGAGGAGAGGAGAGGAGAGGAGAGGAGAGGAGAGGAGAGGAGAGGAGAGGAGAGGGGCGACCTGCTTTGCGACAGGCTCATCACCAGGGCGACAGATGGTAGGGAATGCCATGTGTTGCCGCCGGTTGACACCGATCCTTCACAGTTGGCCCATCGGCAGAGGGCTCACAGAAATAGCTGGAAGGCCACAAGTGCTCGTAGAGAGGGGGGGGGTTTGGAACAGAGAAGTAAACATCCTCATCCTTCACTCGCCTGGAGTCCTTCTGCTGTCGAGCCTGGGGCAGCCAGGACACAGCTAACCCCACAGGCCCCAGGCCCCTGGACCTGGGCCCCAGGACACAGCTAGCCCCACAGGCCCCAGGCCCCTGGACCTGGGCCCCAGGACACAGCTAGCCCCACAGGCCCCAGGCCCCTGGACCTGGGCCCCAGGACACAGCTAACCCCACCGGCTCTGGGCCACAGGCCCCAGGCCACAGGCCCCAGGACACAGGCCCCAGGACACAGGATGGTGCCATCAGCAGCAGTGGCTGGAACATTCCAGAGTCACGTTAGCTGCTAGTGGTTCTGTTTTTAGGATTTTCTTTCTTGTTATTTCAGGAAGTTTTCACCTCCAGACTTTTATTTGGTTTGAATGATCAAGGTTACCACCACTGCGCTCCTCGATGTAGTTTATATGAGCAGAAGGAGAATAAGCCAATCTCCTCCTTTTTAGTGGTAAACAGAAAAAGAGGCAGTTACCAATTCTGAAAGGAAAAGTTGTAAATAAATAAACAAACTAGGGGATAAACCATCCCTGAACAAGAAATCATGTTTTCCCTCCGAAGAAATACAATTCACTCACCTTTTAAGTTCCCATGAGAAGAAGTTGAGTAAATCCTATATTTGTACTTGTCTCTAAAAGGAAACTGCTAGAAGTCATGAAGTAATGTAGGTGTCAACCTCTTTAGAAAACATAATCCTACATAAAGGAACAAACACTTAGGAACGTCGAAGCATACTTTCCACCTCTCTTTCCCTTTCACTGAGTTTCTGTTTGGCGTTGAGCCTCTATGATGATCTGGTCCAGGAATCAACAACGCTTTCAAAACATCATGCCGATAGTCCAGTTCTGTTTTGTGACCCTGCAGGAGATCTCAAACCCGACAGCTAAACAGAGAAGGCCACAGCTTAAGGCGAGCCCAGGTCTATGTAAACTGTCTCTACCTTTTGCAAAACTCCCAAGAGGAAGAATGAAAAACAGCCAATGTTCCTGACAGACTGACCCTAACCTGCTGACAACTTGATCGGCTGGACGTGTTTTGGCCCTATACTGTCTCCATGACGGATTGGGGCCGGGGTTATTTTTAGTTGAGGAACCTTCCTGTCGCAGATGTGTATACTGTGATGACATTCGGTCATTTCCTTCCACTGGCTGAGTGGAGTATCTCTGTGGGACTTACGCTGAGTGCAGGGAAGAGATCTAGAACACATCAGTAATCTTCAGAAGCTCATCCCTGCATGACTTCCTCTTATGACTGACAATGAAACTCTAGCCGACTGCTTTAAGCAGGCATCTCACACTCATCCAACTAACTTTAAAGACATGAGGTGTTAACACATCAACAGCAGAGAGATGATTGGCCAGTTCTAATATCAAGGCCATGTTGTGGAATACCACCCCCCCCAACACCTGACGCTGTAAACAACCAGGATCTGTACTGTATTTGTGTTGTGTGTATTTGTGTAGAAACAACACCACGACTTGTGCTTCATTCCCGACCACAGAGATCTCCTCCCTACCCCATCCTGCTGTGAGAGGTGACCCACCCACAACCTGTTAGTTCCTCCGACAACACGCCTGTTGTTGACCAAAGAAAGAGCTCTGGCGTGCCGTATGGACAGCTGAACAAAGCCCCAGAGAGGTGAGCGTGTGTGGGCTGTCTCTCCACAACGGGCCGGGCTAAGGTGGATCTCCTGGGCTCTGCAGACCCAGAAAATCTTCTGTCGAGCCTAAGAATAGCCACGGGCTCTAATTACAGCTGGCAGAGAAGAGGCCTCTGCTTCTCCAGAATCCTCTGGTCCCATTTCTTCGCTCACTGTCGACTGCCCTGCTGCAATAAAACATGACGCAATCGAGACCCGGCAACAGCAGCCTTCACTATCCCAACACACGCATGTGCAGCTTGCCAACGTGGTATGGCCCGTGAAGGCCTTTCCACCAAAGCATAAAAAAGGCCTCGCTTTCCCTCTGACCCGACTGTGCACCAGCCATGACACTAGATTGCACAATCCCAGCACGCATAAAGGTACACTGTAAAAACAACATTGTGACTACATCTCTGCTTTTCATCCGGACGGCGACTCGACGTGCTCGTGTGTTTCTACACAAAGCCTCCGCAGGCCCTCCAGGAGAGGAGTCTATGTCCTGCAGCGAGAACACAGAGTGTGAGCCCAGAGAGCCCTGACTCGGCCGTGAGGAGCGGACGTGTGGCACCTAGCTGATGGGTGGAGAGCTGCCCCCTGACTCTGGGCCAACACCCAGGCTGAGAGAGGGAGGAGGACCTGAGGGATAGGCTCTCTCTCTTACCCTCCTAAACAGAACGGGTGTTAATGGGGGTAGGAGATCAGAGCGGTCGAGGAGAAGAAACAGAGAGAGAGGGAGAGAGAGACGGAGAGGAGAGAGAGAGAGAGAGAGAGAGAGAGAGAGAGAGAGAGAGAGAGAGAGAGAGAGAGAGAGAGAGAGAGAGAGAGAGAGAGGGGGGGAGAGAGAGAGAGAGAGAGATCATGGAAGATATCCAGTCTGCAGAACTGCTTAATCATGACCGGATTAAGAGTGCTATTATGAAAACAAAACCCTTAAAGCTTGTAAAGTTTATTAAGTCTCAGATGGGATTTGCATGTCTGTTTCCACTAGGTGTAAGGATGGGATTTTCACCCACAGGTTCATTAGTCAATCAAATAGGTTTGGACGGCAGTTACAGTGAAACACAACACATTCACTTGTTACCAGGAAGATGACTCACCTGTAGGCAGACGGGTTAGGAAGGGGACATCGTAGGGCGAGAGTGGCGCCGGCAGAAGCAGGGGTACAGGACAGAGAGAGAACAGGAGGGAGAACAGGACAGAGAGAGAACAGGAGAGAGACACAAGGTGAACGTTAGGGATGTGCTCAGCAAAACTGTAGCTGTGATTTCATTTATTTTCACTGGCGAACAATAAAAGTCTGAGTTATTTTCCACGAACTTTGCTGTGCTGTGTTTATCCTCTCCTCACAGCACCTCACACATTCTCTCTCAGTGCCTCACCACTGTGCCAAATAACAACGTTGAAAACAAGATGAAACTTTAGATCAAGTCTAATCATTTTCTAACATGTTCTAGAGGGGATAAATGAAGGACAAGCATAAAAAGGTGTGCTAGTTGCGAGTTTGAAGGTTGTTGTCACAGACAGACGGTCTCTCAACTGTAAAATCTCTGCAGCTCGAGGGCAATTGTGTTTGCCTGTTGGTAATTGAATTTGTGTTGGCTTAAAAGATTAACACTATCTCAGGTTACATCGTATCCTTTCAGCATCGAGGTCACACCATAATCAGCAATCTGTGAGCAGCCATAAGCGAAGCACTTCCATATCCTGTTCTTCCGCTTCAATTTGGGATCAGCTTGAACATTGACGGAAGAGAGTACCCATTCCATGAAAAGATTTGATAGTTTTCGGCTATTCTGTGGACACTAACACAATTAGGAGTAAAACACAGCTGTACTGAGCTCTCTGAGCGGACGTTGTGTGGGTTGTATTGCCGCAGAGAGCGAAATAGTCATAGTCGCCCTTTCACCCTCACACACCGTGGTCAGAAGCTGTTTCAGACTGGGGCTACACTGTGTTATTGTGTTTATTGTGGATTGATTCATTCTTGAAAATAATTCAAATAGCTCAAGAAAGCTGTGGGTGCCCCTCAAAGGAGAATAGATGTGTGTGTTGAGGGTGGGAACAAGATGTTTTTTTTTTTTATGACAAAGCGAGGCAGTTTCAAGACAGACCCTTGGTCATTCCATGCTTCAGCTGATATCCCCACCCAACACTTCCTCGTTCAGCTTCTAATGAACTTAGGACTCACAACAAACACTTGGCACACAAAAAATAAAATCCCTGCACTGAATGTCAGGCTTAAACTGCTCCTACAGAACAGTCTTTATCTTTCAATGTTTTTAAAGTGACAGGAAGTTCAGCCCATTCGGAGTGGCACACAGTCATGCGGTTCTGAGGGCAGGAGAAAAGCAGAACTTCCGTCGTGGAGGCGTACAACGACCCACAAGGGTCACTGATGTTCTCAGTAAAGTGCATGCTTTTAAGAGACCACCTGCGGTCTTGATTGCTAATGCCGACAGCGCTGAGATTGTAGCATTTAGCGCTAACATTTAGCAACATTTTGACTTCCAGACCCTTTTAACCTGCACATTCTTCTCTTGAATTATTTGTGCGAAAGGACTTCATTTTTTTTTCTCTCTGAAACTGATGTGTGAAAAGAAAAGAAAGTGTTTATTAGACGGAGAAGCACTTTGATCTACCGCTCATGAACGGCCCAACTGTGCTCCGACTGGGTGAATATGTCAGCCTCTGTGTTTACATGATGGTATCAATTCAAATCTAGCTTTATTCCGATAATGCTAATTTTGGGGGAAACCGCTGTTCTCCGAATATATATGGCAGTGACTAAACCGAATCACTGGCCGAAAGCATGTCATATCCAAGTACGATACACGGCACTGTTTTCATTACAACTAGTGGTGATACAGCCCTTTCCGCTTGACTCTTCACCACTACCAACAACAACAACATCAACATTTTGAGAAAGACGGTGAACAGAGAGCAAGGTGAAGCTATGTCCCTCTACATTTCGTGCATGATGACAGTAGGAGTACTGTGAATGCAAACGGCGCTATTGGCTTGCGTTGTTCTGTTCTGGCCGGCTCCCGGCAGCGACAACTTATCATCTTTTTCGACTTCCAGGTCACGACCTGGGAGGGAGGGCAGCGTGATCTCAAGCATGCACAAAGACGCAGAGTCCAGTTCATGGTCCAAGTCATCGTTTACTAGCATGCGATGACCGAATTATCAACCGACTCGGATTGAGTTATCTTGGGGTGTCGATCGGATTGTAGTCCGACCGAAATTATTCGAACAAAGGTGTTTTACAAGAAACTGATAATTCTATTTCAGTCCAAATAAGCCAGTAATTCGAATCCATGTAAATGCAGTGAATGTTGTACGATTCACAGGAACATGACTGCTCTACAGTACGGTGTAGAATCCAGACTCTATAGTCGTCTGTCCTTTCACTGAGTCCCAGACAGCCTCTTGAGGCTCTGAACTGTGTCTGAATATCTCATCACTGTTTGCTGAAGCACAAGTTGTAGAAGACCTTCGCTTCACGATGCTTAGTGTCCACCAACCCCAGTCTCACCTCTTTGATGCTGACTAAAGTGACTTCAAGCAACCTTCACCGCTGCTATTCCTGCTGTGCCCTTCTCACAGCTGAATACAGTGTTAGAAAGTGTGAGAGATGTCCTGGAGGGTAGGAGTGGGTCTCCCCCCTGCCCCTTCAACCCTTCAGCCTAGCTGGGTGATCCATGGCTGGGGTGAACCAGGCAGCTTCCCTGAACAGTGGAGGATCTCGCTGTCAAGCCGTCTCAGAGAACCAGAACAGTGATGTTAGTATCGGTGGCGTCTCGCAAGAGCTGCAGAGCTCCTCCAAATATGTCCTGAACCCCACCCCCTTCCCAGTTACAGTCACCACGGAGACTGCCAACAAAGACACACACACACATACACAGATACTCTTCACACATATACTATCACACACAAACACACACGGACACTGACAAACTAAAACACACTAACAAACACCAACACTGAATGGGTGTAAGCACACACACACACACACACACACAGCTTTGGCCGATTAGCACCCAGGTCTCTTCCACTGAAAGCCGTTCTCCAAAGTCTCACAGGGAGGTAGACCTGGCAGGTGGCAGGCGCTCTGCGGCGTCGGGGACAACACTTCCGCTCAGAGTTAAGATTGGAACAGTTGGTCTTTTTTCTTTTTCCTCTACCGTTCAGTAATAAGAGGCGAGGAGGACTAAGATAGTGGAGCCCGTGGTAGGGGGGCTGAGGAGCAAACAATCGTCACTATTGAGCTGTGACCGTTGGAGGGTCGGGTATCAACGAGGCATCTCCAGGGAGAGAGGCCAGTCTCAGCCCAGATCAGAGAGAGCTGGACCGAGGGACAGGGTTGAGTGAGCAGGGATATTTCGAGGCTGGATTTCTCAATTGGAGTGCAGTAGGTGTGTCCGCACCTCTAAAATCTTAAAATAAGTTCCCAGTGAAAACCTGCAGTCGTTTTTAGCGGGGGTGAGGAAAATAATTGCTTTGGTTCTGGATTGATCGTAGAAAAACACAACGACCTGCATGGTGACACGTGATAAACTGTTAAATGTTAGGTGAGTTGCTTCACCTGAACGGCTAGTGTGAAAGTAATGTTTATTTGATGTTCAGATGAAGATCGATTCATCGACTATTTACTTCCTACGAATGACTATTGACCTTGTATCATCCACATACTTTTGTCTGTTCCCAGAACAAACTCCTCCTGGGATAGTAAGTGGAGACATTTAAAACATCCTATAAATGATGGGATATGACTTTGAAGTTCCAAATAAGTTTTATTTGACTGTAATATAGTCCAGTAATAACATATGAGCACTCTTGTTCTGAGCAAACCTTGAAAAGCAATCCAGCATTTTTGCCCGGAAACAGTGACCGGCAATGTCAGATTTGTTTTAGTACTGTATATTTACGGGGGGAAATCTAATTGGCACTATAATCCTTGTGCTACAGCCAGGATTTGTGATCATTCTACATGTGCCAATCTTCTACCAAACCCCACTGGGAACGAGTAAAATTAGCAACTCATAGATTTAACAACTTGCCACTCTCTAAATTACCCCCCCAACCCCTCAGAACCAGCCTCCAAGGTCGTTCTTTTGGATTCTCTTTTGTTGCCTGTTAAGTTTACAGAGCAGATAAACTGCTAGGTGAAGAGGGAAAGGAAGATATAAAACAATTCGCAGAGTGAAGGAGCCCAATTTCAAAACGATGTTAATCGCAACCCTAAGCCCTCTGAGAGATTATAAGAAACTCAATTACTTTTCTGGAAGGGGACACTGGAGCTGAGACTGTCTCTGCAGCTACAGACTAGCAGATACCTAATGAGTGACATCAGCTCTACTCTTTTGTTTCCCTCGCTACTAAATTGAATTATAACCATCATTACATCCCTATCTACCCTCTATCTAGAATCAAGCCTGTTCCCTGCAGTTTCCAGTTCACGGATAACCAACCCCATCATCTGTGCAAGGTTCTAATCAAGGCCGAGCTCACATATCTCAAGCTACCATGGATGAATAGTTTCTTCCTTTCAAAAGAAAGACATCTTTAAGTACCATTTTCTTAGAACAACCTGCCCACTGCCCTACGTCAGACATCCATTCAATGACATGTTTTACCATTTCAGGTGTTGGTCTAATTGTCCTAAAAGTGAAATGCAAGTATTTATCCTCTCAGCATCTCAGCTCTCCTCCTCCCCCGGTGCATTCTGGGAACTTAGGAGATGTTATTCCGGCCTGTGCACGAATTGAAAGACTTACAAAAACAAATAGCAGCAGTTTCAAATTTGCTAAATATTTAGAGGGCAAGGCAACACCTTTGTTTCTCCGGCAGATGAAAGCTACCCCTGGCTGTCCTCTCCTCTGGTTTGTTTGGTCGAGGAGCTTGTGTTACAGTGATAGAGCTAATGTCAACAGCAGCCCAAATACCCCATTACAAAGTAGAGGAGGGTCTGTGCCTGTTACCACACCACAAGACTCCAACAATGCGGGGGAGGGGGGGGGGGGGGATGGTCTCGGTCAACAACCAGCCCAAACCACCCCCGCCCATGTCAAACTGAGGGACCAGGGACACCAGACTTTGACACGTTGCCACAAACACATATATATATATATATATCCCCCTCCCTTCACCAAGACTGAATCAAGATCGTTGCGATTCCCATCAGTCACTTGTCGTGTACCACAAAGACTGGTGGCACCGAACCCTGTCGCGATAACATCGACTCTCCAGCACGCCTGTCAAATTTAGCGAGGCGTTGCTTGGAAAGTGCACGCTCCCATGCCCTCTGTTTTAACAAGTTTCTCGGTGACAAACGTCCTGTTGTCACCGGAGGAACTGACGGGGGTTAGACAGGCATTATCTACGAGGTAGTGATGGCAAACCCTGATTTAAAAGCGAGGTTGCCAAGCTACGGTTTGGTGAGGATGTCCTTAGTGATATTGTGCCTTAGGTAATCTGGCAGAGTTCGTAGAGAGTTCCCTGTTCAGAACAGGACCCTGGCTCATGTCCTGTGTCATAGTCACTGACTGAAAATGAATGCAGATGAAGGAAGTGGTTCAGACTGACAGAAGGAATTACAAGACTACAAACCAAACTCGCAAACAACCAATCTTCGAGGAAAAATAAATGAATTCCCTTCTTTTACAAGGGCTTCAGCTGCACCTTGATTTCAGATCTGAAAACACTTTAATGGTTTAGATCTAACAGTCAACCTGCCCTTGTTGACCAGAACACAGTCCTTTAATATCCCTCAACTCTCTCCCCTGCTTGAAGCCTCTGGCCATATCTCCATCCATCTGTTAGACAACAGGTCTATCTCTCTGAGCTTATCTCTTCAGAAACGCCAGACGCCTTGAAACTCACGGGCAGATTGTGTCATCCCTCACTTCTGTTATAAAACGAGCTGCAAATTGGAAGTCCAAAATAAATAAAAATAAAAAGTTTTCCCAAAAATCTGAGATTCTATACTTCTGCAGTTTTTGGAACCAGTGATGTGTCTGTCTGTAAGGGAAGAGGTTATATTTGGGGGGGGGGGAGGTTGTGCTGAATGTGTAATGCTTTTCTAACGTGAACCTTTGGGGACATTAGAAGCTCTTATCCCTGTTCAGGCCCTCATCTGTCATGACAGTAGTCCAGGTCATTACTCAGGGGTTATTAGCGTTAGGGCCAAACGATTTATTTATCAACACGCTCTCCTCAGCGACGAGAGGCTGTGATGTGGAAAGCATGTGGGTCCAGTCCTGTTTCGTCTAAATCATTCACAGATGTTGCTTGCCTCAGATCCCCTCTCTCAGGATATTGTAAATAAAAGGGCCCGCTGAACGTGAGCCAGTGAAACCAAAACATACTACTGATTCTGTGATAGCCGCTGAAAAAGCTCAACGGTCGAGAAAAGCCAAAGAAAATAGGACTCGGCCCACGCGAGCTTTCACGACTTACGGTACAGGAATGCAATCAACTGTGCCGCCTGACCGCATTCACACTTGCATTCTTCTGCAGTATGTTAAATAATAATACAAGAATATCCATTTTTGAAGGCTTCCAGATGCTGTTTTTTTTTTCGGAAGAATGAGCGAGCAGAGAGACAAACTCCAGGTCACAGAAATATCTTTAAACGTTAATCTGTTCAGTGTGGCTTCATTGTTCAGGAATAGACTGTTTTCTTCCTGCGCTGTGGGATCGGATGAGAGGACCAATTAGTTGTGTCGAGCATCACCTGGGTTCGACCCCCAGCCTTCCGGTGCCTTCCACGATCCCCTTGCTGCCCACAGGAAGAGACCCTTCATAGCTATGGTGACTCACTCTCTTTCTCCCTGAAGGGTCGGAGACGGGCAGAGCGGGGCTAAGATTGTCGGGAGGGGAGGCGGGAATTGCATGTGCCGGTGTCTGTGTGAGTAGTGTCCTTGAGGAAGGTGCCATTTTCCAAGCGTTCTCATGTGAAGACAGATTCATGCTCTGATAGAAAAACAACGACCAAGACAGAGAGCCTCCTCCTCGCTGATCTCCCTACCACACATCGCCGGGACTACCGCTCCACCGACAACAACGACGACCAGCCTCCATTTTAAAACTCAAGTCGACCGTGACAGTACAGGTCATTAACTGACAGTGGAAGAGGGGCATGGCTGTCAGTCCATTAGCACTAGCGCTAGGCCCTCGTGAAAACAAGACTATTAATGAGCGCTCTGGATGCTTTAAGTGACTCACGTTAACACAGCCTCTCATTAAGTCTGGCGAATTAAACACTCTGTCGAAGCATCCTCTCTGAGAAGGGAACTCCAACGCGTCCACACACAACAAGGATCAGGAACCATCTGAGGGCTGAGGGCGTCTATCTTTTGCTGTCTGTGTGTGAAGAGTGTTAACGAGTGTGTGCACGCGCATCTACCCACTTCTAATGGGAGTTCACGTCATTTATCGAGCAGGACATTACTACAGGCACAACCGCCATTGATCCTTTCTGGAGGTCAGCACGGTTTCTGGGAGGATGAAATCCAGCGAAGAAGCGCTTTGGCCTGCTTACGAGCGCAGGCCGAGCAGGGCATGAGCTGCAAATTGCAGAGGGAACTGTTAAGCCCCTTGGTGGAGCTGCTCTGATTAATTAGACCTGCAGAAGATGGAAAATATCTGGGGCTTAGCTATGCTATAATCCTCCTCTCCGATCATGTGATCGAGAGTTTGACCACGCAGAATGGATAATAACATGGTCGCCCAGCTAGTGATTTCTCCCTCTCTCCCTCTCTCCCTCTCTCCCCCTCTCCCTCTCTCCCTCCCTCCCTCCCTCCCTCCCTCCCTCTCTTTCTCTCTCTTTCCCTTCCACTCCGTACCTCCAGGTTTCTAAACACCAGAACTGACAGCATTATCTAAGCTGAAGTTACAACACTGAATATGTAATCAATTGTGTGCTGTAATAAGCTTATTTAGGGAAAGAAAATGGTTTGGTGTGAATATCAACACAACAGCATGTGTTAAGTTTTAAACAACCAAAGACAATATGTTACTATAAATCCCATGTTCTATAGTTATAGACTCTATGTAGACACTGTCATCCTTAAATTGTTGATCTGACCTTGTTCCCAACTTGTTCAAAAAAACGAGTTATTCTAAAACACCACAGTCAATACCCCTCCCTGACATCCCCACACACTGGGATTACTCCCCAGGTTTATATGAAGAGCATGACCTTGAGAAGTGCTTGCCATTTCTTGCAGAAATGACACTAGTGCTGAGCTGAGCTGAAATTGAACACCCAACCCCTGGACAAGGCCAATAAGTTGTGAACACACTTTGAATGACAAACTTTACAGCCAGCTCCCTAAGAGCCACTGAGCTGAGAGAAGCTCACCCTCAACACCAGGAGATATGGACCACAGGCACACCACTTACCAGGTATGCAGCTCTATTTCAAACACCATAAATAACGTGCCCCCCCCCCCCCCCCCCCTGTGGTGAAGTAAAAAGTGAAAAATAGATTTTTCGCTTGCGTTGACATACTTCAGAGCTGTTCTTCTGGTCACCTCACTGTGGGAAGGGGGAGGGGCAGGTGGTGGGGGGTCAGGGGGGTGGTCAGACTGTTAGAGGACCCCGAGAGAGAGAAAGAGAGAGAGAGAGAGAGAGAGGGTAGGAAAGAGAGGGAGGGAAGGAGAGAGAGGGAAGGAGAGAGAGGGAAGGAGAGAGAGGGAAGGAGAGGGAGGGAAGGAGAGGGAGGGAAGGAAGGAGAGAGAAAGACTGGCAGAGCACCTACAAGTCGTAGGGATGCCATCAATCACAGTCAGCAGCTCCTGAGTGGAGAGCGGCAGCCGGCAGAGCGGTTGTTTGCAGCAGGCAAACTGAGAAACTGTTGAATAATAGAGCCTCTCTGTTTGTGGGCGTCGCTATTTTGAGCTACCTGGAAGAATGGCCATACAGGTGAAAGTTAAAGGACTCTAGATTTTTAACATGAATTATAAAACATGGATCCTTACCAGGAACCTCTTTGCTGCACCTCATGTTACGTTCCCAGTTCAGTGCTTTAGAGCATTCCAGAACCACTCATCGCCTTCTTTATGACAAATTAATGTATCTAGATTAGATTAATATTGAAAGTAAACAGCTAAATAATGTATGGATTATATTTTCATTCACATTCAATTCACTGCTGTTTCATAACAATGAAGAAGTTGTCCCATTCCTCAATCCAAGCAGAACACCTGAAGGGATGTAAGGTTCAATAGGGGGCCCAACTTATGCAGTGAAATACGCTGTACATTTCTGCAGAAATGAAATCTGATTACGGCCAACCTACTAATCAGCTACTCAATACAAGAAAATCACTCAACTGGATCAATGGTAAAAAAAAAAAATAAAGTAACTATATTATTTGCCGGCTCCAACATTTTATTTCAGTCTACTGAATCAATTATTCCTGTTTTCCCCGTCTTTAAAAAGAGATGAAAGAGAAATCGATCGCTGTTGAGACTCATAAGGTTTTTCACTTCACGCAGGTGTTACCTGGAATGTTTAATCGAATACGCACTCTACTCAGAAACGTGCTCCAGTCGACGATTAAATCATGTTCTTGTCAGCAGAACAGAGACATTAAGAACGCCAACATCTAAAGCTTGTAGCCATCAACATATAAAAGACCGCCATGTAGCCTACTATAGGCTATATGGGTAGACCCGCTGCTACATTGTTCCTGTCACGTTATTGCTAAGGTAGCCAACGTTGACGGTAACTCTCATTCGAATATAGTCGCAACAACCGCAATAGAAAAATGCACACTGAAGGCAATAAGACAGAATATTCATGAAGCGAGGCTACGGCCAAAATAGCACAGTCAATGGCACCAGCCATTTCTTCAGTTATTGCGCTGGAGGCATTTCACTTTGAGCATGAATAATTATCGCTGGCAGGTCCTAAATTTAGGGAATCAATCCAAATTTAAACTAGCTGCGCTCCAATACGCAGTAACAAACTAAGAGTGAGACAGAACATTCAGTCGGCTTTGGGTTTTTGTATCTCTCTGAAATTGCAGGTACTTAGTCAGCACCAGCATGCTGAGGACTTGGTGAAAGGGTGGGGGGTAGGCCTAAGAGAGCTTGGGGAACAGAGAAATATTTTTAAATGCTGTTGAGAAAGAGATATAGGAGCATCAAGGGGAAATGAGGGCAGGAGGGTCTACAGTCTGACTCCTGGCAAACACCAGAGATTCAAGGCGACAGCTGCGAAGAGATGGCTCTGGACACACATGGATCTATAGTCCCATTGTGGCCACTCATCTCAAAGGCATCCCAATGTCCACACGCCGTCAATCCTACAACTGTAAATGCAAAAACACACTTACGGGAAGCCTTCCTGAGGAAGGGTCGAAGCTAATCTACGACTTCCTCCCGACGCGGAAATCTGAACGGTGAGCTAAACTGTGAGACACAGAGAGAAAGGAGACTAATTCTGTTTTAACGAGGGGCTTGAGAGAAGCCTGTTTGACAGGTATGGGGTACAGCATGGCCCTTAGCTCTATTGGATTCCCATTAGCATTCTCCGCAGGTTGTCAAAGCTCCTCTCCCACTGCAGTGTAGAGCTGCACGGTCTTGGGTTTTCATTAACCTGTCTTTGGGTTTCTGTTTTAGAATTCAACCCCAGAAATGAGTCTATGATAAGGCTACATTATGGGCGTGTTTTTTGGGTAATACTCCCACCCTCTGATAGGCCGTTTTTCATGACCGGGAACTCTGAAAAGACCGGTTTTATCATTGCTACGAGTATAATGCTTGGTCACATAGCCCGGCTGCTAACTAAAGCTATGGCTAGCTACTGTTTTGGGAAAATAACTCACTCGACTAAGGGTTAGCCTAAAGCTCACATAGGAGCCAGCCTTCATGGACGACACAGTGAAGAAAGACAAACAAACTACTTTAAATCAAGGCATCAAGAAGGCCTTCGACTACACATGGAGAGGCGGTTACTGTACATTTGTTAGCCGGCAGAGCTGCATAAATATACCAAGGGTGAATTCCGAAGAGAAACTCAACTCCTGCCAACTTGTATAAGAAGCCAATCTTCCCCCGTGTGTGGACCATATAGGGACCCCGGCTGTAGCCCCACGTCTGAGTATTTCTACGTCCAGGACCACCAACTGCCCCACTGGTCTCAGGTTGCAACCCCCCGAACGTTGTGCAAACGGAGGAGGTAAACTTTGCTAAGTGACGTTTTTCAATATCAACTCTGTGTGCTTTCGCAGGTCTTAGACAAACAAGCTCTCCCACTTCTTTCTTCTTTCCTCTTTTCAGCACTAGGGCCTCGAGATAAAACCAACCTTTCTCACAGGCGTTTAAGTGTTTACCTTGTGGAAGGTACTGGAGGAAGTTGTATGGGAGAGGGAAGGCCGAAAATCTGCAGATGAGCTGATACAACTTAAATCAATCAAATCCATCAAATTATTATTATTCATAAACATTATTCATAAACAATCGTGGAGGTGGAAGGGTGCTGTTGTTGCAAACTAGCATCAACGACTGGCGTCTTTTAAAATGTCGAAGTGGAGGAGGGGGTTAGTGAGAGAGGGGGGGGGGGGTTATACAGACAAGATAAAGAAATACTGTTCCGCATTATTTCTGCTTCAGGAGCTGGAAAAACTAGATTGGCATTTTCCGTCTCAGAGCAAGATAATGAGGTTTACTGTTCTCTGGGTGTCAGACTTCCAGTTCCCAATGTGCCAGGAAGTCTAAACTACAACAATACCATGAAAAGGAATAACAGGCATGAAAATGTCTATGTAATATATATCTATGTTCGGGGTTCTGTACGACCAAGATGCAGACAAGCCTGTTTGTTTCTACAGTAAGCACTGGAGCAGTTCGGTGGGAACAACTAGTGTCAAGACTCAGGAGTCAAAGCAACATGATGGCTGTAAAGCGTCCCTTAGGGCTTTAGTTCAAATACTTGAGATTTTAAGAACATCTCACTTCTCACAGTCGACAATCAGCTCAGTGGGTTTCTCCTGGGATCTCATGAAAGACGACACGGAACACAAAAAACATCACTTGGAATATGCATAACCCCCGCTTTCAAAAATTTTGTTCCTTTAGTAGCGTTTTGTAAAAGATATTTTGAAAAAGAGAATAGCGGATTTGCTCAAAACATAGTAAAAAAAGTATAAAACTTATTTTCAAATGAAGCATTGACTGGATATAATCTCTTACGAATACAGTTGGGCATTCACATTTCTTTATCCGTCTCTCTTTTATAATCGTGATTTTATTTTTTAACAGTCCCCACTTGACAAAAAAACAAAGTGTGTGTGGGTGAAAACCAATCTCCCGTCCAGCTGCTCCTGTCACACCCTCAGAGCCTCCCTCAAAGAGCTGTGTGTTTCCTCCAAGCCCAGAGGGTTAGCTGGAAACACAACGCTGCCATCAGAGGCCTGACCCTCTCAAACACACGTGCACAAACGCAACAATCAACACAGACAAAGAACCTCCATCACCTCCTCCCGCTCGTCAAACACCACAAGACACAGTGTTTTGCGTACAGTCATTGTGAGAACTGCTACGCTACCAATAAATGATGTTTTACTACTATTGGTAGTTCTATTTCCTTCTGACTACAGCAACAATCTTTCCTTTCATATTGAAAGGAAGTTTTCTCCTGGCTCTGCCCTCAATTAAGGTAATTTTGCAGAACACAACAAACATGAACAAATCAAAATATAAATGAGTAGGTCAATGCGCATCTATACAATTTTTTTTTGTTTTTTGTTGGGAATTCGTTTTTTTCATCACTTTGAGACGTTGAGCTCTTGTTCATGACAACTACTTCCCCTAATCTGCACCCAGACAAAGAGACCATAAACTATGATGACTCACACTTTCATTAAAAGGGAGATAAAAAGAAAGGAGACTAGTCTCTGATTCATATTCATCTTCCTGCAGGTGATTTATCGTCTCACCCTGGGACAAAGAGAGAAGACTGCTAGATTAATCTCTGTGGAACTTGCCATTTCCACTCGGTAACCTTGACATATTTTCTCAGTTAGCCTTGGTGCTATTTCCTATAGGAGCAGGTGGGGTCGGGTGTGTGTGTGTGTGTGTGTGTGTGTGTGTGTGTGTAGGAGGAGGGGGACTAGGGCAAGGGTTCCCTGTGGGGATTGGCAGCAACACCTGATATTATCAAGCCTTTTGTCTGGGGAGGTGTGTGTGTGTGTGGCTGGTGAGGTGTGGTGTTTAGATGTTGGCTTGGTTCAGCTTGTCGAGGGCAACACTCTGCAAGTACCAGTGAAGCCTGCCAGGTGTGGTGACTGAATCCCCAACATTAAAACAAATCATTCAACATGGCTGCAATTGAAAGGCTTTAAAAGTGTATATATATATATATATATATATATATATATATATATATTGTAGACGAGTCAGCACCAGCAATCACAATGGTTTCCAGCTTCTAACTACTGTAAGCTTTGGGCAACTATCACTTCTCTTTGAAGTCATTGAAGTCAAGGAGGCTCGGTGGGAATTTTCTTGACAAGCAGCATTGCCAGTATAATCCCTAACATGCTGGACTGACTGATGCTGAACAAGCGGGTTAAATTCAAACAGCAACCACCACCATGAGAGAAGACAGGTACAGTCACAAACAGAAGGATATTCAGACCTACAACAGACTGAAGGTTTTCTAGTGCAAGTCATTGCAGGAGGAAATAATGGATATATTTCATTTTTTCAGTTTCAGGAGTTGCTCATAACCCCGTAATGAACTAAATGAGGCATGTCAAATCGTGACAGACTGGGAAGTGTACATGTGTGTGTCCGTGTGTGTGACTGAATCAGACAGGCAGAAGGAATGAGAAGATCAGAGAGAGAGAAGGATCGACTGTTGATGAGAACTCGATAAGGAATATCATCATGCTTGAAAGAAAGTGTCTGTGTCCTCATCATCTCCACCCTCTCATCACCTCCACCCTCTCATCACCTCCACCCCCTCATCACCTCCACCCTCTCATCACCTCCACCCCCTCATCACCTCCACCCCCTCATCACCTCCACCCCCTCATCACCTCCACCCTCTCATGACCTCCACCCTCTCATCACCTCCACCCCCTCATCACCTCCACCCTCTCATCACCTCCACCCTCTCATCACCTCCACCCTCTCATCACCTCCACCCCCTCATCACCTCCACCCTCTCATCACCTCCACCCTCTCATCACCTCCACCCCCCTCATCACCCCCACCCCCCTCGGCACCCATCAGACAGCCAGGCTGGGTGTCTCAGGTGAGGACGAGCAGGGGAGCCATCACCCTGGGAGCCCCTCAGTCTAGCTCGGGCCAGTCTGTCTGCGTTAACTCCCCCCCTAACCACAGCAGGGGGCGGAGGTGTGGTCCCGGGGGAGGGGAGAGCCCGCCAGCCTGGCTGCCGCCCATCTGCCAGCCTCACCTGGAGGGGCAGTGTGCCTGACACCCCTGGGGCCGACCGCGCCCAGCCGCCCGGCGGGGTGCCACTCTGGCGCCGCGAGTGTCTCCCACGAGGCACGGAGAGAGTCTCTCCCCCCTCTCTCTCCCCCTCTCTCCCCCCGTACCAGACTAACTACCCTCCATACGGCCCGACAGGTTTCCTGCTTCATTATTTATCGTTTATGACTTCATTATTCATGGTGGGAGATGTTTTCTAGACTTGGTGTAGGCGGGCGCGGCCGGTGCAGAAGGGGGTTCTGGGTAAGTAGGCGTCACTGGCAGCTAGGAGATTGGGCCTCCCTTGTGACAAGGTACCAGCCTCCCTCTCCAATTAGGTTTGGACTTGTGAGCTCGTCGAGGATTCAGGAGTAATTTGAGGAGGTGTTTTCTGAAAATGTCATGTTCAGCCTGTCTATTATTTCCTTTTCTTAGGCTACACCTCCAGTCCAGTTGTTATTATGGCTTAAAAGCCTGTTTTTCCTTTTTCCAGCATAGGCAAAAAGGATTTACACGTCTATCTATAGCATTTCGATTTTGCTAAATCCCTTGACTACTGTTTTTTTTTTAATTCTCTTGTGAGACCCAATATCCGTCTTCTTCAATGAGCAAATGTGATAAATATTTTAAAGGCTGAGGATTCAAAAAACTAAACAAGAGAGAACATTTGATGCATCGAATCGTTGACGTTACACGCCTAAGTGTGTTTTCCCCAAAGCACTGCTCAATACAAAGGTTTCAACAAACAGAAGGTTCATTCAAATTTTGGTTTCAGACTCGAAACTGCTTCAACCTCTCTGGTCATCACCAGAACTATTCTGACCCCACCTCACAGTCACACCCTTTAAGACGACCTTAATCACAGACACAGACTAAATATGGATGCAGTGGCACAGTCAGCCATTCACGCTAGTCGAAGACCTTTGATTGGGAGGCACAAAACACCGTAAACGACCTACATTCTTCGTCGCGGCAACAAAGAAACGCAAATAAAAGCAACGAATGGAGATTTTGACACGCAACTTGACAGCTGCCGGGTTGCCAACGGTAACCGTGACTGTACCAAGGCTCGGCAACGCATCAAACGTTTTATTTTGTGATGACAGCGTTGAATGTATGAAGGCGTCTCGGTTTGTGCTCCACTTCTGGGCGTGTGGGCGTGGCGTGTGCAGGGTAGCTGCTATGGAGGGCGTGTGGGCGTGGCGTGTGCAGGGTAGCTGCTATGGAGGGCGTGTGGGCGTGGCGTGTGCAGGGTAGATGCTACGGAGGGCGTGTGGGCGTGGCGTGTGCAGGGTAGCTGCTATGGAGGGCGTGTGGGCGTGGCGTGTGCAGGGTAGCTGCTATGGAGAGCGTGTGGGCGTGGCGTGTGCAGGGTAGCTGCTATGGAGGGCGTGTGGGCGTGGCGTGTGCAGGGTAGCTGCTATGGAGGGCGTGTGGGCGTGGCGTGTGCAGGGTAGATGCTACGGAGGGCGTGTCAATCAGGAAAAGAGACCATGCAGCTGGTATCTCCGAGAGGGGGACAGACGCCTGATAACCAGGGTCTCTGATGACGGCGTGGAGCAGGGGGGGGAGTGAGCTCTGTGTCAAATGAAGGACAGACAAGGAGACGGTCGCAACCAGCTTCCTACCATCACTCTCCAGAACAGTGTATGACGAGTAGTCATTACTGACTAAGGCAGGAGACACACACAGAGAGACACACACAGAGACACACACACACAGAGACACACACAGAGACACACACAGAGAGACACACACACAGAGACACACACACAGAGACACACACACAGAGACACACACAGAGACACACAGACAGCCCCTCTACCCTCAAATACACTTGGGTAAAACAAAGGTCAGTGATTAATGAGGTTGATCCAGTAGTGAGCTACTGCTCTCCACTACACACCCCGCCTGCTAGCTTTCCTGCATGTCGATTTCTTGTAAAGGCTGAGGATATTGACAGACAAAAGCCAGAGCCTTTTTCCTAGATGTGGGTCCTTGGTTTACATAGCTAAATAATACCTGAAAGGTCAAGCCTCAAAACAAAGTCTGCATATTCTTTCAAAAGCGAAGCATCAAACAGCACGTCTCAACTATCCTCCTTCCTGTCGCCCCCTGACTCTCGTCTCACTTCCTCCTCCTGTTATAATGCTTAGAAAAAAAAAAAGAAAAAAAAAGGGAACGTATCAAATTCATTCATTCTTCAAATTTGGAGAATCCTGCAGTGTCTCTCTGTGGCCTGGGATCGAAGCTGGATCATGCTGTTCAAACACAGCTGCAATACTCTGCTCTGGACACTGGCTCCCATGGACACCGCCTTTCATCCCCACACACACACACACACACACACACACACACACACACACACACACACACAAAAGACATGCACAGCTGTCACACTGTTGCTCAGAAACGGAATACCATTACTGGAATACCTTGAATCTACAAATAAGATCATGTTACAGGAAGCATAAGGCAGACAGCCAGGGTCTTTCAACTAAACGTCCAATTCAATTACAGAGACAATCATTATTATATACCTTCCACAAATCCCATTTCCTGGGGCCTATAGTCAACTTATAACTGAAGCTCGGATTGCTCCTACAGTGCAAGAAAACGCCACTAAGAGGCATGAGATGAAGGCCAGGCAGGGAAAATGTCCCTGGGGTTTCTGAAGGGGAAAAGAAAACAGTAAAAAGAGATGCCCTTGAGTCATTCACGCAGTTCTGCCTTCTCACCCAGACTTCTGCACCTTTCCTCCGACTCCCAATCTCAGCTCGCCCAGCCCTTCCTCCTTCAACCGGCCGTTTAGAAAAACGACAAATCAAGATCGTAAGATGCCGCGTACAAGTCAGAAGAACGCGTGGCGTGGAGGGAACAGAAGTTGTGGGTGTGAAGACTCCCCTTCCTCACAGCAGTACGCAGCCACACGCTAATTGCTGCATTTTTATTTTTCCATGTACCCACTCGTCCTGAGGAGCATAAATCTGGTTGTGAACTGGATCTGTCCCACAATAAGGCCATCGCTGTTATGAATACATGTATGTGTATGCAGGAAACCATACACGACTGCCTCCTCAGTATCCAGCATCCATCCTTCCCTCTCTGTTTCAAGCCTTCGTAGGAAAATGTTTGACATTTAGGCTTCTCCAGAGGCACTAAAACCATTCAACTAGTAAGAAGCACCATATTGGGGAATGAACTAATTAAGGCTCTTCAACGTCCCAGGCAAAATGGTGCCCTGAGAATGTCTTCCCCAATAACAGTAATGAGAGAGAGAGTGGCTGATAGAGATGGTGTGTGTGTGTGTGTGTGTGGTGTGTGTATCTACGGGAGAGAGAGAGAGAGAGAGAGAGAGAGAGAGAGAGAGAGAGAGAAAGAGAGAGAGAGAAAGAGAGAGAGAGAGAGAGATAGAAGAGACTGAAATAGAGACAGAAACTGAGAAAGAGAGAAAGAGAGAGAAACAAAGAGAGCTATAAAGAAAGAGAAACAGATATAAAGAGAGAAAGAGAGAGAGATTAAAACAGAGAGAGAACCAGAGAGATTATAAGGCTGCGTGATTGTCTCTCTCCCTCTCCTCTTCGACGAGACATGTAACAGTTCAGAATGCGGCGTCTATGCTTTCCGCTTCACTCTTCTTTGTTTTGCTCCTTGACAGTGGCTGCAAAGCTCATTAGGCTCCATAAACAATAGGAGCTGGGCTCTTTAATGAGGAGGCACCGAGGAAAATGGCCCCTGTCCTTGGGAAGTTCGACATGTCTGCTACACTGCCCTGGCCTACAAGGCTCCACAGCTAACAACCAGCCCATTCTCAACAGAAACCCATCCCAGAACAGAGAGAGAATGAGAGGGAGAGAGAGACACAGAGTGGAACAGAGAAACTGAGAGCGAATGAGAGGGAGAGAGAGACAGAGAGAGAATGAGAGGGAGAGAGAGACAGAGAGAGAATGAGAGGGAGAGAGAGACAGAGAGAGAATGAGAGGGAGAGAGAGACAGAGAGAGAATGAGAGGGAGAGAGAGACAGAGAGAGAATGAGAGGGAGAGAGAGACAGAGAGAGAATGAGAGGGAGGGAGAGAGTGGAACAGAGAAACAGCGTGAGAGAGAGAGGAACAGAGAAAGAGAGAGAGACAAACGGGAGTGAGAGACAGAGAGAGGCTCTAAAGCAGCTCCAGTCCCTCTCCATCTCTCCCTCCATCCTCCTCATTTCCCATGGTAGTTCACCCTTTTTCTGACACGCAGAAATATTCTGGTTATAATTTGCCCTGGGTAAATCTGACACAATGATTAATGAGGACTCTCCCCCCTCCCCCCTCCCTCCCTCCCCCCGTCCCCCTCCCTCCCTCCCCTCCTCGTGCCCCCGGGACACGGAGCCCACACTGTCCCCTGACGTCTCTAAGGGTTAGGGCAGCGAGGTATGCAAGTGAAGCAGTGGCACCAAATGAACCGGAGCTTTGAGTCAACACTTTGCTAGACCAACACAGACACTGGACTCTTTTAAGACTGGCCGAAAAACCTTTTTATTCAGAAAGGGGTTTCTTACTTTTTAAATCAATTTTATTATAGTTTGTTTTTAACTATGTACTATGGCACTCTGATATTCAGAATGTAGAGTGCGTTATAAATTATATACATTATTATTATTTAGACCAAAAAGCATTCTCACAAAATGTCAGTGGAAAACTCTTATCTCTATGTCGTCAGAGAGTAAAATTATAGATCAGCATCGTGAAGGAATGAGAGTGTAAGTATGCTGTAAAGGTAGGCAGGAAATGTTACAAAATGTCAATACTGTTTTCTGAAAAGCCAGGTGAATCGACATGAAAGCAGCAGAAGTTTTACATTCTGCTGCGAAGCGAGGGTGACCAACACCCCTGGGGCTCATGTGGACACAGCCCACGTGTCTCGCCCACAAACCGCCATCTGTCTTCTGGTCGAGATGGATTTCTCCAACCAGGAGTCCTCGCTGCCATAAAGAGGAACAATGTCTCCTATAGCCTTTTTAAAGAGCCCAGGGCGCTCTGCATGCAGCTTCATTCGGTTTAGCTTTAAAAGGCTGTCAATCCTGATTGATTTCCACCAACTGGACCCAGCCCGACACACTCTACAGTCATTAAACCTTCAAATAAGGCGCGGCACGACCACAAAAGCCTCTTCCAACCAACGTGATATATGTGTTTGTGAGTGAGAACTGCAATTCTTTACTGCCTTTTTAAAGACTGTGAACATAGCTTAAATATATTAGGGAAAGAATACCCTTGAAACACGCTTTTGGCTAATTGCCACCTTTTTGAAATGTTTAAGCAACAGGAACGCTTATACCTTTCCTGCTTTCTTCTCCTCTCCTCCTCCCTCCCTCCATCCTTATTCCTCCCTCTGCTCCTCCCTCCCTCCATCCTTATCCCTCCCTTTCCTCCCCTCCAGTTTACACTACCTACCAGGAGAGGTAAACACCCTAATGTCTAATTACCGTTCAACTGCCACACCAATCAACAAACATGTATCTTCATGGGAAATCAAGGCTCGGTTTCAGAGGCCCAAGCTACTGAGCACATTAAACTATGCATTATTGAGCTGCTCAAACAAGCTTTGGACAGTTTCCCAAGATACCATGTGTCAATATATGAATCCACCATTATAATACCTGCCTGGCCACTGTGTTATACTGTATGTCGTATGGATCCTGTTATTGAGCTAATCAATGCTTTCACGCTGTAGAGGAAATGAGGCGAGCTGGCGTTGATTCACAGCGCTCAGGCAGACTGACGGCCTGTCCGCTAGGACTGTATCAGTCATGTGTGGTGTAACACCCTCCCTCGCTTTCTGCAAACAGATGTCTTCCCTCTGGGAGAAGAGCAGGCTGAGGTTCACAAACGTGCTCCTTCCTCCCACTGGGTCAAAGATGATGAGCAGGATGCCTTCGAGTTACAACCGCCAAAAACTGCTGACCAAAACAACAAGACATGAAATTCTTGAGGTTGGACCCCGGGAGGTGAAACTGCTTTTCATCTGTAGGTGTTACTCAATAAGCATCCACTTCAAACAAATAGGCCTGTTTCTTTTCAGGTCAGAGCGGTAGAGGTACAAGGGAGCGCGGGCTATTTCTGCTCCTAATCAGGATAATCTGTTAAACTCCTTCGAAGCTAACAGCTCCTGGAGGTATTCGTGCTGTCTCATCAACATCTGCTCTTGCCCTGTTTGCCTCCTCTACCCAGCCGCCCAGAGAAATGGGGCAAAACAGAGATGGGAGATGGCTCAGATAAAAACAGCCAGCCTGCTGGTTGGCAGGCTGTAGACAGATTGAATGCCCCCAAAGATGACTGACTTGGCAACGTGCACCGACGGGTCACCCCCTTTTAATCTGCCCAGATCTCACTTCTCCTACGCCTTTCATCAGCCGCTAATGAGAGATCAGTCTGACACTGGACCCTCAACTGAGAACTTCCAGAACATACCGTTATTGGTTCTGATTGGTTCGTCCATGACACAGCAATGTTTTACAGTGAGAGGACAGAGTGTTCTTTAGAAAAGAGAGATAAATAGCTGCCAAGTCGAAGCTAGGGAGAGATGTCCAGGGTTCAGAGGAGAAATAGGAGATCTTTAAAAAATCTGGGCCGATCATAGACAGGTGCACCAGACATTCCTGACCCTTGACTGAAGGTCTGCTGAAGAAGGACATTGATTATATCAGCGCAGATACAGGCCACGGGCTCAAGTCCCAAGAGTGGGAATTAAATAGGAGCCAAGACAACCTTGTTCTTTGTGATTGGGCCTTCAATCAACCTCCAACCACGGAGCAGATGTCAGGTCTGTCCATCCATCAGTCAGACCATTGGCATGGAGGAAACTGATACTGACATTAGATTAAAAGCTAATCTGGGGTTTACAGAACCTTCCCATGAGTAGCAGTCAGGGCACGGCTTTCTGACAGTAAAAGGATTCAAAGTACTCGGTCAGTTGTATTTATAGAAAAATGGTAGTAATTCAGGATGTCAACATGTCACTTTAGTACAATGCTTTCTGGTCCTACTGAGGCTAAGAAATGACTTCCAACAGGTGTGACCAGAACCATTTCACTGGCCCTGAAGCCTGGAAAGACAGAGAAAAAAGAAAGAAAGAAAGAAAGAAAGGGGATGTGTTTGTTTCACTGATGCTACAATTTCGGAATGAAACATTTACAAAACACAGGACAGATGAATGAGTTGTAATAAATGTTGTATATCGTGAACAGTAAGGATGTAAGGATAGAATCAGGAGTAAAATATAATAAGCATCTTAGAAGGTCTGAGATTGGTCACGGTTCAGGATTATATAACAGGATTTGTGGTCATAGAGAGAGGGAGAGAGAGAGAGAGAGAGAGAGAGAGAGAGAGAGAGAGAGAGAGAGAGAGAGAGAGAACATCGCCTCCTCTTTCAATGAGTCTTATTACAGATGATGGGCCTCAACACAACAACGGAAAACAATCAATTCAGCCGTACTCTCAATCTGTCTCACTCTGTCTCTCTCTCCCCCCCACCCCCTCCCTCCCTCTACCTCCTTCCACCGCCTCCCTCTCCCTCCCCCTCTCCCCCTCTCTCCCTCTATTTCTCTCTCCTTCTCTTTCTCTCTCCCTTCCTCCACCCCCTCTCTCCTTCCCCGTCTCCCTCACCCTTCTCCCTTTCTCTCCCTTTCTCTCGCTCCACCCCCTCTCTCTCTCCTCTCTCTCCTTCTCTCCCCCTCTCTCCCTCCCCAACCCCTCAGCCCCTCCCTGATGACACTTTCTTTTGTCCTCTCATACATTCTCTTCCTCCTTCCCCCTCCTTCACCCCCTCCCCCCTCCTCCTCCTTCCCCCTCCTCCACCCCCTCCCCCCTCCTCCTCCTTCCCCCTCCTCCACCCCCCCTCCTCCACCCCCTCCTCCTCCTACCCCTCCTCCTCCACCCCCCTCCTTTGTTTCCCTCCCTCCTTCATTGCCGGGTGAATAGAGAGGTGCCAGCAGGGATTGGGTCTTTATGAGTTCTTCTTTCATTTTGTTTTAGTGCATAACCCTAATAAATCACAGGCCTCCCTATTCTTAGAAAGCCAAGCAGCTTGACCACAGACAGGACAGAGTCACCCCACATTCAGGTTCTTGAACAGGGTCACATTGGGACATTGTTAAAAGGCTCCTTCACATCGAGGCTGAGAAAGATTTGGAGTCGGAGGAGTCTTATTGCTGTGGCCAGCGAGAAAACATGATGTTTATATATCGGACTTTTGGTAACGACGGCATGTGACCCAGCAGTTTTCTGATGAATCGAGTATTCAACACAGATTCATCAGTATTCAGTCTACCAAGCACCTGCTACAGCGCAGCACCAAAACATCACCATTCATCCCCTCCAGCAGCGGAGGTTTGTTTTCAAATCTGGGTGAGATTTGTGGGGAGACAAATTATATAACTGAGGATTTACTCTCTGCTCTTCATGGCTTTAAAGAATAGAGATAGTCAGAGCTAGACAAGACACATGCAGAGATGGCCCGAGTTGGAATCGAACCTGGGTCGCTGCATGTGGGTCCCTGCCCAGTGAGCTTCCGGGGTGGCCCCAGAAGGACTTGATTTCAAACCCATCCTGATGTGTGGCTCAAGGTCTGGAGGCGAACGGCATTAAAGAGACAGAGACTGAAGGGTGACAGAGCAGCAATTACACCTGACTGTCCATAATCCTTACTAGATGTGCATCACGCTGCCTGGTGAAGGGCAGGCCTTGCCTGGCTCTGTACGGGTGTGCTGGCTATGCCGTCGCTTCACATCTCCACACACATGAAGAAGAAATTAAAAGGCCACTGACTGTATTGGTATCGCCTCCTCTATCTTAAATTCATTTTGCTGTTTTCACATTTAGAGTAGATATCCAAGCCAACAGAAGATAGTTTATGTGATTCAAATCATTGCCTGTAGACACAAACTCAATATCCATTTCATTAAGCTTTGAGAGGCCGTCTTTTTTCTTCTTCTGCAGAGAAATGAAAGAACTCATTAATATTTCTCTGTTCTTCTAGTTGCTTCAATAATTACTTTTCTCCTCGCTGTTTGTCTCCACTTAAAGTTCTCATCACATACTATTCAGAAAGTCTGAGCTGTAGTAGAATATAGAGGGGGATGTTTGATATGCTATAGGTGTGGAAATTAATTGGCCTTTTAAAAAATATGCTGATGCTTTTCAAAAACAGAAAAACCTCTTTAAGAGACAGAAGTGATTGTCTGCGCGCATGCTAAGTCAAACCGTGTTCTAATTCCAGTCAGAAGCTTAGTCAAACCGTGTTCTAATTCCAGTCAGAAGCTTAGTCAAACCGTGTTCTAATTCCAGTCAGAAGCTTAGTCAAACCGTGTTCTAATTCCAGTCAGAAGCTTCTTCAAATTGTTTCTAATCTATTATATATCACACCCCTCGTATATCCAGCTCGCCTCGGCTTCCACGCACCAAGAGGGCGAGGCCAATTTAAGAAGTAAACAACACCAGAGGAGCCAGCCTCCCCTTCTCCCTCAGGACTCCATGTTGTTTTACTCGACACACAAGATGCTTCCGGAGTAACCGAGACACCTACGCAAGCCCAGCCAGGACCAGGGGCAAGGAGGCAAGACCAAACAGGGGACGAGGAGTCTAGACCAATCGTGGGACGAGGAGGCTTACCCCCAGGATGAGCTCAGATCTGTTACTAGGCATTACATCATTGTGATTAGTCACTACCTGAGCTTGAGGGACCATGGAGAACTCACAGCCTTCCAGTTCTCCTGGTGGAACCCTCCCCCTCCTCCCCCTCATCCTCTCCCCAACCTCCCAACCTTCGAGGCCGTGTTAGTCTCCCAGTACGGTAGGCGCTAAAGGGTGTGCGTGTGGGTGCGTGTCAAAACATTCATGGCGGATGCTTTTTGTTTTCTCCATATGTGTGTTTGTGAAGGTTGTGTGTGTCGTACAAGCCCTCTTCTTGGGCCTTGGTTTGCCAAGGCCTTTCCACTCCAACGAAGAACTGAATCTTTTCAGACACCAGGGGGGTGAGGGGTGGGGGGGGGGTCGAAGGAGGGTGAAGGGGGGGGGGGGGTGCTCGTGGGGGGGTGGGGGTACATTGCCTTTCAGAATGACAAACCCTCCTTTTCTCTTTTTCCCTCCAATACACTATAGGACGCCTTCAGAGCTTACACAATGCAAATCAGTCTGGGTTCCTATTCATGAATTGATTAATATGCAAAGACAGGCCATCCTTATCAAACAGAAAGCCATGGAAAAATACAACTCAATGCCAGCGGAGTCATTTTACATTTTGTAACCATTTTTGTTCTTTCATTGGTTTCGATTTTAGGATAAAGGTAAAATGAAGAAGTCCTTTGATTTATTTGAAACTGAAACAATTTTCTTGATTAACTTCATTTTGATTAACTCAATATTCAGACATCTTAATTGGTACTGGATTTGATGTTGTTTGTACCATAGTCACTCTGTAAACCCACAATTACGAGTTGTGAAGAAATAAACAGACAATTTAAGCTTCTATCATGCTCAGCTGTGAAATTCGCAAAGAGCCTTATGAGTGAGGATAACATAACCATAAACCAAAAGCCTGAAGCAATGCCATATAAACAAGGTTAGGGTGAAGCCTCGTGTCTCAACACACAGATTTGGTTTCACATTGAATCATCTTTAGCCTGGTGCAGCAGCAGAGCAAAACAGTAATTTATTGCTTACTTAATTTATTACCGTGGGACTGAAGTCTTGTCCAAGAACAGCAGAATACTTAAACTTTTACACTTTTGAACTGGAATTCAAAGAGGCTCTTTTAGTTTATGTTCCATGAAGAACACTTGTGCTTAGGATGAAATCAATCCCTCTAAATTTGCCTTATCTAAGAACCACAGAAAATCACATTTGGCCTTGCAAAATGTAATTGCCGCCCCATCTCCACTACTGCCTGTGAACTACCCTAGACACATTGGTCTGGAAACATCTTAGTGAATACGATCACCACTGACCACAGGATCTATGACGGAGGGAGACGTAAGATGACCATATCAAACTAAGAGCTTGTAACAGACACACCAGGAGAGGAATATGTTGTCATTGATGGGAATATAAGGTACCATCGCCTTCAAAAGCTACAAAGGAAGACAGCATTTATTAGCAGTGGATACACAAACAAGACACATTTCACAGCTCTAACACAAGCTGTCACTATCTGCATTGCAGAAAAGGGCAACAGAATTGTGTGTCACAGCAAACGCAAAGTCCTCCACCAACTGAGAAAAAGACTGAGCTTGAAGTATGCAGCAGGATTTTAAATTAATATCCCATTCTAAGCAACACACCAGACCATGAGACTTATAATTTTCCCTTGTTAAGGTCCCTTTTACAGTTTCCCTCATCCAGAAATAGGCAATCTTATTTTCATAGAGGCTTTGAACTTGCCACAAAGCTGAAGTCTTACCACAGAGCTGAAGTTCCAGATGGTAGCCATCTTGGATTTGTTTACTTTTTTTCCCCCTCCACAACTGTTGACTAATCCCAAACTTCGCCCTCTTTTTGAGGTTGACGTAAACAACCCATTTATTTCTCAAAAGTCCTTAAAACTACAATTGTTGTTATTTTCTTCTCGTTTTTAAACTTTAAAGTACTCCCTGAAACATGCAATGCCTTCACAGAAAAACTGTCCAGAGATTGCGGCTGCCTTGAGAATCTATTGAATGCCATGCATGACAGTGTTATTGCCTTGTATGGCAGGACCTGGCATTTGGCTTGCATTACTAGTGACACAAGTACCAAATAGCGCAGGCCCTCTGGAACAGCTGCGCTCTGATATTAACACATCAACACAGTACCATGACTACCTCCAGTCTCAAATCACATTGTTCCTCTTTGGGATACTCAAACATTGACAGGGGAAACCAAATATAAAAACTCCATTAAACTGGCGCTGAGGAATCAAGGGGGACGTACATTAAGTAAACAGTCTAGAAAGGTGATGCGATTCCTCAAAATTTGCTTCTTCCTTCAACGACATCTATGAGTCTGTCGAGGGTGTTTCTCTGTGTGCATTCAGGCTGAAAAACTGAAGCAATCACCTCCTACTGTTCTGAACCAGAACACTTAAAACATCCAAACTCACAGTCTCTGTGTTCTTGTGAGGCAAGATATTCGGATTCTGCCTGTGAAATTGCGTTGAATTTCATAAAGTTATAGTTGTGATCTAAGCCCTGCCATGTCTCTTGTCCTAAGTTTTAAGTCACATGGCATCACAACTGAATTATCAGTACAACTGGAAATAAATAGTTTAATTACATTGTTCCAGCCCAAATTGTTAAACCTGCGTCTCTAAGAGAATATTACTGTCAGGCCCAATCACTTAATTAGCCCAGGCCATTCAAATACAATTATTTATGTGTTTTATGTAATTCTCTTTGTGGGAACTATGGCATTGATGTAGGCTAATGTTACCATGATCCTGTATTATAATACAGAAGATACTTGTTAATGGACTTTAGATTGCAAGCTGTTCTTAACATCCCCCTACCGTTCTGTGGTCCACATGGCAACTTAAAATACAGGTTGTTTGTTTTTTACTTGAGGGGGAAAAAACGTTAATCTTCTTATAAATGCTCAGTTGCCATGGATATGTGTTTCATTAAGTGGCGTTTGTGTATGTAAACAAACGAAGCGAAACATTTGTTTTCTCTGTTAATCGTTGTCGAGGGTGCATATGAGTCTGCCTGTGTCACGGGAGGGGGGAGGGAAGGTCAGGGACGGGGGGACGGGGGAGGGGTAAAATAACGGGTCCCCTCCCGCCGAGTACCTCGCACTCTGATTGGAGCGCATTGTTTACCATAAAATGTACGAAGACAAGGCAAGAGGGACAATTCAGTTAAATATAACATCACTGAACAGAAATCTTACCCCCCCCCCCCCACCACCACCACCACCACCCCTTTAACCAGAAAACACACAAACACCAACACACTGTAGTGACAGATACTTCGTGTCACCATATTTCCAAAAAATCAATATTCAATTCAGACAAAGTCAGTGGCTATCTATAGCTTTGACGAGAACATAGTGGGTTGGGTCGAACACCGCCTCACAAATCAGTGTAGCACATGCAATTTAATTTAGTGCTAACATCAACTAAAACATGTAGTATGGAAGTTAGAAGGTAACTAATCAAAGAAAGTTCTGAAATAGTTCAGTCGCGTTTTTATTCTCATAGCCGCACTCTATAGACTTAAAATAAACCAACATCATATAAATGTGTTTACATTCAATTTATGGAAAAATATTGTGGCTTCATAACCACATTTAATTTAAAATAAAATGAGTCAGACTGCTCATTTTTCCCACGTCTCTTGAATTCACAGTAAACAAACGTTTCTGAGCAAGTGCGTCGCTAAATTCGTTTGCAGGTGCGGATGGAAACAAAGCATGCCCATGAGCAGTCGACGCTCGGAGCGTATTATTGAGTACTGAGTTAACGGAACTGGTGATAAATTGTAGACTGTTAGGCCTGTTTTTGTTGTAAATGTAATAGGGTATGTATATAGAAATACACGGGCATAGGAGAAGGAGACTGCTGGGGTATTTGGCTTTCACAAAGGACCGTTGGGACTCTTCTCTATAGACCTGAATGCATCAATCTCTAGAAGCTAATCCAAACCGTAGCAACAACAACAAAACGAGTCAAGATAAGACTATTAGCAAAAGTCTCCATAAAAAGTATAAACCATGAAAAAAGCCATTTACTTTGAGGCGTCATTATCCTTTAACCACAAGATTTAGGGACATCAGGGAAATCGATTTGATTTATAATTTACGTTACAAAGTGAAGCTCCAATATGCGTCAATGTTGTCCTATTTGGGGCTTTTAAATATCCTCGCTTTTAGGATAGGCTACTTTGTTCAATATTAGAGATGATGGGAATGTGTTCGTAACCTCTGAATATCCCATCGCGACAGTTCCAGTCTGAGTGAACTAACTGTCCATTCTAGAGGCACAGCACAGAAGACGCAATTTGCAATTGAGCGCGCAAGGATGCTTCTAGATATCCGTAACTGGATTGAAAACTTGCAAGCACTGATGTTCAAAGGGGCCATCTATAGTAATTACTATAAACATAAATCTATAAAAAGCACTTACCTGCATAGCCAAAGAAGAGCAATGCCCAGATGAGATCCCTTGTTTTAAGCATTGCAATCTCTCGCAAAGATATTCTCCTTGAAGAATAGATGCAGTTCGTCAGTTGATGTCGACGTTGAAATATATTTTCGTTTTCCAACTATGCTGGTATCAATAGGTTATGAATTGGTCCTTGCCTCTACCCGATACGCACGCGAACAGCTCGCAGAGTGAGTGACAAGAAGCAGCCGTAGCACACACACACAACACGAATTAATCCGCCCGGACAAGCGTGTTGGCGCTCATACAGTTGAAGGGGATGCTACAACAAACTAGTGCGCTCAATAGGGAGATTGCTGCCGCCGCTTCACACAGGGAAACGGCAGATGGTGTGCTCGGAAAATGTTGTAATGGAGTATTGGGAGTTATAAGGATTAGGAATCTCAGGAGCCTAAATGTTTGTTTTGCTCCGATGAATAAGGGAATTTTTAAGGGAATGCAAATAACAGTGAAAGAAACAAATAATTTGTCAAAAATAAAGTAGTTCAGCTGCTGGTGTGACGGAAAACATGCTTTACTGTACGTGTCGAACGTACACAATTTTCCATATTTGACTTTCCCAAAAATGGGCCTCTCTTTTAATATTACAGTTCTGACACCTAATAATCCGTCCACGCAGCGCTTGTTTCATGTCTGTTAAAACCCAGGCTCTGTTTTACGCCCAATTACACAGCGCGGAGATACCTGGCTGGGCCGGCCAATGGCATGAATAACCAGACAGTTCCTACTTTCAGCAGGCTGGATCCGTCTCACCATCTGGTCATGACAGCTACACACCCGGTGGCCTAATTAATATGACGCTTCCAGTAAAAATGGGGCATCTTCTTGCAGTGCATCACCAAAGTCTCATCTGAATAAAAAAAAAGTGCACATTCACTCTCACCGCCATCCTTTCGAACCAGAAACGGACAAAACCCATACCCATCCCTCAAGAGCGGCTAAACACTTCATGCTGAGTAAGCAAACCACGTTTCATTTATGTTGTTTTCACGGTGACTACAGCAAGTAAATCATTACGGCAGGTGCGGACGCCCCAGTCTGCGTTCATAAAGGACGGTGAGGTGTTTCTTTAGCGACTTGATTAACAGTCCACTCAGCACTTTGCACGGGCTCTATTGCACAGAGCTATTCAGCAATGCTGTCCCTGATAGCCACGCTAACACTGGAGCCTGCTCATGGCATCAAAGAGATCAAAGCAATGCAAGGTTTGTAATATTATATAGAGGGAAAAACTCACCTCCTGTGTTGATGTACATTTCATGAATTGAATACGGATCTCATGTAGGCTACTGTGTACAGACAGTGCATACATGCTGAGTATCAACACAGTAGTCCCAAACAATATACTCAATGCCTCCACCTCTAGACATAAGTCAACAGTAATAACTGTGATGTATAAAAATACATCTATACAACCATTGGACCTTGTATGTTTGTATAACAAGTGCTTGATAGTAAACATATTTTGATGCATGACCAATTCTAATTCAGTCTCTTGACATGTATAGAAACACAGCTAAGATGATCCTGTTTGTGAGAGCTGAGTCAGATTGTTATGCTTATTGCTCACGCGTGGTTATTTTTTTCTTTAGACTTGAGTCAATTTCCTTCCTCTTGTCAGTTCGGTGAGTAGTGATCCACCATTTACCATCCAACGCAAAAAATAATGCATGCTCAGACATTAGTTCATACACATTCTTATTTTCATTCTGTTTGTTCAGAATGTGGTTTTGATTTGGTCAATGGCATGGATAAAGCTACACAAATAGCCTGTGCTGTTATTTCAGCCAAGTTCAAATCCATACCCTGGACCATCGAACATCTGTAAAATGAATCACAAAATGGAACAAAAACAGGACAAGGAACGAAAATAATCTCCTGGAGGATATTGTTCCTAGTAGTCGACACCACAGTCCTGTAGAAGCCTTCTGTCTGGGGTGTTTGTGAAGCCTGCCCACAGGATTTACACAAGATAAGATCTGGGAAATTTGAGAGTATCTAAACTGAATGATGAATACCTTCACACAAATTTGTTTGCCTATCGCTCCCTCCTTCAAGGCCTTTACGTGATGGATTACGTTGTATTTGATGAAGACTGGTTGTTCCAAAGGGGAACACTAATTAGGGTTCTCCCACTCAGGAGACACTCTGTCGACACTGATAACGTTTACCTTCGACAACACAAAAACACTACAGCCAGGAGTGAAGTCAATTGAAGACGGTACAACTTGTGCTAATGTTCTCACAGGAAATAATAGCCAATGACTGTTGCCTGAGGAGAACAGGCAGGGTTTTGTTCAGTTAAATATTTTTCTTCTTTTTTTTTTTACCTAAAAACCCACTTTCATTACTCCTGGATCCAATAGACCTGAAACACCACATATGTATCTGTAACACACATGTAACTGGTAACATACATGTAACTGTAACATACACATGTAAATGTGAACACAGCCGATCCACAAAGTTCTCTGAACAAAAATGTGTCATTTTCCAAGTTCTTCCCAGAAAAATGAACCAAAACCAATGAGTCTCAGGTTGGGAAAATTACAGATTTTCTTTCAGTAAACATTCAAATTCGGTCCCATAGACCTGAACCTTAACAAGAGGGTTGAAAACATTTAGTTAACGATAGAAGCACGTCCATCGCCACACTGCGTGGGCACATCCAGATTCCCTGAAAACAACTTAATTAAATCATTTAATTATTTAGAATTAGCAACCGATTTTTATGGTTAACTTCATATTAGCTTCTTTATTTGCCAGCAAATGGCAATTTCCAACTGACACGTCTTGCATTAACCTGTATCCTGAGGAACACGCTCAAAGCTTTGTTCCATCCACGTCTTGAAGAATCACTCGAGTGATTGCAAGTTACGAAGAAGTGCATCAAGAAATTAAAACTTGTCTTTCCAAATACATTGTCTCCATGTGACCTCTGCCATTACATGGCTCGATTCTTCGAGTCTTAATTTCATTGTGGCCATTTCACCTCACCTCGAAAGAGGCCATGCACTTAAACAAAATAAATCCATACAAATATCGAAGGGGGGCCATTTGTTGCCATGCCGACCAGATGCACGGGGGCGGTTGAGGCCAATCGTGTTGAGGCCTCCTGTTTAAGGATTGCTGCCGGCTGTGATTAAAATGGTGCTGTTCACATCAGCAGCCCTGGTATGTTAGCAAGCCGACAGCCCGGACACAGATACGTTCTTCACATGGATACAAGGAAAGCCCTGACTCTGAGACCCGTCAAATAATCTGAGCGTTCGGACAAACCACTGCCGTTCCATATCTATATGCAGTTGTTTGTCCACAAGTATACATCTATATAATATAGATGTATACTTGTTGGCATTTTTAATCCTTTATTGAACAGTTTTCTAATGACGTGACACATGAAAGGCTTGGAGAGAGAGAGAGGGACAAGAGACAGGATTTGAAACCAGGATGTGGTTAGGTTTCAGCCTAGATAGTACACGCACTTATCCGGTGAGCTAGCAGGGCACCCCAAAGCGCTGTCCTTTAGCCGAGCCTGTGGAGGAGATGCGGTCTGTGGGACACCCACATGGGACATCTGATACCACACGTTAGACATGGTGCTTCCATAAACACCAGTCTTCCTTTAGACCAGGGGTGTAGCATTCATTAGACTAACACGTCTGACATGAACCACTCAGTCTTTCGCTTTTTTTGAAAACGGCAAATCTGACCTCCCACCCCCCAAACACACAAGCGATTTTTATTAAGTCGCATTGTGGGTTATTAGGAAAAGCTGTCCCATCCCAGTTGGAAAACAAACCTGCGCCCCAGGCTTGGACAGCCAGTTGGGTGCTTGAAACAGATGAATAGATCACACTTGTGGCAACACAGACGAGATCCTGGACCCAACAGTCTCTGCTACGCTGGGCTCCAGGGGGGAAATGAAGATTTTGCGTTGCCCCCAAAGCGCAGCTTTAAATATTTACTTCTCTGTTAAGATGTAAGGAAGGGGAAGATGTTTCCTCATTTTCACATCTAAATACAGAACTGTAGATAAATACAGGACCGTAGACAAGATTATTTTAGTTATTCCACTGCAAGACTTTTAGTAGATATTAAGTATAGTGTATTTATTTCAGTTAAGCACTGAAAATGACTGACGTTTCTCCAGTTGGTCCCCTTTTCAGCCAGAAGAGTAACAGTTGATAAAGTGTTTTCCAGTACAAATATGCCTTTGTTGGTTATGTAACATAACTAATGGAAGAGAGGTCAGTGAGGCAAAGGTGAGAAGCAGAGCAACTGAGGGGTCGATGGTCAATTGTGAAAATATGTAGCTTGCAATGACGAGCCATTAGCCAGCTGCTCGAATTTCCTTTTAATGCAATTCAACAGTACGCAGCCTACACGATGGTCCTTCATTTTCCCTTCCTATGGATTCAGGGCCAGTACGGTATGTTCTGATCTAATGGGTACTTGTGTGTCAGGTGATGAACACACACAAGCACTTTGTTGTTTCGTGTGATTAAAAACACAAAGTGAAAACTGCTACTTTTGATCAAGTTCGAATGAGTTTCTTTTCTGTACCTCTGTTGTGAATATGCAGCTAACTAAAAGGCCATATGACCCTGTATTGAATGATTATAACTTCCACAAGTTCTGTCCGGTGTCTTTCTGTTGACGTACAGTATGTCTGTGATGTCGAGCGATGGAGCCTACTCATACAAAGCAAGTGCAGAGAACAGCATTCTTGCATAGAGATCTATTTTTATTGATTTTCCTGTCATAATGTTTTGGGGTTCTGGATTTAAAACCAAACTGCCATCGCTCCCTGACGCGCGACATATAAGCAATTTGGCTTCTTCATCCAACCATCTGACAGATTTTATCAAACCCGAAACAGAAAGATTCTAATGAAAGTCTTCAAGTCCACAGCCACATTGACCCCTGACCTTTCCACTTCCTTGTGCAAAATGGAAGACCTGACCCCTTTTCCCCCAAAAGAAGCTGACATGTTCCAAAACAAACGTGGCTGAAGACAAGCAAGGTGTAGGTCAGAGCAATTACTTTGCTAAGAAAACAACATTACTGCCTTGCTTGTCACCACTCATCTGACAGAACCCTGTTGCTTCTGCAGCAGATAAACCCAGGGAAGATTGATGAATATCCTTATCTACTGAACGTACCAAACTCTTCTGCCCACTACAACTGCAACGTAGAGAGTCCTTTTTATGATACCCATCTGTTCAATTTAAAGCCGATTGTTGTCTTAGAAATGAAACTTCTGAGTGGCTCTAAACCCGTTTATTTGTTCACGGCACCAACGAAGACCAGGGTTTGTAAAAAGAGATTGTGCGGTCAGACAGTGGCCAGAAAAGCAGCCCTTTTGAAGTGGTTTAGAGTGAGGGAGTGGTGTGGAGGTATGAGATGTGTAGCTGTTGTCCTGCATGGCACAACTGAACAGTGACAGGAGCATGATGCAACAGCGGCAGCTGGGTCAGTCATGAATGGCTTTCAGAGAGCCGGATTACTTCTGCGGAAAACGTAAATGCAGCAACCCAGCAGAAATCTTAACACCCTGTAATTTGAGGAGGCGTTAATCTTTAAATAAAAAACTCGCTCAGCATGTGGTGAATAAGATTGGGATCAACTAATTGGTGGACGTTTTTGTATAACAACATCCTTTACACGGTACCAGGAATGGGTCCTCCAAACTGTGTATTATTTATCTGTTAGCATAACGATAAGGCTAAGTGGGAATATGTTAATACACATTAGGGTGCAAAGGTCTGGGACAACCAGTCATATACTTCCATTTTGTATTTGTTTCAAAAAAATAAAAAACGTTTTCTACAAATTATGTTCGTATTTCGTCTTTTTCCCCTTTAATGACGTTTGAATCCTTCTGTATTTGCAAACATATCAACATATAAACATCTACCCATATGCCGCTATTGAAAACACAACCACATTTTAAGTGAGCAATTCTCAAACTGTGTTTGAAGTACTTCAGCGTCTGTCGTCAGGTAACAACAAGGAGGAGAAGCCCTCAGCCCTCAGTCATGAACAGCCCCTGATAACCATCTGAAACCCCCTGATAACCATCTGAAACCCCCTGATAACCATCTGAAACCCCCTGATAACCAGGAACCCCTTGATAACCAGGAACCCCCTGATAACCAGGAACCCCTTGATAAACAGGAACCCCCTAATAACCATCTGAAACCCCCTGATAACCAGGAACCCCCTGATTACCATCTAAAATCCCCTGATAACCAGGAACTCTGGCGGCGTCTGAAGAACAGGACGTCCTGACGAGGCATCCTGTCCGTCACCGCGCTCGTGTTTAAAAGCACGTCTGGCTCCTTGACTTTGACACACGTCGACGTCGAATGACGTGTTCCAGAGAAAAACTAACGCCACCGAAGCTACAACAGGGTGAATCTGACGACTGAAGCTACGTCAGGGTCTGTATTCGTATTCGCCTCCTTCATCCAGGGAGCTCACCCTAAGTGAGGCATGGTCGTACGTCCCTCCTTTAGCCGGCTGAAAACCCTCCTATCCGTTACATGCCACTTCTGATAACCTTGGGCCTCATTTTCGAACGCAGTTAAGAAGAATTTAAGAAGGAATTTCTTCTGAATTGGATTTAGGAAAATATTTGGCATTCATGAAAGTTATCATCTGGGATTTGTTCTGAACTTCAAAAGACTTTCCGAACTCGAAATAGCAGTCGTAAATCGTCCAGAGTTGTCTCAAATGCGATTCCTTAAAAAAACACAAGGATCAAAGGAATCGCATTTAAGAAAACTCCCCGTGTTTGAAGTGTTAATGAAGTTATGAGAAATCGTTGGTGATTGCGTTCAACTATACAGACTATGGCAAGCTAGCCTGGCTGCCAGCCCAACTTCTCCCTGCCCACAAAATAATTTGGTCGGGAAGTTGGGTCTGGAGGGTCTCGTATTGGGAACAACCACATAAAACCAGGATCGGGACGGACCAATGAAATTGCCAGGGCGGGCTTTATACAATGATGGACAGATGATCAACAGTTCGTAATCAACAACGTCACGAAAGAGCCCTTGGGTTGAATTTGTTTTCAACAAACAACATATTACATTGCTCTGATTGGTTGTAGGTATATCCAATTGAGTGTACAGGCATTTGTTTTACGAGTTCGGTTGAAACACGCCCCGTAGTCACAGCCCAACGGAGAGTTTTCAGACTCATATTCTGACTATAATTATGAGTAGACAACGTCAGGCTAATGGCAAGCCGTTTTATCATTTAACCCATGAATTCTTGATATCCTGAATTGCATTTTGGATATCAAGAATTCAAATTTTGGATATCAAAAATTCAATTCTGGATATCAACAATTTGAATTCTTGATATCAACAATTCACTGGTTAAATGATAAAACGGCTTGCCATAATCCCCGGATTTAAATAATTATAATAATTAACCTTGCTTAGTTTGCACACTGTTAGATCCAGTGGAGAACAATTCCACTGCTCATCTTACTGGTATGATGCACCGATGTACCTGTGCACCGGTTGCTTTTTGCTTGGACATAACTTGCGTTCCTATTGCTTTCCTAATTGTGTCAATTCTGACTGCATAAGTCACTGCTGTTGTGTGCCTTTATAAGGAGCTTTAAGGACGTGTATGTATGCAAATTCAGGAGCACGAGGACGCAAATTCAATTTAAGAAAACTCTTAAGAAAACAGGTCAGAAGACTTCTGCTGCGTAGAAACACATTTTCAAGCGTTCATGAATTTGGCGGATATCATTTTCTAACGTAGTTTTTCCGAAGCCTGTAAGAAATATTTCAGAAGAAACTTAAGAAAATGTTTGAGAATGAGGCCCCTTATTCCTTGGCAATCAAAGCACACCTAAAGGACATGAAACAGATTACTTCAACAAGATGAACAGGACTCGTTGCATCAAAGGATTCGGTTTGGAAAAAGCCTCCTTTGGATGAAATAACATACTTTGAACCTTGCACGGCATAGGAAATCTGTACTATCACATTACATCTTTACCAATCCCATTTTGCAAGTAGAAAGGATGTCCACAAACTTGGGGGGGGGGGGGGGAGAAAAAGTTTAATCATTGTTCAGTGTACTTGTATCAATCATAGCCAGGAAATAAACCAGGAAAATAAAATGACAGATCATGCTTAAGGAACCTGTGTACAAATACTATAATCTTCTGGTAGAAAGCAAGTGTATTTTGGTGCAATATACTCTGAAATGTTATGTTCTAATGTCTCAAAAATTAACATTGAGAAAACAAAGTTAAAAAAAAAACAAACAAACAAAAGCCCCACAACAGAACACTGTCTATTCGACTCTATTCAAAGTGCTGCTTACTGTACGTCCAACTGTGCTGAAAGCCTGCTCGCTCAAAACCCCTCTGGCACATTCTTAAGTGGCTAATCAAGCTGTATTGACAGTAATGAAGATGTGTGACAGAGCCTAGGAGTGACAGACATGGCTCCAGTGCTCCACTCCAGTAACTGTTGAACCTCACACACAGAGCCGGACGGACACCTAGGCTCTTACATCAGGGAGGGAGGGAGGGAGGGAGGGAGGGAGGGAGGGAGGGAGGGAGGGAGGGAGGGAGGGAGGGAGGGAGGGAGGGAGGGAGGGAGGGAGGGAGGGAGGGAAAAGAAAGGGAGGGTGGGTGGGTGAATGAATTGAGAGAGGGATGGATGGATGGAGAGAGGGATGGATGGGTGGATTGAAGGTCGATGGCACCCATATTGAACCTGTAATCCCGCACCACAAAATGACTCCCTGTTCATATCTGCGTCAACAGTCTGAAACTGTGTCCAGTCCAGAGATCCTAGAACAGAAACACAGCTGGCTGTTCGGGAAACTTGACTTCCGACTGGCGGGCCAAACCATTTTAATGAATATCTGCTACAGTTCTTAATGCTTAATGTATTAATGTTCTCTCAGCATTTACCTGAAGTTTACACTTTCTGTGCTCATTAACAAAAAACCTGAAGGGCTGCAGTAACGCAGGTTGGGAGTATTGAGTGGGCCGTGCTGCACTTTTGTCCACAAAGCAGGTCTTGGTTCTCGAAATGACTCTATTGTGCAATAATGTGGTCCAACACTTTAGCTAATTTACAAAATTGATTTATTTATTTATTTTTAAGTGCCCACATTATTCTGACCCAATCCACCTCAATGTGAGTTAGCGTACGATTTCAAGGAATAAACCGTGCACCTCATTTGATCAGACTGAGTGTGATGTCAATACGTACACAAAATCCCTTCCCTTGAAACTGTGAAGACTCCACGCTGCATCACTGACTGAGTTTCCCTTAAAACACATTTTAAGTGTATATCTCAACACACTCTCTAAATGAACTGTTTTAGATACTAATTACCTGTCAAACCAAACTGCTTTTCAGATGAGAAACAATCGATGAAGAGCTGGAGAAGGGACTGTTGTTCTAGTGGGGGAAACCACAACAACAAAAGTAAAAAAAAAAAAAAAGGAATAATAAGCTTTCACTGTACTGGTAAGTAAACCAGGTCTGACAGCAGAGGTAATTATAATGAATTATGGACAGACTTGCTATTCTTCATCGCGTTAGTAGGAGAACCATGCTCACTGGGCTGTGAAACCACAAGCATCTGACAGACACCACGAGTAGGGGAGTCCCCCGTTTCCCCTGTTTCCCCACCCCATCACCCCCGCTTTCTTTCCCCATCCTCCATCCTGCTATCGAGTTTTCCCCCCCACCCCACCCCCCCTTCACGGTCCAGCTCCCTATTCTGCAGACCTGGTGTGCAGACCAAGGAGGATCACAGAACATCCTGCTGTGTTCGCCCAGGCAATATGGCGTCTGAGTTCTGTTCACCTTCCACCTCTCTGTTCTGCTCTTGTTAGCGTTTTCTTACCGCACGTCGGGGCCCAGAGACAGTCTGCTGGTCACTGCTGTGGCTAGAGCTGGGAGACTCTCACACACGTGCGCACATAAATCATCTACCGCTGTCTCCACCGTGACGACACAGACACACGCTCAACTGCTTCCAGATGAGATCACGGGACTCTCTGAGGAACAGCCGTCTGGACACGATACTGCCAATTAAGTTCTGAAAAGTGGCCGTTGGTCTTCATGGCTACTGTGTGTGTGTGATTTCTACTGTAAATTTCACGATGGTAGATTAATTCCTGGTACTGGAAATTCTTATATTTGCTTTACCATCCTATAAAAGAATGAGTTTAGCCTAGGCTACCATAAAGGATTTAGTTGATGCATATCCTGGCTTTCTGGTATTTCCTTATAAACAATGGCAAAAAAATGGAATCCCTCCCAACAAACTGAAGACTGCCAGGAGGGTTGTCACACAAACCCCAGCGTTTAAAGCTGGGTTGGGCAAGTTTTGTGAAGCAAGCCTAGCTATTTTAGCTTCTGTTTGACACAATTCAAACCTAAATATCCCACCCCCTCCCTTCAAAGCCACTCCCACAAAACACATGAACACGCCCCCTGACTACAGAGCTTAGAATGTAGCTAGTGTTAGCGTTGGTCCTGTGATACCCACAGATGTCGGATTGATTTAATTTAACTTTCAAACCATTATATGTAGGCCTATTGGTTGCTATCAAGATGTGAAGTTTATTTAGACAAATATGACAAAAAGTGCTTCTCAACAGATAACCCTGCCTTTAACATACTGAAATGTCAAAGCTGTTACAAGGTGCCTGAATTGCACCTTCTCACTTCTCTCCTTTCATTTTGTGAAAAAAAGATATATATTTCACCCATAAAAGGTGTCGAAAAAAACGTTGTGTCATATTGTGTGAAAAATGGGTCAAATATTTGACAAAAAAAGTTTTAAAAATAAGTGTGCAAAACATTTTGAAAAGTTGAACTTTTTTTTTTTTTTTTATATATATATATATATTTAAAATATTAAAAGAAGAAAAAAAAGGTTGTTGTACTCTACTTTAATCTACTCTGTTTTAGGCCTCTCTGTTCTCTCTCCTCTTTTCCAAAGTTTGAAGATATCCACCTCGCTGTACCAGCGGTACAGTAGTGCTATACTTCAGGAATCTAGAAAAACAAAAACAAATCAATAATCAGCTAACTCAAAGCGAGATGAGTGGCGTTCGGTCCTCCTCTGCTGTGAAGTAGCCCACTTCACCTCCACCCAAGTCTACTTGATTTACAACCAGGGTTTCGGTGATTACCTCCTGCACAAATAAGATGGATGCAGGCTGCTGCTGAATGGGGGGCGCAGAGATGTGGAGAGGGGTGAGGGCCTAAGGTACGACAGAGGAGAAGAATTAATCAAAAACTCAGACCTGAAATGCAGGAACTGTGGAACTGCTACACTGCAGTGAGGGAGAAGGACCATTTAGCATAATACATAAATTAATTCTGGGCCGCTGGTTCGAGGAACTCTCCAGAGCCCTGCTTTTACTAAGCAGGAAATTAAAGAGAGAGGAGTCTGACAGATGGCCTGCACTACTTGAACTTGGGAGACAGTACGTGGCTATGAGTAGGATATAATTCCAAGTTCGGCGGAGAGAAATAGAAGTTCACCCAGTGAAGGCACCCCCTCGGTATGCTCCTCTGAGCTCTGTGAGGAGGAGGAGGAGGAGGAGGAGGAGGGGGATAAAGCATGCTTAATCCCTATCATTACCCATCAATATGTATGAAGGCATGAAGGGCCTCATTACTTGACAGCGTATGAAAGTTGAACCGCTGAAATAATGGATCGTCAACAAAGAACGCGGCCCCCGACCAGCCGACAATTCGAAACAAACGCACAACGCTTTGCTCGCACGCGGTATGCTAATGGAAACTTGACCGAGGAAACTTTTCTAGCACTTCAACAAAGAACAGCATTCAAGGGTCAGCTTGAAGAGAAGAGCGGATTCTGAGCAGAAGCTATGAATGAAGAGAGAGAGAGCGGATGAAGAGAAAGAGAATGAAGAGAGGATGGAGAAAGAGAGAGAGAGACAGAGAGACAGAGAGAGAGAATGAAGAGAGGATGGAGAAAGAGAGAAAGAGACAGAGAGACAGAGAATGAAGAGAGGATGGAGAAAGAGAGAGAGAGACAGAGAGACAGAGAGAGAGAATGAAGAGAGAGAGGGAGGGAGGATGTGGAATGCGTGGAATCTTGGCGGGCCAGGACATACTGGAAGCGAGGGCCCTTGACTGCACACACGCGCTCTCCACAGTAGCCCCCCGCCCCAGAGCAACAGGGCAGTCTAGCCCAGCAGCTGCAACTTGTCAATGGCCTGTCAGGGAGGCCTTGCGGGAGTCTGTTACACTTACTCACAGCAGCCTCCCTCCAAAACACACGCCTTCCTCCTCCTCCTCCTCCTCCTCCTCCAGATGTCTGGGAGTCCCCAGAGACAACACTGCTCGCAGGAAACCAAACGAGCGACTTGCCGTGGCGGCACTCCAAAATGAAGGGATATCTGGTTTCCTGGTGTCTTTCTCCACGGGATACTTACAGATTTTCCTCCTTCTGTTAAGTTTCTGTTTTCTCAGATTGAAGAGTTAAGCCCTACGCAGCAGGAATTATTTATTCAAGTGGTTAGATTGTGTACCTTTCCTGCCCTTACGATCTAATTCACATCTCAGCCAGATTGGAGTCATCTATCTTATAAAGCCATTTAGTTTCCCAAGAGACATGTGACCTTGAAATAAAAACATGGCTATTTTTAATGCCTTACAGTACAACTACATCACGAATTCCATCCCTAATAATAAAGAGCTAATAAATGGCCATATATCAAACATTCATCATACTGTAGTGTTTCCGTGTGGTGTATAAAATCAATGAATAAAATAAGCAAATTAGCTAAGTATTCCAAAGCTAATGTTTTAACCAGGGTCCATGCAGTTCCTTTGATAGTTAAAGAAAAGTTCTCTAAACCACAGAATAAATTAATTTAGTGCTAAAATGTTAATCCCACTGAAAAACCCAGTCCAAACCATGGACATTCGAAACCTGCCTTTGGCGTCTCAGAGCATCTCAAAGCATCTCAGAGCACCCCTTCCTTGGCACAGTGTGGTATTCTGTAGACAGCAACGGGCCAAAGTCGCCATTAAGTATAATGACACTTCCGCTGCCCATTATCATTTGGGGAGTAATTAATAAATGATTAGTCATCTTCCTGTGCCCCCTAATATGCCAACCACGTTCATTAAGGTTTCAGATAGCAGAAGGGGCTGGACGCAAATCTTGGTCTTTACTGGGAGATGAGGGGCTGGCCACGAAGATAGCAAACAAGCTTTTCCTGAAGCACGGAGGGTGTGCTGAGGGCTCATGAACGCCTGAGAGTTTACTAACTCAGAGGTGAAGGACATCGAGGTTTCAATCTACCGTCGTGCAGAAGGAACACTTCTATCAAAGAGTGACCAAAAAGACAAACGTCAACCAGAAAGTACACAAATAAATCCAGTTAATGGCTTGTTACTTGTACTTGATTTATAACAGGTGTGGTTCAAAATTATCCGAAAACATTCCAGCATTGTGTGGAGATGTTTTCTGAAAACGCATCATTACCATATTTGGCATCTCATGACAATGTGTCCCACCTGTATTTGGATTGACAAGACAGTGACGAGAGGGAAATAGCCCAGGATGACATCATTACAGTCTCTGCCCTGTGAAAAACCTTTCAACAGATTCATCGGTACAAGCAGCCTGGCTGATGGAAAGTCGCTGTGCAGAGAGAATATAGATGCCTTTTGCTTTAGCGTGTGAAGGATAATGCTTGGTGGTTCAATTTCTCCCTGACCATAAATCAAAGGAAAGCAGTGGCATACATTTACATCTTATTTTCCAGAAGCCTTAAAGACCATAAAATATAAATATGACATCTTCACTATTTGAATTATGCATTTGTGGACAATGTCCCCAAAGCTGTCTAGCAAGTATGTTTTCATATCATGATATCAGGTATCTTATCCTTCCAGGGACATTTTTATCTGACGTCTGAAAATATCACAGCCAACCGCCTGAAACGGCTCAATAAATGCATTTATCTGTCAGAAGGAAAGAGCCAACTGTCAAATTTGCTGTCGGCTCTTGAAAAAGGGGAAACCATGACCTTAATCGTATTTTTGAAAAAAATATCAAGTTTCTCAAAATAAACCCTTTGTTTCAAGTGGTCGTGTTGTTTATTATTTGCCATCGATTTAAAGTCACAATCATCATCCTTGATTGTGACCCTGTAATTTAGTTTGAGTGGACCGTCTCTGTCTCTGATTGGCAGATGATACAATTAGTTCAGAACAGCAACAGCTGTTATTAACAACGAACCAAGCCATCATCTGTGGTGATTCATCAGTACATCTGAAGTGATGCAGTTAGAAAAATGTCTTTTTTGTCTCTGAGTGATTGCAGTGCATCTGTTGCAGCCAACAAGGTCGCATGAATTTCCTGTTTAAGAAAGCAGGTCACTTTATTTTTTTATATGATATTTTTTGCAATTCTCTGAGAATGCTGCAGTATGGGGATTATGGAAATCGAAATAGCTATTTTCTTTTTGCTGCTGTGAAAAAGGTGTGTGTGAAAGATGAGTATGTTTAAAGAGATGTGAACGTGTGACACGTTGAGATATGTCAAAACACACACACAGAAATATACAAACAAACACAGAAGGATGATTAAAGATTGCAGACTTTTTTGATTAAGGTAAAGCTTTGAAATGGGCCAAGACCACAAAGAAGCATTAGAGGACTACAAATAGAAAATAGGGATGCGTCACCTAAATAGCTAATTTCCAATATAATTACTGTAACAAGCACTTCAACCCACATTAAAAAGCACAATTTCAACAAAGGCAAGAAAAAGACAGACTTCAGTCATGGGGAATGAATTCCGGACTAAATTACGGTTCTGAGCCAATATTTATGTCTTTGGTCCAAGTTCTTTCATTACTGCACTCTGTCTCATCACACCTAATTGGTGTTGAAAGGTTGTCTCTTGAAGGAGACTGCAGGGAGTCGGGATTTGGTCCAGGTTAATATGACGTTGGCATATTTATTTGAATAAGTGCACAAGGCAAATCAATTTGATAATTGATTTGTTTCTCCAAGAGCCAACATCACGGTGGAGTCATTCAGAGTCGTTAGGTTCAGACTCCACAGCATAACAGGATGGAGAGAGAAGATGATTCAAATAAAAACACGTGGGCTGAGGCCATACTGCAGCGGTCTGGGTTCAAATCCGACCTGACCCCTTTGCTGCATGTCTCCCCCTCTCTCTCTCCCTGCCTTTCCTGTCACAAATATATAATATGTCCTATAAATCATGAAAAATGCTAAAAATATATATGTAAAAACGTGAACACGTGAAACAGATTGTGCTCAAGTTGGTGTTTGGTACTCTTCTCAATGGATATTACTTGATATTAGAACAATGGTAGTTTAAAATAATGCAAACCTTTTTTCTACTTATCAAGCTAATTGTTACACAGTGTTACCATTCAGTGTACTTTTGTTAATCTGTGTACGTGATCCAATGCATCATAATAACAGTTCTGGAATGAGCACTGCAGTTATATTTTGTAGAATTTCCACTCTGCTGACAGTGGGAACAAACGTTAAACATTTCCTTGCTTAGATCTGGACCTAGTCCAACTCTATTATTCTTTAATACAGTCCTGCTTTCCACAGCCTTAAGTGAGAAGGAAGGATGATGCATTGTCCACCTATAAAAGGTCAAGACTGAGTTGCTAGACGTGATCAAATTATCCATGAATTCGGACCTTTAAAAACCTTTGGTTTTGCAGGTATTAAAACAAACATATTGGCATCACATTTCTCCATCTTTCTGCTCTCAACTCTCTGGAATGTTCCTGCCCCTTCCTCTTAGGGAGTCAGGTGGCTGAGAGGTTAGAGAATCGGGCTCGTAACCTCAGAAGGTTGCCGGTTTGATTCCCGGCCGTGCGAAAATGACGTGTCCTTGGGCAAGGCACTTCACCCTACTTGCCTCAGGGGAATGTCCCTGTACTTACTGTAAGTCGGTCTGGATAAGAGTGTCTGCTAAATGTAATGTAAATGTAGATCACTTTAATTAATCAAACATCACAAACGTTGACAAGACAAGATATGGTCGTCAAAAAAATAAAAACGTTCCATGTCAAATTTGCAGGTTGGTGACTGAACTGATGTAAGTTTACACCAAGTGGTTATGCAATGCTTATCAGACAGGATTTGGTCATTTGGAGAAGGATTTAGTGGCGCCTGCCAAAAACAAACTGTTTCATGACTATGTTGTGTAAACACAAACGGTTTGTTTCCAAAATGACACAGATAACTATGTGTTGAAAAATATTGTCAGCAATCAAGAAGAACAAATCATCTTTTTTCAAGTCAGGAAGAGGCGGCGATTTGAAATACAGAAAAAGAAAATCCACATAAATGTCACTTACAGAAGGAGAAAATTATACTGTTTATCCATGACAGGAAGATAGACCAGAACATCATATATTATACAAGTCTTGTCTGAAACTTTACCACACCTTATCCTGAAAGAATTACAAAAATGTTTTGGCTTTGAGTTTTGAGTGATACGTTTGTGGATGTGTGTATCACGAGTAGAAATGACCACACTTCTAATTTTGGTTATTCTGCGCTTCAATAACAACAGCAGATAACTGTATTGGCTACATTAGTTTTACTGTCGGCAAAGGGAAGTGCTGTAACATCCAACTCCTACCCTTTTACTGATCATCCATGCTAAGGATTCATCTATTATCCTCTACTATCTACCCTAATGTTTTTGTTTTTTTCAGTACTTCCAAGGGTAAAAGCTTGGACCATAAATAGCTAGAAAAATAGTGAAAGGCAATGGATAGGAACTACATTTCACTAAATCTTTCAGCTCAGGTTTACCTTGAGCCCACAAGAGATGTTTGCTGAAAAGTTTGAAAAAACTTTATTTGTAGGTAGGGAGCCACTCTCAGAGAGAGTTAATGGACATGTTCACTATTCAATATCCAGTTCATTTGATTGTTGGGCTCCACTCATCCTATACCCAACTACTTAAGTTTCATATTACATTTCACTCTCCTCAATCTAGCTTCTCTTGGGACACCCTTTAATGGTTCTATAACAGATTTTTTTTTTTCCTACCGTTTTACAATTCCGTTTTAAAAGCACCACTTTTTTTATAAAACTGCACAAAGAGTTGAAATTACATTTGAAGATGGAATTCTGAAGTTGACCTTGGGGCTGATCAGGGGGTCACGCAGCCGTCTAATGACAAAAGCTAAATCATTATCAATTCACATTCAACATTTTTGTTCTTTCGAATGGAAAACGGAATCTACTTATCAATATACCAGTCATGCCTGCTTCTTTTCAATTTTTAAGATAAGCTTTGACATTTTTGTACAGCAAAATCTTTTTCTTTTCTTCCAAAAACCCCCTTCAAGCGACATTGGAATAAAAGTGTTATGATTTTTATTTTTTTGTATCAGGAGGTTGCTTTGCCCCAGAAAAAACAGGCTCTAAATGACCCGACCTGCTTAATATCTCCTCGGTGCCTTCAAGCAATCTGCATTAGGCACCTCATATTTTACACCTCTGGAAAACAAATCAAAGTAAACTTCTAGACCCGGACTAACAAGGTTATGATGGATCGGGCCCGAGAATTGCTTTCTCTTTTCACACTGAGAGAAAGCCTGTCTTATTTCTCGCAGTAGAGGTGCACTTCATCTTTCTATACATGCTGGTTAAGCCGGGGGCAATAGAGAGCTGAATTGCCATCATCTTCTATCATCAAATTCACACGACTTGTTCTCACCAGGTACTGTGAGTGCGGTCACGCAGTTCTGCATTATGTAAAGAAAGCTTGTCTATCATCATTAAACATCAAATATAATCTTATGGGCACAACCTATTTTACAAACAAGGTCAAAGAGTCGCATTTGACAATGATTGACATTTCCTACTGCAGAACAGCATTTGATAACATTGTTATTTAAAAAGATGCTCACTAAAAACACAGTGTTATTTGATAAGCATAAAATATAATCACCAAGCTGTCACATAGATAACCAATACCTACCCCAATATTTAATATAAGAGGGGGAATGCTGCCATGAATTAGAACATTGTTATGATAGGTTGTCCTTGGACGAGATCCAGGCTCCTCTATCTAATTTTCTTGTTTTTTTATTTCTTATTTTTGTCATAGGCTTTGGCATCCATTACAGACCTCAAGCATCCACACAGTGGCCTAAGAAAAACACACTGCCAGAAACTGACAAGTTAAAGAAGCAGAAAATAACCACATCCGTCACTCTGAAACGCCTAAAAAGAAGACGTCACGGTCTCATACGAGCGTGGGTCATACCGGCTCCGAGATGTGCCTTCTTCCTTCTAATAAAATGCATCAAAGGTGAACGGAAGCAGAGTGTTTGGCTGACAGCCTGTGGACTCCCAGATGGGTCCTGGGCAGGACTGAACTCAGCTTTGGAGAATATGGCTCAGCTGAGATAGCCGTGAGGCAGGCATATCAAAGAGGACCGGGTTCACTGTGACACTCTGAACGAAGAGCGCCGTATGCACTGCGCCCTAGGGGACAGAAATATCAGCGACAGATCCAAACGCTCTGCCTCTCTGCCCCTGGTCAAAGAGGAGACCAGTTGGGATCAGACACTATATTCTGTTTGGGTTTTAAAAGCTGAAGCATGATTGAAAACATCAAGTGTACTTGTTTAAATGTCCACATGCAGCGATGTGTTCTGGAAACGTCCATTTCTGTTCCTGTTTAGTCATTTGTGTTGAAAAGATGAAATGACGAGATTAAACCGACTAAAATACGGCACATCCATTTTAATAACGCGAGTCTAGGATTTCAACCTTGGGCACGTCTGCAGGTTGAGCAGAAGCAGTAGCTAGTGGGACGTTTATCACACTGCCAGACGCCCTCGTTATCTTGGGGTTCTTCCTGCACAAACTCTTCCTTTATTAATGTTAGGAAGTGACACTTTGTGGACCCGTCCTCCAGTTCATTTGACCTCCAGCACTTGTTTATGTGTTGTTGACAGTGACAGTTATTTACTGTAGTTTCTAACACACATTCCATTCTAATTGGGAAAATAAGCATCCCATCAGGACCACTGAAGCGAAATGTCTTATTTCATGGTCAACGGTTCAGGACTTTGAAAACACAGCTATGGCCACATAAGTACAGTTTTGGTCTCCGTCTTGGACTCGGTTCCTGTGGCGTTCCGCCGGGAGGTGCAGTTGGATCGACCACGATGGAAGTCGTGTGACTGAGACTCAAAATGTTTAACGTTTTTGACACCCTTCTCATGCAGCCATTGTCTTGAGTGTGTTTGTTGATGCAGGAGGAGTTCATCTGCATTCTGAGGGGTGAGGAAGCCTTTAAACCATTCGAGAGGATTGAGGAACTATTAAAGAGGAATTTTAGCTATGGTAATCGGTTGGGAGTTCATCTTAACTACATAACCGCTCGGGTCATCGCCAAAATATGACCACACTTGGAAGATGTATTAGGGACATGTGATAATCTCCATGCGAGTTCCTTGTTCAGTCTCGATCCAAACCATAGTTGAAATTATGCAAGTGCATGTCCAAAGTGCCACATTTCTGCCTCTGCTTTCTGTCAGGAAACATTTGGGGTGAAAAGAAAAACTAAAGGAGAGAAGAAAAAAATAAATTCCATCCTTCTTGTTTTTACCAATCAAGGAAACTGTTTACTGTAATCCATATTACATCACTCTTTCCCCCAAGAGGACAGGAGAGAGCGCGACTGAGCGTTTTCAGAACGCGTTAGATATCATATCAATTTAAAACCTATCAGCAGTAGCTGTAAGAGATGCCGCAGGAGAGACAAAGGGAAGAAAAGTTGGCTCAGCACTAGTCTCCGGAGGAGGCTACGGCGTCCCAGCGTTTCATTCGGCCTTGTACTCATGGTTTTTCCTTTCAATTCTCTCTCCCTCGGCTGTCCAGAGACGAGATAGAGCCAGCGTCTGTCTCCATATTTACAGCACCGTCAGGGACACGACTGCTAGTCACACGGGGGAGAGCTAGCCAGACACAGTGAGAGAGAGAGAGACAAAGACACAGAGAGAGAGAGAGAAAGAGAGAGAGACAGAGAGAGAGAGAGAGAGAGAGAGAGAGAGAGAGACAGAGAGAGGGCAGTGTAGTGAGATGTGTCAGTAAGTGGGTGGGTGGGTGGTGCGATGATGAGAAATGCTTCGTTGACAAATGTCATACTATTCTGCAGCATTAGGATGCTTGGTGTTTTGATGTATAGTGGAACTATTCCTATTTCTTTGTCAAACTAAATCATGCATTCTTTCTTGTGGGTTCGGCAGAAGTGGAGGTAATTTGTGTGAGAAAGGTAATTCTGCAACATCCACAGTGAGAACACAAGCCTCAACTAGAGCTTCAGCAACATTCATAAATATATGTATGAAGTCGAGCGAGGGCACGCGTGTCGGTGTCAGTCGGCTTGACGACAGGGAGGAGACGGTGAGCGCTACCCGTGGCAACGTGCCGGGTGGTTGGGAGTCGCCGCCGGCTGGAGGGTTTCACCCCAGAGCTGTCCTCATTTGGTGGAGAGAAGCCGGGATTAAGACGAGGTGACTGGAGAGTGGCCGGGTTCAATCCATTACAGGGGGAGGCCACGGAGGCTGAGCGGAGGGAATCCAGCCGCATGGGGAGGAGGCGTGGCGGAGAGGGATGGAGGATAATGAAGGGGTAGACAAGGAAAGAGAGGTGGAGGGAAATAGCTGGATGGGGGAGGGGGGGGGTGACAGAGAGAGCAGAGACTGTGGGAGTCGTAGATTTGGTGCGAGGTGAGGATGGGAGGAAGGGGATGCCAGGAGAGATGGAGAGGGGTGTGAGTGTTTGGTAGTTTGTGAATCCTTAAGCAGGCAGGCAGGACCACAGACATCTAGAAGTGGATCGTTATGTGTCAGTGGCTATTGTCCGGTTTCCCCTGTGGTACCTGGAACATTCCCAAAGGGTCCTCACTGAGATTAGAGATCACATACAGGTTGTCTCCAAATCAATGCAAGGGTGCTGGACTGACACTTCTGCTGCTAGCTGGAATGATAATTAGACAGAAGAGTCTCTTCAGAGTGTGCACAGCAAACGTTGGGAGTGAGAAACTTAAGAGAGTGTAAATGCATTCTGCTTTGGTAGATTGCTGGATTTGCATTGGTAAATATCTTCGGGTTGCACAATCCTGGCCACCTGCTAGCTTTGCTGATTGACGGTGTCCCCGACTGTTGCTGTAAATTTCCCCTAATCGTTCCTCCTGGTGCTCTGTCTTCACATGACTAGCTACCGCTTGCTATCCCCTTCCTTTAGGGACCCGACAGACACAAGCCAAAACAACTCCCCAAATTCCCCTCGGGCCAAATATTGAGCATTTTCTTCCTTTCAAATGTGCCAGAGACCTCACAAAGCGTTCTACGAACAAGAAACTGAAGCAGACTGGTCATGGTCAAATTACAGAGTATCCACCATCTTTAGAGGAAAAATGGCTTCAATACGGGATAGCTCTAAATCGCTGGTTCATACATACTGTGGAAATGGCCACAGAATAAGTCTGCTATTACAGGGAAGGTTTTTAAATTGGTGTCAAATTCCATCTAAGAGCCAAAGAATTGCTCTGATAATTGAGAGTAATTTTCAATTATGGATTTGGAGCCTGGCAAAGGAACTGGATTCCTTTTTTCTATTACCTAATCAGGGTAATTCAAAGTCAAAAGATAAAGTATTACAACCGTCTCTCCCATTTCTCACTTTGGAAACACAGTAACAAACTATGAACTCAACTTAAAGTCAATGAAAATTAATCATTCAAATATGCTAATTAAACCATCCGTGTAGTCCTATATTTATTCCTTTTGCCGTTTTTGTTCAAATTAATTAAAAGTGAGGGTAACAGTTGCATTTAAATACACGTTTGAATGTTCTTATTGCATTACTTTGAAAAGTGAAGTTTATAATTACCTACAGGGGTCAAAGCAAAAGTAGGTGAGAAATGCACCAACTCATTTATACAAGCAGAACAATTTGGAGTAGCTAGTTCCAAAAAGCACATTTAACTTTCTTTCTCTTCCAAATCCATTTTAAGGCTCTGAAAGACATTTTACATCTGTAAACCATTAGACACCTCAGCCCCGTCCCTGCATCTCAGCCTGAGCAATTTATTACAGCACCCAATAACGTGAGTATTCATTTCACAGAGTAGAGGAGGAAGCCACAGCTGATATAAATCTCAGGGACGTGAAGGAAGTGTTGTGTGTCAAGGATCCATCTGGTTTGAGACTAAGGCCAGGGGTATCACGGCCGAGACTACAGTATTATCAACGTTGGTTTTCAGCTCAGCAGCCTAGGAGGGTTTACGTAGTGGTGCTCTTAGAAAATGGATCTTCAATGACATCCAGTGCTTGTAAAAAAAAAAAAACTATGATAACCCTAGTTTTCTAATGCTTGAATTATTTTCCAGGAAGTAGTTGTATAATTTGAATGTTGTCTGTTAAGTTAGACAACGATAGAGCCTTGGACTGCAGGACCAAGAGGTCACAGGGTTCAAATCCCCCCCTTGAATATCGCTTTGGATAAAAGTATACATCAAACACAATGAATATGGTATCATTCTTCCATGCTCCATCACGTATTCTTTCAGCTCCGGTTCTTCACAGCTATAAACCAGTAGAGGCTGACTGGAGCCAGGCTCTTAGAGAAGCATGTGTTATAGTAAATCAATAACCTAGAGGCTGGACCCCAAGTGTCCACTGTCTCCCCCTGAGGACGTCACCATCGTGTTGTTTCCCTCCACAGCCTGAGCCCTGCCAGACATCCTTTTAAACCCCGTCGTGGGCGACACGGCGGGCCGGACTGACGGGAACCCGTATGCCTGTTCCCCAGGGAACGCTAATGCAGCGCTTTAAGTGTCTGATGTCAGGCCTCACGCTGAGGGGATGGCGGAAGATTTCATATTGTGAGTCACACCCTGTACCATGCTAGTTAGACTGTGAGTCACACCCTGTACCATGCTAGTTAGACTGTGAGTCACACCCTGTACCATGCTAGTTAGACTGTGAGTCACACCCTGTACCATGCTAGTTAGACTGTGAGTCACACCCTGTACCATGCTAGTTAGACTGTGAGTCACACGCTGTACCATGCTAGTTAGACTGTGAGTCACACCCTGTACCATGCTAGTTAGACTGTGAGTCACACCCTGTACCATGCTAGTTAGACTGTGAGTCACACCCTGTACCATGCTAGTTAGACTGTGAGTCACACCCTGTGCCATGCTAGTTAGACTGTGAGTCACACCCTGTACCATGCTAGTTAGACTGTGAGTCACACCCTGTACCATGCTAGTTAGACTGTGAGTCACACCCTGTACCATGCTAGTTAGACTGTGAGTCACACCCTGTACCATGCTAGTTAGACTGAGTCACACACCGTGCCATGCTAGTTAGACTGAGTCACACACTGTGCCATGCTAGTTAGACTCCCCTGAGGGAAGGGTTGGATAAATGGAATGCCGTAACCTTGACGTCATCTGAAAAGGGAGTACCACGTCTGGGTCATGGTGTCGTCTAACGCTGCCTGGCTAGCGCCGGACCTATTTAATGCGGCACATCTACCAAGATGGAGGGTCCCAGGAACAAAACAACTAAAAAAACGTTTCACATTTTAGATATGTTTTGGAAAATGGCTGAACCATATACAATCTAAATGACTGTGTGAGTGTGTGTATGTTTAATGTCAAACCTACATCTACCCTGCATGCCATCACAACATATTACAGCATGCTGTAATATAATCTTTTAATAGTTACAGGAATTGTTCTCCTCAAAATCCAATGTTGACTGATGCTTTGACTTAAGATGAGTTCCCCTCCCTTGCAATTGGAACTATAGATTCTGCTACGAATCTTGACCGTTAGTAAGAAAGAGAAGGAAGACCTGATTGAGAACAGGATATGACATGAGCTCATATCCTGTGCTGTGGGGGCTTGGACACGTTGATTAAACTCTACAACCCAACTTGGCTCAGGCAAAATGAAATGGACCATAGTACTGTGCATGCTGAACATTTTGAATATATTCATATATATATAATGTAATATATTCAAATATTAGTAGCCGTGATATATCTGCATTGATTTAGACTAGCAGTTTATGTCAGATTGTATTTTTTTCCAATAAAGGTTCTTAAGGAGGAGAGTTAGAAAGGGGATGGTCGATGGGGGATTTGCCTTGGCGTTCTGTTATGGTTTGTGTGTAGCAACAAGCATTCCAACTCATCTGGGATAGGCAGATTAAAATGGATCAATTGTTCTTTGATGTGCCCCTGATATTACTTGCTTACTTGTTCATACCCCTTCTCTATTAATATTGACCTGCACATGAATTTTGTAGGTCATCTGGTAGTCTTTAGGCCTTGTGAAATAACCAAACAGTAACAAAACCTACAGCAGTATCCAAGACAAGCAATTTAAAAAATCAGCTGGAGGCATATAAATCTTTGAAATGAAATATCTGACTAACAATGGGATGATAAACAGGCACTGGCATCCACCAGGGAGAAACCAATGAAGAATTAGAAGTATGTCTTGGAAAATGTGTTAAATTAAATAACTTTTCATTTGAGCATGCGGGTTGGCACACAATCGGGTTCTGGGAATGTACCATCTACACATCACTGTGGTGTGTCGTTGATGTTTCCTCTGTTGTCGACAAGTCCTCTATGACGCCCCGCTGGTCGCACAGCAAACAGGTCTGCCGAACAACAGTCACAAGCTGATGATTATCCTGGCTGTCAGAAGGTTTGGAGATAATGACAACTAAGAAGATAGTAATCCACTTATTTTCTCTCTAGAAACAGGGTGCTCGGCAAAGTAAGCACTTTCTCAAAATGGAAATATATAAGGGAAATATGTAAAGCCTTAACCTTTGGTCAACAGTGATACATAGCTGTGTATATGTGTGTGTAGAAAAACAGACAGTCAGAGACAGACAGATGGAAGGCAAAAGCATTTCAGAGGAATTCAACCCAAGCCATGTTCCACTTTTTATTTTGACAGGTTTATTGAACCAAAAGGGGTCATGGCAAGTTCCTGACCTATACAACTTAGTGAGCAGTAGCAATGGTATTAACCCAACACACCCTCCCACTGCCCAACAGCAACCATCTCGTATAACGTTACCACGTTACGCGGGTCACGAGGTCAAGGTCTACCGCAGGTCAGGTTTCAGACGAAGGTCTCTTTATTTGCGGGAAAAGCTAATCGCCTTGATTTGTTTCTCTGAACTCTCGTGTGAACTGTGCTTTTCACGCACTTGACAGAAGAAAAAGAAACCTTACTAATACAACCGTGTGGGTTTGACGTCAGCTGTTTTGGTGGCCTAACATTGTTCTCTATTGTGTGAAAATAAATTAAGTTGTTTCTCCAAGGCATGCGTATGTAAAACAGGACTGATGCCCGGCCACAAAATTGCGTCTGACGGTTTTCCGGGATTTTCTCCAAGAAGCCTGCATGCCGGTCCAATGTGAAAAGTCTGTCATTGTAATCCCTTTAACCTTGCTTGAAATTATCCAGGCAGTGTGACCAATATCCCTCTCTGGCCTCAAAATGAAAATGCGTTATTAAAATGAGGCCTTACATGGTTCACACACAGTCCCGGCGATTCCAGAGTCTAATTCAAGGAATTAATAGAAACAGAGATCATGCAAAAACGGCCCTTTATTTTGGTTCAGGATTTGCCGTCTATGAGTCGGCTGAAATTGGAATGCTTAGTCTTTCAGGCACAAATTTAAATTGGCAATGAGAAGTTTCAGCGGGTTATTTTATAGCATCACCCCTGTGAATTTTAAGGTTTTCTAAAATAACATTTCATGCTATTCACTGTGGAACTGTCATATTTTAAGACACGTTTGTGTCTAATGCAGAACTATGTGAGCAGAGTCGGCGGAATTGGTACACAGCCCAATTTACTACTGCTCTAAAGGATTTCTAATCCAGAAATTGACACCTTCACATTTTAAGACACATTTGTGTTACAACCAACACATAAACTGGATGTGTTGTTCGATGTCAAGCCGGCCTCCTAATTTAGCTATTGCATTCATGACAACATGTACAATGGACACCTTACAATCACACCATACAGTGTGCAGTCAGGGAACTGCTCCATTTCTCATTATAGGGATACAACACGTGAACCTGTTATGACAAGTTTGTTTAATCTTTACTAAACAAAAATAAGAGTTTTATAGTAATAACCTCTTTTTTGCCTGCGATGTGAAGATGCGAAGCAGGTGCACATGGTATTGATCGGAAGTCACTCTCTCTGTGTCCGGGCGGAGTGGATTTCCTTGAATTATGAGGAGGGTCGTAGGTTAAAATGCTCATTCAATTTGAACAGGCCTCACAATTAACCTTCCATAGATTTAGAGGACAGATTAGATTGCAGTTGGTAATTTTGTCTGACTGTCATTATGTGCCACTAAGTTTGAGGTGTCTGTCTCAATTACAACCAAAAGAGCCAAAAAATTTCATGTGGACAACATGAACACTCACCCACTGCTACACACTCAGGAATATTATTCTGTCTAAATACACCTAACTTCTCATTCAAACATAAGGTGTTAAAGGTATTAATATGATGTGAGATCCAGTTACCAACGTGACACTAAACAGGTACTATTAATGGTTACTTTTTAACTTAAGTAGAGCCCACACTTTACTAAACTTGAGTGAAAAAGTCTTGTGAGTATTTCAACTCTGAAGTATTTTTGAACATGTGTACTTTTGCTATCTCTGACAGTCAGTACTTTACACGTTAAAGTCTTGAAATTTGATTCTACCCATAAGACACACACGCCCATGAAAGAGTGGCAACCATCATCAGCACTTGGTGAACCCTGGCTGGGACATAATGAGGATTGCTGAGGTGCAAAGGTCCAGGATAAAGACAAATGAAGAAAATAAGCTTTACAAGAGGAGAAACCAGACACTAAAATACCCAACCAAACCCCTTCAAGCGCCAGACAGGTTTAGCAGGTTGTTTACGGATTTGGAATCGAAACAGGGGGTGGAAATCTATTTAAAGTCAACTTGAATTGAGAATTATGTTCTGTTGAAACACTAGGAACGCCTGATTTTCAAACTTTCACGGTGTAAATTATGAGAGATTGGATGTTGACAGGAAGTGTTTTTCTATAGGAAATGAATTACCATTAGTCAAAAGAACTCTAAATGCACTTCCTGAAGGAATAACTGATTGGCTCTTTCTATTGTTTCACACAGCAAACAGATATGTTGTTCGTGTGCCAACGGCAATGCTAAAAACAACTTTTAATGCAATCGATCTCTCTGATTCTTTATGTTTTTAAGATGCCAGAAACATGGCAGAGCCAGGATCTTACACGTTCCCTCAAAGTCAGAACCACCTTGTATCCCCTGTGGTTTCTCTGTGAGTTTGCTGACAATCAGTCTGTATGGTGAGGGATTTCCTGTTTGTGTTTGTTTGTTTTTGCAAAAACCACATCCACATGGATCTGGACTAATACAATCTAACATCCAGAAGGACCTCGAACCCAGAAAGATGTCTGAAGTCTCACGGTATCTTCCTGTTCAGTTGAGAAGTTCAACTTTTTAAAAGACCAGTAGTTGACTCAAGTGACCACATTTAAATGAATGTAGATAAAAATGGATTCGATTTCTCTGTACTCTTTATGGGCCGAGGTACAACTGACCACAACATTGTCAAACTAAAATAACTATTTCGGTTATCCCAATAAACATAGATGGAAGGTAAAATATATTTGATGTGTGTTTAAAGTATGAGAATGACTGCATATGCTTCCAGTATTTACTTAGGCCACTAATGCAAACATCAGACAGATTCATACATATAAATCAGACTGGAAGGTAGGGAAAGAACCATCTGCGTGGTATAGCTGGGTCAACTCCATCATGGATATGATTTCATCAAATTTACTTTTCCCAGTTTCCCACATAATTCTCCAGGAAATCTTATATATTTAAACCCTGTGATTAGACACTTATATGATTTCAAGTGTGTGGAGAGTGAACATACAGTCAATTTTGAACCTTACACAATTTTATATGTCCTACCATATGAAGTTGTCAAGTATACAACTCTAGGTACACAATACATTTAATTACGTTTATTTGTGAAAATACTGTACAAGTAACAAAGACAAATTGAATTCAATCACTCCTAACAAGATAGTGTTTTCTATCACAACCTTGCCACTACCTCACAAGTAATCACTTTCTCAGTCTAGCAGGATAATTAAACGTGTGATGCTCTGGTGGCAGACTGGAAATAACCAGAAGTTATTCATTATGCCTCAACAGGAAGATTACAAAGCAACAACTTCTGAAAGAAAACTAATTGTTTAGTTGAAGTCCAAAGTACAGAATAAGGATGAGCATTTTGATGTGGTGTTATTTCAGTGGCCTTTGTTGGTCCCGTGAAACTCTATCAAGGACATTTTCAAAATCCATTAATGAGTTTATAGATCGAAGATGCTTGATAAATAGAAAGGTCGATCAAATAATTGAATTGCCAGACTGTTTCTAAATGTGCAATAGCGAATGTTCTACCATGAAACATTGTGTGATTATAAGACAAGTAGAAAGGACTGCAGAAGATTTACTGTTGGCGACATTTCTCTCCCTTTTCCCTGACAACCACTTTACCTAACTCTATGGCACTTTGAGCTGAATGAGTTCCAACCGCCCAGTGCATTATGTAATTTGAAGTCTATTAACCTTGAGGAAGGCAGAGAGCTTCAAAATATAAAGTTTGCACTTGAACTCAAAGCACCATTGTGTATCTTTAACCATTCATCTTCATTGAACATCACTGTCGAGAGTTTGTATGAAGGGGATCGATAAAGCAAATCACACAGCTGCATTAGGTTCATCAATGCATTGCTGTGCCTGCTATTGGTCGTGCTGTGGTGATGGAATTATGACAATGAATTCATTCAGTCAATAAGTCTTGTTTGTAACCGACCATTACGTTTAGTTTTTTGCCAAACTAGGTACATGCATCACACTGGAAACACTGTGTAGATTTTACATGAACGTAGACATTAAAAAGGAAAACAATGGGGACAGTTTAAATATAACAGCTATGTCCATATTTACAGTAAAACACAATTTTCAGAATCAGCTGTGTCAGTCATAATCCCCACACGCATCAATGTTCAAGTAATTGAAAGAAAATAGGATTACAAGGATTATGAGTTCACAAGTAGAATGTGAGGGAAGTTAAATCAACATCATAACTGGGGTGTCAATCAAGAAATGATTTTGCTTCCCTTTTTAATAAACCTTTGAGCATACAATACAGACATTAATTAAAACATGTATACGTTTCAGCAAACCAATTAACCCCGTGCAACTAAGGTCAGTTTAATCAGAATTCAAAATACTCTCCAACTATGATAAGATAAATGGGCTGCAAGTAAGGAGGTATTCTACCCCATCCCCAGAATAAATCAAAAAAACACCAAAAACTTAGCCTACTGACATAAACATCTCACACCAAACTGCCTAATAGCCCACACCTCCAGTACTGTGTGGAAAGCATCACCATCCTCTCTGCTTATCGATGAAAGTATAATCTATATGGAGTTTGGAGCAGAGCCCATTCCCAACACTCGATGGTGTTAGGGTTGTCGACGTGGGCTGCAACATTGATTTCTGCATTGCAAATACGTTTGGTCGATTATTCACTGCTGATGATGTGGAATGGAATAAGTCATGCTGTGTCTAGAGCCAAAATGGAAGCCGCTGGGAAGAGGACTAGGATGCAGCCCACAGCAGACATAGATCTGTACTGAATGAGAGTCAGAGTTGAATGTCACGATGCAATAGCAGATCACGATTGCTCAAAGGAAAGACGACAAGGCAGAACAGATAAAGATGGATATTTCTCCTCTAAACATGAAATACGTCTCCTGGGATGAACAGATCCCAGGGTTATTTTTAAGTTTAAGTAAAAGCTTCCATAAATCTTCTGAAGGGTTTTCTCACTTGTCAGTATTATAATCACATTTTCACTATCTACAGTAATGTTTCACGTGTATATTTCATGAGTGAATCTATATGCTGTGTTTCACTCAGATCAACCCTAAAGTTTTTTGACACTGTTGTTGTGATCACTCACTTACAATTTTTTTTTTTTTATTCAACATGGCACCTGGAACCACACAGTCCACTCCTCACGCTTTTAACTTGTCATGAAACAATCTTGAAACAGAATCAAGGCTGTAAAGCCAGCCTTGACACCCTGCATCGACAGAGCTTGACCTTTGACCTGGCCCAGCAGAGGCTAGTCTCTCTCCAGTGATCAAATAAGCCTTGTCACTTATACCAGAGAGGAATGACGAACCAACCAGAAACTCAACAAAGCTGATTCTAACTGGAAATACAGTGCCTGCTGTCAAGTTCAGCATTACAAATTCCATATATTATGCAGTAAACTGACATGGCCATTCTCTCTTGAGTGGAGCTTCCGGGAAAAGGAAGAGTATTCCTCCTTTAAAACAGAAAAGGATCCATTTTTATTCATGATATGCGTCCACTGCACGGCTGTACGGAAAGCCTTGAACGAGAGATTCAGAGGGAGCGTCATGTGACCCTGAGAGGAGAATGCTGTCATGTGACCCTGAGAGGAGAATGCTGTCATTCCCTGAGAGGAGAATGCTGTCATGTGACCCCGAGAGGAGAATGCTGTCATGTGACCCTGAGAGGAGAATGCTGCAGTGTACCCATACAGGAGGAAACTCCAGTGATCAACTGCTTTATATCAATTCTGTGGCACTCAAGTAACACTTTTGTATATTAATAGGAGCAAATGGTAATTTACAGTTGGATCTGTGGTCCATAACATCACTTTACTGGCGTTCTGTTAAAGATTAACACATTTTCGCAAAAAATGTTTTAGTATTACACATACATACAGTCTGGCTCTTAGAGAAGTACAGTGGATGGAACAGGGGGTCAGATCAAGAGGACAGGCCAGCTTCACTGGACTCCAAAATGACAGCCCTTGGGGACACAATTTGTGACACTTCACAGATGTCCCACTTGCACAATTACCATAATATTTCATCATCAAAAACATTCTCAGATGTCTCGATGGCTTGGCAACAGGTATCACTTAACAAGCCTTTTCCTGGCATGGATTGCCCCCCGTAGTGCTTCTACTGTGGGTTGGAACATCCAGCAGCTAGGACAGGAGCTGCCATTTCTCCCTACGAGGAAGGTTTCAAGTCTGGAGAGGTCACAAATCAATCAGGGCGTAGCGAGCAGCCACATCGGGCCCTGGGTGATGGACACCACATACGCACACCCCAGAGCCGACACCAGTCTCCATAGAAACAAGGGTCAGACGGCGTTGACACTGCGGGGATGGTGAGACCCTTCCTGTCAGCTGGAGCTGGTGACATCGTAGTACGGCGGATAAGGAGATGACTCACAGCTGTCAGAGGAGCACGTAGATCCCAAATCATGTGAGATGCGTGGGCACCCGAGGAATCACTGAGGCGGAGGAAACTGCTGAGGGTGAGGCCCACACTGCTGAGGGTGAGGCCCACACTGCTGAGGTTGAGGCCCACACTGCTGAGGTTGAGGCCCAAACTGCTGAGGTTGAGGCCCACACTGCTGAGGGTGAGGCCCACACTGCTGAGGGTGAGGCCCACACTGCTGAGGGTGAGGCCCACACTGCTGAGGGTGAGGCCCACACTGCTGAGGGTGAGGCCCACACTGCTGAGGGTGAGGCCCACACTGCTGAGGGTGAGGCCCAAACTGCAATCGTTGCTGTTACAGTAAAACCACTATCACATCTTGAGCCACTGAAGTCATTCAATTCCACATCAAGTCACCATGACATGATACACATAAAGTACTTTATGCTTTCTTATTGTAAGAACAGTAGGGCTCAATAATTAGTCCAATAAATTAACTACATAACCCAAATAATTTTGTAAAATGGAAGGCTTATGGACTGCTAGACTTCAACATGCATAGAGGGCATCTAAAGGTTAGTAATCGATGTTAACTAAATACTGTAGGGATCTTGCAGAATCATCTCTGCCCTTTTAAAAAGTACAATGCCCCTAGGGCATGCTAATCAGCTTTGGATTTACTGGGTAATGTTGCCGCACTGTAAATCTAATCTGAATAGTCAAACAAGCTTCCGGTCCTGTCTGCTGTACCTTTTACTAAAATATCTTATCGGCTATGAAACCCAATGAGCAGACTATCAGATATTGTAATTTGCAATCTGGTGATAACAGGGGGTGACCCCTAACAGACTTAAGGAACTGAAAATCCATTCTTGCATGAAATTTTGCATCAGGTTAACTGTTGATGGATGGTGTTTTAGAGAGATAACTGTACATTCGGATAAGGGAGAATCGAGGACTGTATTCTATCCAGGATTTGACAGGTCTGCAGTCGCCATGGTGCACACAGCACCTCGTTCTGCTCAGCAAATATGATCCGTTTAGCTCTGGGATAGCTGAATGGAGATTCATTCCCCCCAAGAGAAAGAGGAATTGGCAGATGGATTGGCACAGAATGCAAAAAAAAAAAAAAAAAAAGTGGCAAGAAAAAAAAGTGTAAGGTTAAAGTGTCTGTACATTCCAGTTTCCCAGATTAGCAGTGAACTTGTTGTTTTAGGATCAGTCTGCCTTCATTCAAATGATCTCCAAGAGCTCTTGAATGTATTCAAATCTCGTACAGTATAACTGTCCTTCTCCTGTCCTGGGGTGGAATATCTTTTTATCAGTCAAGACAAGCAGATTGGAAAATCACTGGATTCATCAAATACAATGCATACATCTTGTCATCAATTAATTTCAATATAACTTTCATGATCAAAATGTTTGTATATTCCATGTGTATATTCCACAAGTGAGTGATGAGCTAAACCTACTATCTCTTTTTCACCTTCTTAAATAACACACAATATCGTAGCCTTCTAATCACTGCAAACCACTTATGTATGCTGAGTAAAAGGGTGAGTGTTAAACTAAATAAATTCAGCAAGATACTGATCTAGTGATGATCCTTTTCTCTACCGATACCTTCACTTTGGCATCCGAAACTACTCTGGCACATCGATTGCTGAGTCAGACATTGTTGTGAATCAGATAAAAACGGGGGAATTAAATAAGGGGACATTTACACAATATATACACTCGAAAGGTTGATCTAAGATACGGGAGAAGCAATAGCTTTGACAGCGGCACTAAATCAAAATAACTGTATTAGTTACGAAATGTCAAACCACCGTATCACGTGTTCTTCTATAATTCTTGCAATAGGAAGCCTCTGAAAGGCAATAAAGGAAAAGTTATGAACCTGGACGGAAACAGATAAATGCGATTAGAGAAATGAAGCAAAATGCCGCTGTGGAAACTTTGCTCGACAGAAATACATCATGTCACGGGCAGCTCTCAGGGTCAACAGACAATACCAGCTCAAGCTCCTGTATGAAACAAAACTAATTTAGCTAGACACAGGGTGGATAGATCAGTGAGGATAGGCTAGCCTACTGTGGTTTTGCAATCCTGACACGATATAACGATAATGTTTTCGCACTGTTATTGACAGCGTTATTGACCTTCCTTAGAGGATGGAATCAAAATTGTAACGCTTGAGATGAATGTATAGTACAGCTGACTGCTGACCCTTACAGTAGCCAAATCTAGAAATGTCTAAACACAATCATGTCGGCTGAGAAAGGCCGGATGAGACGGGAGCTTGGGGCCTGTTTGAAGGGAGGGAGGAGAGATAAAGCCGAACTGATGAGCTCCGCTGTTTCATATCGCGCTAATCCCCATTTTCTCTGCTTGACCTTTGAAAAGAAAAATACACGTTTAAGCTGCAAATCCCAGTGTTAAACAGAGCACACAAAAGACCCGATGAAATCTTTGGTCTCGCACAAAACGATTAAAAAATGAACTTTTTTAATGTTATGAAGTCTGAGAGATAAAACACTTTAGCAGTGAACAAACACTGTAATTACTTGGCACTTAATGACTTGACTGTAAGGGGCAGTATGGTCAGAATAATAAGAATGTATTCACTTAGCAGACACTTATCCAAAGCAATGAAATGGGGGATTTGAACCTGCAACCTCTTTATCTGCAGTCAAATGCTCTAACCACCCCAGAATAATCCGCAACACCACAGTTTTTGTAACCCAAGAATTGAAGCTCTCTTTAAAAAGGCAGGGTCGGTAAGATTTGCGAACCAAGCTAATTTGTCTGTGGATTTTTGTATGTTTATACCTGTAAGTAAAACCAGTTAGACCGTGAATGCGCAAAAAAACCCAAATCGTAGGTTAATACACGAAAAGCTGTTATCTAGGCGGAGGTTAATAATTTGGCAGTTACTGTAGGCGAGAAACAAAATGGTGGTTAAACTGAAACCACAGTTTAACCACCAATTTCTTTGCAATCTTTGCAATTTCTACAAAAAAGTTTGCAGTTTGGTTCTGGACTGCACCGATGTTCCGTACAAGAGTGATTGATGGTAAACATTATAGATTTAAATCACTCAATCATGCATGTATTTAGTACCCCACTGTAAGACTAAACATTGTAATCCATGTCAGTTATTTCACCTAGACCGTCATTAAAATCTAATTAATTGGAAATCCATATAATTTACCCAGACTCCACTTATTTCAAGAAACCCAGAGTGAGAAAAGTAAAAAAAAAAAAAGATGGAATGAACGTGGAACGGGAGTAATAGGCAAACATTAATGACTTTACCCTCCAGGTCAAACCAATTTTCAGGTCAAAGTCCTGGGTAACCTTCTATGGAGGTCATCATTTTGTCCATGACTCCCTTGTCCTGGCCTGATCCAACTTCCTGTGTTTCTGAAAGGGAAGGAGGAAATACAATGATGTTGCTGCTGGAACGGGATGGGATCTGATTTGGGTTCAAACGCTGCGAGCAGCAGGCTTCTTGGTGCTGGGATATCTGTCCATCAAAGCAACCAATTAATTCAGTCTCTAACGAGTCAAAGTCTTGAATACTGTTGGAAATAACACTGGGCTTTTGCTAGGGAAGCTACTGTGTGGGCGACAGAGACGAGAAGAGAGGAAGGAGGGGGGGGTTGAATCCAAATGTACCCCTGATGGATGCTGATTTAGCAGACGGAAAGGAGAAACAGCACATCTCAGTGTAATGAGCGCAAATGAAATATGCATTAGTCTGGCAGGAGAGAGATCCTTTTCGCTTGAGTGTTTGGACCCATACATTTTACAGAGAGCATGGCGGGTCTTACCATCCAAGCCTGACCACATGAATCACATGTAGAGCGCCAACAAAAGACCCTCCAGCTGTTCTTAAACATTTCCCATTCGTTCGAGCAATTAGATGTGTCGCTTTGCTTCAATCATGAACCCCCCACTAGACAAAATAAGGTTAAATCCGTAATTCTGCATGTAATATTCTGCAGTATGCTAATGTGGAATATACACATGGAATATACAAATGAGAAGGTGTTCCTTATTTTAGACACATTTTGTATTTTTACTGCTTTTAACACTAAACACATAACCAACTACCAATGTCCTGCATTGTCATCAAAGTTGTGTTTTTAGGTGTCATAGCTGACACCCAAAAACGGCAATAAAATATTTTTGTTCGTAGATCAAAATAAAAACTGATACTTTGGTTGCGAGCACCAAATGCTGCAGTTGTAATTTTTTCGGGGGGAATTCTCCTAGAATCTGACTGAATGACAGAGATTGTGCCTCTTTTGGCACCTAATATGAATATGTACCTGATTTACAGCAAAAATACCTTCCATGTAAAATAAATACAATATTATCTGGCAGCAAGATTTTGCTTGCCAGTTGCTGCTGTTCTTCTCTGGCTGTTGAAGACACACCGAGCAAGATACGCAGATCACCCAAGGCCAGACAGCCCTCTAAGCTGCAGGATGAATAGAGCGATTAAGTGACCACAGAAGTGCTTGAACATTAACTGGGCCGCAATGAGAGTCACCCTCAGAGACATGATGAGTGTCGTCCAGTTCCTCATCTCGCTCCACCACTCACCAAAACCATCTTCATCCTGATTAGGGTCTTTCTCTCGGCGATGTCACTGTCACGCCCTATCATCTGTGTGTTCTCCGACAACAACGCCTGATCTTCACCCTGGAGTGCCTGACGGAAACAGAGCCTTCAGCAGGGTCCAACCTTCAGCGTCTGGAATGTGAACAGGCTAATGCACATTTAGAAGGTTATCAAACTCAGCAATCCTCGTAGATTTTTCATAAACTGAGACGGAAAGTAAACAGATATAGAATACGGTTGCACATTCATATAAGGACTTTGTTTGGAAAGTTAGTTAGTGAGACAATGTAGCAGCTGCATCCAGCTGGACCGGCATCCAGGAACTAGCGCTGACATCCATGTAGCCCAGGGGTGTCAAACTCCGGTCCTCGAGGGCCGCTGTCCTGTATGTTTTAGATGTTTCCCTGATCCAGCTCACCTGATTCTTATGAATGGTTGTTATAACAACCCATTTAATTGAATCAGGTGTGTTTGAGCAGGGAAACATCTAAAACATGCAGGTCAGCGGCCCTCGAGGACCGGAGTTTGACACATGTGAATAGCCAATCTAGGTATTTAGACTTGAAAACCACAATGCATGATTCAGAACACCAACATTAAGTACCTCATATAAGAAAACTAGGACATTCTTAACAAGGACGTGGCAATCAGCATTAATTACATATTACTGTAAAATCTTCTGCTATTCAGTCCAATAAAAGACCAAACAACACAAAATGGACTGACCTCCATCTGAAATATATTTAGACTGGCCAGTTTTATTTTCTCCTCCACAAACAAAATGAAAATGCTTTCAAGGCAGCACAAGCATAGCACTGAAGCAACAAATATAAAAATGCTATTCGTTGTGGCCCACAGATTCTCAAGTATCGTTCGTTTTCTACAGCCTAAAATCGGATTCAACAAAGCACCACTTTTCTTCGGGGCAGCCAATGAAAGCACACTGCTGGTCTGTGAAGCACCCAATCACCCCGCAATTTGTATTCAGTTTGGTTCTATACTAATTAAGTTTGGCCTCAATGGGTAATAAAACAAAACAGCAGGTCTCTGAATTATCTTAGCCTCATAATGAAGAACTTGCAGGATGTGGCCGTTTCTTGTCCAGTTCACTGGAGGGCCACATTTAGCCCGAGGATCTGAAGTATAGAAAGTCAAGTTAGAAGTTCACTAACTTCTATCAAGACTACAGTCTTTTGAAGTCAACTTTTTCATCGACCATTTGAAAGCATGCCTCCTTGGACACTCTGGTATACTATATTAACTCATTCATTCATCATTTCTTTTAGTAAGAGATCCTTGTTAAGTTCCCCTTTCTGAATTCATATAAAAAGGAATCCCAGGCAGAACCAGTCTAAGTATATACCAGCGCCTTTTACAGGTACAGTTAATACTGCTTTATTGAAGAACGTAAGCTGAAAGTTATTAAAATGTGAATCTTCAGGGAACATATTGAGAGAAAGAGTTGTCCACAGACCGGGGCGTGTCATTTGCTGAAGATACTTTGCCCCTCAGTAATGTAGTCTACATGAACACGAAATTGGGAGCGCTACACTGTTCTCAAGCAAACATATTTCAGCTTCCAGCTCCGTAGCCAACTGCAAGCTAAAGAATCCCAACCACTCGACTAAATGTAATATATTTCATGCTGAATCAGGGTTTTATCTGATTTGACATGGGATGACAAGGCCTCATGTACATTTGAGAAATTATGAAACGTATCTCACTTTCAGCAATAATAAACTTAGACGACACTATTTAACGGCTTTCTAAGCTAATACGGATCATCTAACAGGATTATAACTGGCCATACAGCCAACCAGGAGGAAACCACTGAAAGGTAGAAGAAGCCAAAGTGCTTCCTGAACGCTTCCTAAATGGAAATATTGGATTTGATTTGAGTGTGCAGCTTCGCCACAAACATCATGAAAATGAGAAGACTTACTTTCCAGTCCCCCCCCCCCCCCCCCAGTTCTGTACAAGTCTGAATGTCATGAAAGAACATTTGAAAAGCTGTTTGAACATACAACAAAAAAAAGTTCGTCTAAATTATTACAAACTAATCCTGACAGACAAGAAATAAACTCCAGTTCTCTGTAAAATATCAAACCATATGGGTGACCTGGCAAATGAATAACTGACTAATCTACTGAACTCTCTTATTGATTACATGAGAAGCAACAGATGTGGATCATTCCCTGTGAGAAATCTGTCTAGCAGGCAAGATTTCCTAAAAAGGAAATAAAAGCACTGTAGCGTTGGTAGCGGAGTGTGCTAATCCAGTAAGTGTTAGTTATTCATGCTGTTGATCTAAGATCACAGTCCTTGTGTAAGAACACATTCCTTCTGAAAGAAAAAGCTTCAGGGCCCAGTGATGGTCATCAACAATGTGCAGCCTCAGATGGAAAAGCACCTTAGTGTAGATCTAACGGCGTCTGTACATCAACCAGAGAGATGTATGTGCTGCGGCTTGCAGAAGTTGATCCACAGGTTTTTATTGTAAGAAGGCTGGGAGGTAGGCTACAGTATGTTTAGCTGCAGTTCACTGGTATGGCTTACACACAACTTCATCATGTTGTAGACCATTACATTCCCACTCCCCTAGAGTTTCAGAGCTGCGTTAGGGAGGGGAAGAATGTGAGGGGAAGTAGGGTTTGGCCTGGAATCAAGTTAGACTGGAAATTGTGTGAGTCTAATTCAATAGCAATAATACAGTCCTGCTACCCATTTGTCGAGGAGCCAGGTACATTTCCTGTCAACTGCAGTACTAAAAGTAAACCAAGTACTGTAACATGTACTTCACCAACGAACCCAATAGGTCTTGCATATCCGCACACTTGATTTAAGACTTTAAATAGAACTTTTAGACTGTAACGAGTGACCCGATTGAAGAAAATACAACCTCACTGCAGATGAAGACAGGTTCTTTATTAAATATGTATTTTTCAGCATTTTTCATGCTTTATTGGATAGTGTTTAAGTGAAATGTGACAGGAAAGGCAGTAGGCAGGGGGGAGAGAGAGAGAGAGATGCAGCAAAGGGCCAAGGTCGTATTTTAAACCTACGCTGCTGCAGTCTGCATAGTTTGCACACTTGGTGCCCCTGATTGAGGCCTTGTTTTCGGTCAGTTTTGGTCAGCACATAGCTGGACCACAAATCAGCACCCAGGACCGTCTATGGTGATGCTTGCTGCACAAGGACAAAGGCACTGAAGTAACCCCCTTCAGGCAGAGAAGAACACACACAGAGCAAAGAGGAGTAGAAGGACTGCCCCCTACTGGCCACCCTTGCACACTGCATCCGTTATCCCCCCAGATACAGACTTGAGTTGTCAAAGACAAGCTTCCAAAATGTATAGGAAGAATAACCAATACTCTAGGGCATGGTATAACAGAATCCGTGAGTAATTCAAAGACTGCAATACTTTGAAGAACATTCCATGCCTATTCCTGTCTCCATGACTACATATACGTGTCATACTACATCGTGATGGTTTAAGTTTTGACTAAGTCTTGACTCTGGTTGAAGTACCACTGTGGTAGTTAGTCACCCTGCTGAGGGATAACAGTCCATATTCCCGTCACGCATCTTTGACAGACCAATCACAAACACATTCCAGGGTACTGAGAGAAAAGCTCTCCAGTGAAAAAGGCAGGTTTTTTTCCCAGATGTAGCAAAACAGATATCAGGCTCGCCTTGTGGAAAATCAAAAACGGTCGATCATTTTTCTGGTAAAAGTATGCACCTGTCAGTTATAATAACTTCCCTCACTCTGCTCGTTTAATCATGTAAATTCAGTAAAGCTGTAATTTTAGAAAGATGAGCTCTTTCATTTCAGAGTAATCAGTGAATAATAGCCAAATATATGCTCAATCCTTTGAAATAGCAGAGCGATAATCAGCATCTCTTATGCCAAAAACTCAATGGCAAAGAGTGGAATATTAATGGACTGTTATGGACCTACCAAAACACAAGGTTTTTACTTCAAGTATCTTGGCTTCGTAGAAAGATTAAAGGTCTGACCCTCTGCAAGATTAAATCATTTCAGCTTGAGAAGGCAGAACAAACTATTATTCTGCCTTCTCAAGCTGACATATACACACACACACACACACACACACACACGTGAGAAATTGTATGTTATTGATGGGCGTTTCAATGTCCGAAGCCTCCTGTTGTCACAAGATCATCCTCCTCTATAGCACGCAGGTTCCTGGCACTGCTAGACTATCACTGACAAGGTTGAAAGGTGATCATTTACGTTACCTTAGCAACAGCGCAGACATGCTCCCGGCCTGAATGGGATGTAATTTAGCTGTACACATTAAACCAGGGAGCCACTGGGACCGTAGCAGCAGTCTGAATGCAGCAGAACATTTTCAGTAATGCAGCCATCAAAGTCTGGGCCTGGTGGAACATCATCCTGGCTTCTGTTGTTTTCCGCTGTACAGAGTTCTGGCAAGACTCACAGGATTGATTGCCATGCTCTCTTTCTCCCTCCCCCCTCCCATCACACACATTTTCTAGCCTTCAAGAAGCTTTTGGACTTTAGTCCAGCCATGCTCCAAACCGGGTTGGTTGGATGCTACGCTTGACATCAACAACGTCACGCAAAAATTGTTGAAAGTGGAGTAGGCCTACGCAGTAGACTGCAAGCTGAAGTGATATCCACATAATATACAACAACCTTAATTGCATGTGAAAGTGGTGGTGTACCTTTGATATGAGGCCATGATGCTTCAGCAGTCCTTTGAGTCTGGCTTCTTGGAACAGTTCCTCCACAGGCCCGACTTATCTGCTGCCAGGGACGGAAAATGAAAGGTAATGTCAGTGCCACTTCGTCTGAAATCGTCAACAGGGGCGGGAGGGGTTAGGAGCTGGATAACATGTTTCACCTGGCAGGGGTCCTGCCAGTGGAGAGCACTTCAAACACAGACAGACAGTAATGAAGGACCTCTATCACCAGGCCTGTTTTAGAAATAGCGTCTGACTGGGACGTCACTAAAACACGACACATTAAATAAAAGTTTGTATTAATGCACCTTTACCGTAGCTTTACTTGTTGTAACAAACTATTTTTGTGGTTGTTGCTTTCACAAAACAAGGAGTAATAGTTGCTAATACTATTTTAACCATGTGAAAATGATTGTCTTAGTAGACAGGGACATTCAGAAGATTGAAAGAGAAACAGAAAGTTTAGTTCACACTGATCAAGAATTTCTTTGTAGTAGATCAGGAAGCACGGAAAGAGATCCAGACATCAGAGCAGCGATGATAGTCATAGAAGTGATGAGCATAACATTTCGAAGCAGATTGTGTAGATAAATTCACAATGGTCTCTAAAGCTGTCCTAGGTTGTGCTAGAAAAAGCAGACTGTGTTTTATGACACTGACTTCCTCTGAAAAACAAGCATCATAAGCACCAGATGATTACATGCTCCAGGGAAAATGGGTTCATGAGCAAATATCTCAGTAAGTGTCATTACTTGAGGGGGGGAAATACATCAACAACACAATTACTGATGTTGATGGTAACACATACAGTAGCAATACATGCAATGGCGCTGCTACTATGAATAAGCTCACAAGTCGATGACAATTCATCATCTGCATGTATGATATTATTAACTGAATTTGATACAGAATTATGAAAGTTGTTTTATAGCCAAATATAAACAAAGTTCAGGTATGAAAAGTTGTGCAAACAGCTGTTGTGGACATTCTCCAATGTGACATTCATCAGTATAGAATGAAACCAATCATCAGCAATATTTTTCTTGCCTGGCAGAAGTCAGAGGCTCAAAAAGGAATGTGGAAACATGGCACTAAGGGACATTCAGGACTGAATGCAAAAGCCATCACTATTACATTATTCATTTAGTGCAAATTCAATTGGCATTTTTCCCCAGATTCAATTGGCATTATATTACTGTACTCAAGATCCATCTTGAGTACAGTAGATAAGGCAGAAAAGGTCGTTCTTGTTCATTTTGCGAACAAAATTCATTTGAGTGTCACACTGAGGTCATACTATATGTGGCATGAAATCAACATTTCATTGTGGGGCAAGGATCCTCAATTACATATTACACAACATTCACACAACATTTATCTAAATTGTATCATTTGTCCGGGTTTGCAGAATATTTTGTGACTGGGTTGAAGACATCACTTTCTTTTATAGTTTGCATTTGTTTTGCACCTTCTTGTGAGATTCTGGAAATTAACTGCTGGATTCAAGGATCAGTCACAGAAGTATGGCGGCACAAATCCTACTAATGATGCTGAAACAGGTTTGCTTAAAAAACAGCTCTTAAAAAGAAGCACAAGCCGTTGTACTTTTAGAATGACTTGGACCTCAGTGAACATGCAGCTGTGCAGGTGCTCAAGCTGCGGTGCGGAGGGACGGCTGCCTGTTCAGGCTTTACTGCATGTCCCAGAAGAAGACAAAAAGACAGAGAGAGGGAGAGGAGGAGTGAGAGAGCGAGAAAGAGCGAGAGAGCCGAGAGCGAGAGAAAATACAAATTCCACATCAGTTTCTGTACTTCAGGCAGCATCAGCTCAAATGAGTCCGGAAAGACTTTTGAGAGAGGAATTTCAATTTAGCTTCCTGGGTGAAATAGACGGGGCGGAATTGAAATGGTTCCAGTCACCTCTGAGGGCTGAAACGGAAACTACATAATTTAGAAATAATTTCCATCATTACTTTCTTTTGGCAATATGCAGGTTAATTTGTCAGAGAGCATAACTCCCTCTCCAAACCCCCAACCCCCTTCTCTCCGACACTAATATATTTAAGAATGTTTTAACCACCAACTGAGCTGAGAGTTTATTCCAGTGGTTTTAAATATAAATCGATTTATCCAGAGAGGGGTGGTCTATTATTGTTTTTTATAATGGTTCTCATTACGCTCCTTGTCTGCTATACCGTCGGATATTTCTCTAGAGGTCTCACGGCACACGAGGTGCCAGCATAATCATGGTGCTTTAGTAGAGGACAGAGAGACCAGTTGAGTTGGAAAAGGAAAACCCACCTCAGATGTGCCAACAGTGGAGATTATGAAGGGACACAGGCTCCGTTAGGCCTGCTTGGTGATGATGGTTTACAAATGTGACCGATAACCCTCATCTAGTCTCTCGGTTGGCCGAATATAAAGATCTGATGGCCCACCAACTTTAACTTTAGACTTTCAGACCTGTGTGCCTGGCCCTCATCAATCTATAACCGCAAATTGGATCTGGGAAGCACACTCGCTAGCAAACACACGAAAATACACCACACCACAGAGTACAGTATTATTCCTGGCTTTTCCATCACTGCATGACATCCCATCTACTTACAGTACATCAACAAAATATGTTTATACCTTTGAGAGCAGTTTTTCCCTCCCCCACCTAATCTCAACTCTCCTTCCATTTCTGCCGGTGGCTAATTACTAATTCGATAGGCACCATCCACCATTAATCGCCTGGGCTCTATCGATCTGTTCTTGCAGTGTGGAAAGTTGTTGAAGGGTATATTTGGTTATTTCCATTCAAGGTCAATCATTAGCTTTGTTCATTGAAACATTTGACTCCTGATTCATTGAACGGTTATGGTCATTAAGTTTGCTTTGCAGTAGTTAATGGGCTTAGGTTTTATTTCTAACTATTACCCAACCAATATGTCAGCTTTTCAAATCAACCACACTACCAACAACATAATCAATTTTACATACAGGGCATACATATTAACTTATTTCCAACTGTAACCTCTTCATTGTTAAAAATAGAACAGCACTATACAGGAAATCTAATATATCTTAGCACTAAATTCAAGCAGACTGGATAGTCGAGTTTTTCCAGTGAACAACAGGTCCTGCCTTCCTGACATGCAAGAATTAATTCCTGGTTGTATACCTACATAATGAACCGTAGTGTGGACTTCAACGTAATGCGGTCATCCCCAGAATATGCCTTTTGCAGGCAGTCAAGAGATTGAACAAAGCCCCATGTTTTCCCATGTCAACTCATTCCCTTGATAATCGCAACTACAAAGTCAACAAAGGTCTACAAAACCAAAATGAAAAAAAGGAATAAATAAATAAATATTGACGCACACAATGCCCTCCAAAACGGAAATTACTATCAGGTCGCCCCCAGGCCCTTATCAACAGCCCCTGCTCTCCTTGCTGCCTCCTAAGCCAGAGGAGAACACTCCGCTAGGCACCAGAGCCACCTCTGCTATCAGTTAGCATGAACCAGCCGGGTCCTAACCCCTCGAACAGCCAGACCCTGCAGACATCTGGGGGCTATGCACAGGTCGTAGCAGCATTTGTCGAGACAGCATGTTAAAAGAGGCGTTCAGCTGGAAACTTGATGATTTACTGTACATCCGTTTTTGCCGTTAGCAGAAATATTAGTTTCGCTGGGTTGACTGATGGTGGGAGGTGAAATACAGTGAGTATCCTGAGTGCATTTGAGAGAGAATTTGAGAGAATAGTTACTTAGAATACATGTGTCAAAACACATACAGTACTAGACAAAACACGAAGTCTCTGTCCTCTGAACCGAGCCCTCCAGCAGCAACAGCTAATGTTATTGTTATAGTGATTTCAATGTATCATGTAGTTTACTTCTGCATACACTGCGCCTATACAACTCTTGGCTCTGTCATTTTTACTGCATGAGGACGATTTCCAGGGATAAACAAACCTGGGGATGTGAAGATACATTCGGATATTAAAGAGTAAATGTGATTTGCTTCACCTGCATTGATTGTGTTGGTCAGAACCAGCGCCATTATAAAACAATTTCTTTGACGCCATAATTTGTTCTCCCCGCGCAGACAGAGGCTGGGTAGAGAGGCGTGCCCGAACTAGACTCCATTTAGTATAATGTTGCCTGGGCCCATCCACCAACACCGAGGGCAACAGCGTGAAAAACGAGCGATACATCGATCAAAATCTACAAAATGAGCTGAGGACAAGTTCAACGCTTTCACTCATCACGTTGCAGCAACATTTGCGCCCTTCTCAGACACATAATGGCAGTTGGAAGAACAACAAGCAATTGCTCGACGCCACACAATGTCATGAAGTTGAATATATCCATTAATATCGACAAGTGTTTAGTGGGATTACATATTTATCATGTCATAAATGCTACGAGTGTGTACACAGCAGCGGCAGGCGAAGAAGTCCCACCGCATCAAAAGTGAAAAGCTCTCAATACGTTTTATTTTTGTGCAGTACCTACTTCCCCAATGAAAGATTTTGTGCAGCTCGGTATTCATAAAAAATGTGTTGAAAAGTCCACGTCCCATGGAGATAAACTTCGGTCTCGGTAATTTGATATTTACAAACTCTGCACACTAAACTGCAAAGGGGTGACTTAAGACAACATGATCCAAACACAATCGTGATAATTTGAATTATTTTCCCCCTATTATTATCATTCATTTTCCCTCATATACCTTCCCATAATCACCTCCACCACTGCCAAGGTGACCGTGAGGAAGCCGGCTCTGGTGGGGATAGTCACCCCACACGACTTAACCCCACATTAATGTTGTGTTGTTCTGTGAATCTGACAATAAAAGACTAGTGCCAAACTTACTGTTGTTGACACGTTGCAATTAATTTCAAATGGTTCATTAATTAAAAATATGGCGTTTCTGGATGAAGTATATTTGTGACACTGAAACCAAACATGCTAATGACTTTAGGACACATTAATGAGGCATATTCTAAAGAGAGGGAGAACATGCTCAGTTGGACACAGCTGTGTCCACTGATTGATGTAATACTCCCACCAAGTACGGGTGTTTGGTGGTTATCAGGCGCTAGCAGACATAGCTAGCAGATGCTAGTAACATGCAACATGCTGATATGCTACTCCTCAGACCAAAGTCTGAATAGCTAACTTGACCAAAGCTTCTCGGGGAAGAATTGTCCCCAACTCGAGAGCTGAGCTGGTGGAAGTTTGACAATGCACACAATTCCTCCCCGACCCGCCTAAGTCCTTCATTAAGCTTTCTTTCAGCTTGGCTATTATCAAGTCCTTGTTTAAAACAGTAAGCTTGCTTACTAAGCCAGTGCCACAGGCATTGTACCTCAAATCCTGCCAAATTCGAGTTGGAAATTAAGTAGGGAAACAATGTCCTTCACAAGACGTGGTAAAATTACTGAAACTGAATTAATTTGTATTCAGTCATTGGAGCAGAAAGTATTATACATGATAAACCTAATTGTTCTTCAGCTTATTGATAAACAACCAATGTTTTTTGTGCTCAAGGTGGTATATGCCCGCACAGCCGTGGTAAATGGTCACCATGGCCGGTGAATCGTGATCTTGACCGTGCATGAGGCTTGTAAACAAACAATGTAGCCTAATTAAAGCAACTGAGGAATTGAAATCAACAATTGTTATATATTTGGCTACTGCCAAGACTGTCAACTGGTCACCATCATGTTTTTTCTCAAACAAGGTTATGAAACAAGTCATGCCACCAAAATCTACCTGATGTTCAAGCTTATGTATAAAACAGGCGCAGTTGCTGATAGGGAGGTTTCTGAAGGAGGGCAGGCCGGAAGGAGTCACGACAACGGAAAGGAGTTTGATTCTTTGGTTTATTAGTCGAGTACCCGGATCAAACAATCAGTTCAAGACAAACTGATGGCATGAGTGAAAAACATCTCTTTTCAGAGAGCTTAAATACAGTTGCTGGACCTGTTCAGATATAGAATGCACAGAATTGCTTCCTTAACGGGTCTCCAGTGGTCAGTACACTGATACACTAGAGCATACTAGCAGGTGAACGGGTCGTTAATCACATAAGCCCTGTTTTGTCCATAATTTGCCTCACAGTCTCCTAACTGTCTGGACTGTGTGCTATATTCTGCTCGGTGGGAGTCTCGCTTCACGACCTTTGACCTCACATATACTTGAAAAAATCTGGTGAAATCTGCATATCAGTTGCTAACTGTGCCTTGTTGCAATCTTGAGCAAATGGTTAATGCACATGTCTAAACTGGCCACAAACAAATGTATTTGGCATTATTTTGTGTTTCATGCTCCACACTGATGATGCGATTCATGGACATTTTTATAGTAAGGTCACTTTTGATTTCCAAACCCAACTACTTGAAATACAATAAGGTTGTTTGAATCGAAAGCTGAGAAAGTGCAAGTCAAGATTGCATTTAGCCAACTGTGCCTGGTTGGTTTTCCATATATATGCAAATTATAAAAATAATTACACTGCAGGTAGAAAGGAACTGAATTTCATCTGTGGTCTAGTAACGATTCAAACTTTGTCATCTGAAATTTCTCCACAATCTGTCGCTGCTATGCTGGGTTGCAGACATATTATTCTGCCACTTTTGACAGTGCAACTCCGGAGCTTAATTTCACAATAATTGAATGTAACAGCGGAGACAACAGGCTGGTCTGGGTTGCTGCTGGTTGGAAAGACAGGACATCTAATGGGATTCATTTGTCCAGTTTTCCTGTTGTTTGCTTACTTTCTTTTTCATTGAATCTCTAACCGGGTATGAGAGCCAAAGTAGGCTAGTTTACATATTTTCCCAGCGTGCTACAACCTTTCAGAAGACACGATTCCTACAAAGTTTTGTACACAAACAAACAGCTAGTTTACTTTCTTCATAGCTGAGGTCTAATCGTTAATACATTATATATCAGTTTATATTTCCGGATTTGTAATGAGTACTGTACTTCCTGCAGTACCTTTCTGTTGCTCATAGGAACCATTCTTGAGAAAACCTACTCCACTATACACTAATGTAAATATCAAGCTATAGACCAGAGCGAAACAGTCCATATTTTCAAAGTGAACCATTCAAATGCATTACTTTAGGCGGAACTTCCTGTATGTGGTGGGGTTCACTTTGTCATTAGGGTTAACCCTAATGTTCATGTACGTACACAATCAAACTGAACCACATCGACACTATGATGCTACTTCAACTGCCGTTGCCCTGGTTACTGTCCCCTGCCGACTGTTGCCATGGCCACTATTGCCCTGGTTACTGTCCCCTGCCGACTGTTGCCGTGGCCCACTGTTGCCGTGGCCACTGTCCCCAGCCTCACCTGCTGTGGCTGGTTGTTGGTGGGTGTCACTTCCTGGTGTTTCCTACAGCCAATCACAACTTCCTGTTAGAGTTCAATACATCCCTCCCTTCCATACAAAGATCCATACTATCGGCCTTCCCTGTTCATCCAGGGCTGAGATCTGGATTCACACGTGTTTCTGTCAGAGCCTCACACAGGGAACCTAGACAGCTCAGTCATCCACTATCAAGACACCAGAAGCTCCATACACAGATGTTCCTTGTAAGTTGTCAGTCACCAGAACCCAAGCCTGAAGCTTCTTCAAACTTCAGCTTGGTTCACTGACTTGAAGCTTCTTCAAACTTCAGCTTGGTTCACTGACCTGAAGCTTCTTCAAGCTTCAGCTTGGTTCACTGACCTGAAGCTTCTTCAAACTTCAGCTTGGTTCACTGACCTGAAGCTTCTTCAAGCTTCAGCTTGGTTCACTGACCTGAAGCTTCTTCAAACTTCAGCTTGGTTCACTGACGTTCTCTGCCATCACACACACATGAATCCACGCCAACCGCAAGATGAAAAGTTGAGCGGATTTCTTTCTATTTTTCTGAAAGGGGCTACTATATCAAGGCAAATAGTTCAAAAGTGTTTTGTCCAACTGGATCCGTAAGAGTCATCCAGACTCCCGTCCAAGGTACCGCGCAGCGTTTGGTGCCAAGGGGTTACGCAGATATCCTCTCCAGATCCCACACAGCCAGTGTTCTTAGTTGGGCTTTGCTTCCTCTGGCATTACTACCCTCCTGGTGTGGACCCAGAATAGGGGGAGCGATAGAAGAGCTGGAGAGCAATGCTCTCAGCTTTTTTCCCTCTCCTGCCGTTCAGACAGAGTGGATGATGATTATACCACTTGAAACACAGCTGGCTGTTCTGCAGGTGTGCTGCGTTCGCAAGAAGGACCTCACAACCGTATTGGTGGAAAGGCTGAACGAGGTAGTGGGAAATGCAGGTGAGTAGAGGTTGGTTGGTTTGAAGCCAGGAAGGCTCTCACTGTAATGACAAAAAAAAAAAAATCCCAACCAGCCAGCTGCACTCTGGGATACGTTTATGTCTGATGACAACCTCATCCCCTTCTCTGCTGCTTGTCTAGAATCTGCGTAGGAATATTTTGGAAGAAGGGGCCACAATGCTCAGGGTCAGGGTCAGGGTCAGGGTCAGGGTTAGGGTTAGGGTTTGAGTCTGTTAGGTCAGTGGATGTGCATTCATTTTATTTTTATTTTTTTACTGTTGCTTGCTTTTCTACAGGTACACGTGCACTTATAGCGATTCACCTTGTTTCATTATAACTTGTTTAACTACATGCTCTTATGGTTCTTCCCTTAGGCACTTATTTTTGGTTGTTCACAATATGTGCTTCATGTTTTGGCTACCCACGATGTTTTTGGATCTTGTTGTTATTATCATCAGTGACCTATGCACTTTGTAAAGCTCTCTCTTGGAAGTTGCTTTGGATAAAAGCATCTGCTAAATGAATAAATGTAAATGTAAAAAGGACTAGATGACTAGTGAACCAAATGATGAATAGTAACCAAAATAGGACTTAGTAAAGGAACAGTCTACCGCATGGTTGTTTGCACAGTATTAACATCAACCTCTTTTGTTCTTGTTCATCACCGAATGTTATGAGGGTCAATTCTCTTTAACGCAAGTTTGACTAACTGCCATCAGCGTCATTGAAACTGAGTCTTTAAATGATTAATCCATAGTGTAGAAGAGCACATTTGTTTTAAAGTCAATTAATCAAATCTATAACCCATTTATTCAATTCCAGTCATTAGTTTATTTTTTATCAGTGATCTCAATTTCACATAGAGTTGCTGTTATTTTAATTAAATCTTTTAGTTCTTAATAGTTTATTAATTGCAGAAACCATCGCTATGTTTCAGTTGGATGCTGAAGCTTTCTTCTGGCGTGTGGGTGTGTATGTCCAGGTTGGACGTGTCTGTGTCAGCCTGATCGTCATAATATACTTCAATGAAGGACATTCTCACAGACACATGAACATGTTGTTTTCACACCAACTAAACACTTCCCTGTCTGCATGTTCTTGATGACGACGCTCCTTGATGTTGCACGTTCCACTGCCGCTTTCATGTGTGCATGCGCTTTACTCTTGTTTGAGCTGTTGTGCTCTAAAAACAAATTCTATCTTCCAGTTATTTTCCCCACTTTCTTCTGAAGTTGCTCTTGCTACTTGCCAGGCTGCTACAGTGAGGGAGAATATGGTCTTCATGACTTGTCAGGTTGAATAAAGGGTTGAATAAAATTAAATAAATGTCCTGCAGTGTCAACATACTTCAGACAAAGTTAAACCTTTTCATGAACGGTTTGTATCAAATGTCTTCTTAGCTGCTGATTTCAAACTCTCTCTCCCCCCTCCCCAAGAGAAAGAGATGTTTTATCTAACCATAACAAAAGCAACATCACAAAGCCTGAACTAACATAACATTTCGATCATTCAGTCCGGATACAACATGTTCTACATATTTCATCTATATTCAGTATAGGTGTCCTGTATTCCGTGGCGCCAATCCTTGGGTGCAGCGTCTGTGACAAACACACAGTGGCAAGGCAGGGAGGCAGGGGAGTGGAAAAGCAGGTGTTGGACCGTGTTGACAGAAGTAAATTGAATGCCAGATTCCATGTGTATTTTCCTGCATGAATCTGTACATCTTTTCACAGTATCTCATAAATAAGATATGTATGTTCAGAACTTTTTTTTCCTACAAGCAAGTCCTAGTTTGAGATGGGTTTGTCAATTCAATAGATTGTTTGTCCATTTGTCCAGACTATATGTGAAGGATTGTTCTTCGGCATCATTTTTTCTACCAAAACAGTCACCAATTCTGGCCTTAATTGCTTTGCCAAATGACTTACTGACGGAATTTGGAGCAGTCTCTGGAAATGCGCTGTAATACGTTTGTGCAATGGGAATTTCATGCAACATTTCATATGCAAATTCATCTACTGCTCGTATAACATTTGATAAGAGAAAAGAAAAACATAAAATGTTAAATGAGTTTTGATACCACCACATGGGTGTGGAGACTGCATTATACTGCAATTCTGAACTTGTTGTTTATTTGGAGAAAAGCTGATTTAACATTTCAAGTTCTATCACGGCTAGAAATACACTTCTGACACAACTGTCTGCAAACTGTGAATAAGCCTGTTTAGCATACAGAAAGATCTGGGAGAATTTTGAAAACTGCTGAGAGTTCAACCCCGCAAGAATAGAGCAGTCATCAAGCTGTTCCATCTCCACAACAGTGTGCTTGCTTTTAGCAAAATTCCTGAAACATTTATCGTCTTTGGAATTCAAACCTGTCATTCAACTCTCTGTCATGAAAGATGGGGGGGATTGGGATGTGAGATGAATAATTTGTAATATTTTGATAAGAAGCGATATCACAAAAGGGTTATTTCAATTTATCTTGCCTACATTTAAACGCACACATGAGTTTGTCTGACTTCCTGGTGTCATACCCCCCTCCATACACCCTTCGCTGGCCATGCCTGTTAAACCGTGCCAGGAAGGAAGAAGAAAATAAGGGCTAACAGATTGAAAGAGGTGTTCAATCTACACAGCTCGCCACAAGCCTTCTCCTATCGCGCCTCCTTCATAGAAATACTTCCAATCACGTCTCGTGAAAGTAGTGTGCCCAACTCTCCCAAGTGCTGGAAATTCCGTGGCAGATTGATTTGGTGAAATGTTGGAGCTGTCTAACCTCCCTCCCTCCCTTGGCACCTGGCTCTTTTTAACTTGATTGGGAGTTGTGTCTGGAGTGCCGGTAGCTTTATACATTATAAACAAACAGGTAGTACAAAATGTTCAATCTTTCTACTGTTCCAACATCATAGAATTGGTGAGAGAGAGAATTACTGGTAGCTGTCACCCTATCCCCTAAAAAAAGACCCCAAAACTTTTTGAAAAGTTGAAAAAATATTTGCGAAAAAATATTTTGAAAAAATGTTTAGCAATCTTAAAAAATTATTTGCAAATAACAGTTTGCATTGCATGCAGTATTTTTAGACATGACTATCTGTACTTTTACTTGAGTGGAGGGTGAGTGCTATGCCTAAAGCTTTCAAGTATACAAAACCTAGATGTAAATGCCTCACACATGCATTTAGGACCCTATTGTTTATGTCAAAAAAAAAAAAAAAAAAACGACAACAAGGTTGGATGTTGGCAATAAAGTTCAAATAGAGGCAGCCTCCAAATTGGCCAGTAGATGGCAGCATTGGGCCACAATTCTATTTCAGCTCACATTTATGATAGCAATCATTGTTTACATGCCTTGGACTACGCACACCGCATTGCACACTCTGTATTAATTGGCCAATTCAAAATCATTTGAATTTGCGCAAATAGGTTCAGATCGTTATCGTTACTGTACCTGTTTCAGCGGCCGTCATCTCCGCTTCACGATGGGTGAAGGGTCAGCCGTCTTCCAGGACGTTAAAAACAGAGAAAACAAAACATGGAGACATAAATGCGCATTGTAGGCTACATCTTCATCTAACATACTACGTAGGAATCACTAGTATTAGAGACTCCAAAGACAAAGGCTCAGAAGATAAGGAAAAAACACACACACTCCATTAAACACAGGTGGACTCAATTAAACACGTACGTTACATCCGGGGGCGAGCAGTTCATTTTATTTTAAGGTGTCAAATCAAATGGGGTTAAAACGATTTAATACGTCTTTTAAAAATCTCTAAATTACATACAGTTGGTTAGGTCAAATGTACACTGTTTTGTATAATTAATTGTGTATTCTAGACTAGACCAGAAGAACGTTGACAGAACACACATGATAATGAATTATCGTTAATGAATCTTTGTCAAAAGATGAATTGCTGTAGCGATGGCTGCTAAATTAAATCCTTGAGAGAGTAACCAGGCATGAAAAACATGAAGGCATCCATTTTCACGCAGTCTCCTATGGCTAGTTAACCCATTCTAATGATGTAGCCTATTGTACAGTACCATTACAACACATTAATATTGGCCACATGATCAAAGTAAAACCACCAATATCATTAGGCTACTCACGAGGACCGGAGAGAAGATAAACGGTAACGGGACAGCACAGGAGCAACAATCTAGCCTGTTTATTGTCCAAATGTTGGAGTTTGTCATTACTTTTTCATTTGTATTTCATTCAAAGCCGACGCTTTGATACAAATGGACATGCATAGATGGTAGCCTACATGATACATGTCCCTCTGTGGGACTCTGTATTTGCTAGCCACCGAACCAACTAAAAATCTGTCTTTCAGAGAAACAACTCATGCTGAATTCACGCTTTGCATTTTGAGTGTGAGGCTTTAAGTTTGGCAAGATAAGTCTGCACATTTTAGGTTTAAATACTGTAACTTTTCTTGACAAATTCACGAAAGCTTTGCCTGAGTGGTTTAGTAAAGTGTGCCATATCAATCTTTTGCATGCCACTGCCTAACCACTTAGAGTTAGATTAACGTTAATCTTTTCTAAATGTTACTTATCGCTCTACATTGCTAGGGATGACTATGTAGGGGACGATTTCTGTTAAAACTGAGATTTCCGGTGAGAAATTTGCAAATATTGCTAATATATATAATAGTTCCAAAGTGTCATGTGTGCAAAGTTGTTGGAACATAGGCTACTGGAATTATGACATATTGACCAATCAATGTCTGAAATATTTTGCATCCAGTGTGTGAATCGTTTTGGAAAATGTCAAGCTGCATTAGTTGCATGATTAGCATAAGACATGCCTCATTAACTATATGATTTATATCCCTTGACTTAGGCCCAACGTTGCTTTCCATTAAATACAGACAAGCACACACACGCGTGTAGGTACACACACACACGTGTTTAATTTGGTGCGTACATTACAGTTTGTGTCTTATCTGCTAAATGAATATATTAAATGACATATTTTTGGTGCTTCCTAGACTTAAACTCAGTCCCCTCTTACAGTAGTTGACAGTCCTAATACATTGCTTCAGAAAGCGCATTCTCACCTAATACCACTAGGTGGCACTGTCACACAACCAGTGGAAGACCTCGAAGAAAAGGTCTGATCCTGTTCACTAACTACAGTAACTAAATCCTCAGATTTGTGTCCCTGTACAGCAAGTCACGTTAGCATTTTAATCTAAAGGAGGGAGTTTGGACAAGCATGGAAACTTTTAATGAGAAAGCAGTGGCAAGATATTTAATTTACGGTGATTTGATGTGAAAAAGGTAAAGTAGCTACTTCAACATCTGTCACAGTAAATTAACACCGAAATAGTTTTTTATTGCACATTTCTAATAAGACTAAAATAACATTCTGAAAGTCATTGCGTTTCAATTTGAAAGGGGAGAGAGAGGAATTACATTACACATTACACAACTGTTTCTGTAAATGTGTGTGTGTGTGTTTGCGTACATGAGTGCTTGTTTCTCGCATGTTTGCCCGAGTGTGTCCGTGCGTGCGTGTGTGTTCTTGTGTGCCGGCATGTGAGTGTGTGTACATGCCAGCATGTGTGTGTGTGTGTGTGTGTGTTCATTATTTAACCCAGTATCTGATTGCACTATGTTGACCACTCATGCTGCTCATTCTTATTTTTATATATATTTTATTTAATATTTAAATAGTTTATTCTTAGATTGTTTAGTTCTTAGGAATAGTTAAACTTTTGTACCTTTACCTAATTTGAGATTCGTATTTATTTATTGTTTGCACCTCCCTGCCACGGTCAATTCCGTGTTTTAATAACGTACATGGTGAATAAACCTGATTCTGATTCTGTGTGTTGATAATGGGGAGTGAAGCAGGAAGTCTTCACACCAGGTGACCTACTTCCTACCAGGTGACCAATCTACTTTTGTTGAATGTTCAAATCTCTCCCCTGCAGAGGATACACATTTAGAGAAAGGGAGTTCCACAGTACCTATGATGTCGATAATAAGGTTTGTATGATGGGTAATTGACAATGATTTCATTAAAGCCATGTCATGATTGGAGTGCAAAAATATATAATAATTCGTAATGAGTATAAATGGGTGTTCTGATTCTTAATTCATCAACGTCTCGGTAATTACCTCACCGTTAATAGACTCATGTACAAAAGTTAGGAAAAACACCAGATATCAAGTCAACTAAAAAATAAAAAGTTCATGATTAGTCTGTTGCTGTTAATGACTGACTTGTAAACCACTCAATATAGCTTATCTCTTGGTGTGTTACATTTTTGGAAGAAAAAAAACATCTGAAATCCTCTGAAATAGCTTACTTTAATTCTACACATGACAAGTGGTAAAATCCTTAAGATGACCACGTAGAGAGGGTTGCTGTGTGCGCGACAAGAACCGCGTGCGTTCCTGTGGGTGAACAGCTGTGTGGTCGTGTCCACTGCATGTCCTGGTTGTAGTCTTTTCATTCAGAATGCATTGACCTTTGACCCAGCCGGCCGATGGCTTGACCCTGGTCAGATTGTTCGTTTTGTTTTGCCAGCGTGAGACAAACTTGAGGATGGGGGAACTGCTGGCCAGATGAAAGTCTTCATCCTGACTCTTCTTCTCCATGTTTAATTTTTTTTGTATTCCAAGGATATGCTGTCCATTTTAAACATTAAGGAATTCTCTCAAGGTTATCATGAAGAGAAGCTCTGGTTTACAGCTCAGATTTTCCAGCGACCGGGCAGGAAGCATGCTGAGGAACGTCAGGGAAAGGAGACATCGTAGCATGGCCTCGTGTTCCATCCATGGCAGGACATTCAACAGCTATTTAAACCTAAAAGAAAATGAAAGAAGAACAGATCTATGAACAATCCTTTACAGAATCCCTTTATCCCGGTACGAGACAGTCAGTGATTTAGGAACACCTACAACATCCAGGTCATCCCTTTAAAATGAGGTGCTACAATATTTCATAAAATGTGTTTTGATTTCAGGTTAATTGGTCAGGAAGTGTCATAAAAACCATCACCAGTCTCATGACCTGTACAGCTACAAGTTGAGGTCAACGATGACCCACATGCTTTTCAATTCCCGGGAGGTGCACCTGACAGGAGCCCTCATAATAACTGCTTGTGGTGGGGGAGTATGTGTGTGTGTGTGTGTGTGTGAGGGGGAGTGAGTGTGTGTGAGGGGGTTGACATATAAATATGACTTCCCTCCCCCCCACAAACATTTCCTGTTTTTCAGGAAAGGTAATCTTTCATATTTCCTACATTGATTGATTGCTCCAATGTTGGCTTCCAGCGAGTGAGAAATATATATATCATATAAATGTTTGGCATGCTATTATTCCACTTTATCATAATATGTACTTTTGGCCTATCATAATTCATGTTCAGGGCTCTCTCTCTCTCACACACACACACACACACACATATTGTAGCCTGGAATAGAACATGCTGACAACTTTTTCTCTGCTATGATAAATGTTTAAATAAGATGTTAGATCCACCTCCAGAAAAGCATAAAGTGCAGGTTGGGGTTCTGGATCTGGGGAACAGTGTTCTTCTGGGGAACAGTGTTCTTCTGGGGAACAGTGTTCTTCTGGGGAACAGTGTTCTTCTGGGGAACAGTGTTCTTCTGGGGAACAGTGTTCTTCTGGGGAACAGTGTTCTTCTGGGGAACAGTGTTGAGCTGCAGTGAGAATATGTTTTAGTGTCCGCATCCTCCTACAATCTGAATTTGTGCAGGTCAAATCCTAACATTGAGAATGAGGTATTTGACGAGAACCGTCTTCCAAATGTAAAAGATATACACTTGTTGCATGACTATAAATATGAGTCCTCAGTACCGGACTGAATGCCCACACATCTTGTTATCAGAACAACAACCAATAACATAACCTACAGCACCAAAGCCTGCAACTGCATTGAAGAAGCAGACAGTGCATATCCTACAGCACGTAGGTCTGTTTGTACGCTGCAGTCATGCAGCGAGGCCCTTTCGCCATGTCTGCAGACTGTGTGTGGCTAATTTAAACCGACACGGATGGACACTCGTATTTATCTAGAACAACAGGAGAGGGCATGAACTGTAATCATATCCATCTCATCTGCTCAAATGGATGAGTGGCTTTCACAGGCATTGTTGTGTGTCTGTAGGGGGGCCCCGAGGACCCACAAGCAATTGTGTATTCCAATTTAAGGGAGGCTCTTTCAGCCAGTGTGGCAGGAAGAGATGGAGTCGTTAATGAATTTGGGAGGAGAGAATGATCTGCAGAGTTCACCCAATCATTCTCCTATTAATTAAACCCTCTCCAATTGCATAAACAAGACAGGCTCATGCTGGTAGTTGATAAGTGATCAAGGTACCAAGCCAAGACTCAATTGTAAATCATATTACAATTACTGTACTGTATCGATGTCTCTTTTCTATTTTATATCATGAGGGAAGCTAGTGTGGAGAATGAATAACTATTTAATGCTACGCAGTGACACAAATAGAGGACATTGATCTCACTGTCAGCTCACGCTTTGCTGTTGTTGCTTTTGTTCAATCCTGTAGCCAATAAGCAGTTCAATGCGTTCAGAATGCTATGCATTAATTAAGTTCATGCCCATTGGCTCTAAATGCCTTCAGGCAGCTCAAACCTCATGTACATCAACAGAGAGATTCAGCAACATATAGATCCATAAAATACATGTCTCTGAAAAAGAAGAGTAATTGGATTTTCTCGTCTATTTTTCCATTTGTGATTTAGGAATGTGCTAACACTGATTGTGAAGGAGATGTGAAGGAATACAAAAGTTAAGTAATATGACTTCCAAATGAGGCCCCGTGGATAAATATTCCATATATTTCAAAACAGACTTACTACTGTTGCTAGGAATGTTACTCTTTCAGAGACATGCCAGTATGGTATTGCATCTGGCTGAGTTGGCAGGTCAAGTACATTTCCTGGTGAGAAGCAGAGAAGAAGAACTTGATCCGTAGTTCATCAGATAACAGCCAGATCCACTCGGGTTGAGTGTTGAGAGACACTATCATCATACTGCACTGTCAACCTGTCTTCATGTTGAGGTACATTTGGTATGCACCAGGCCTTTTTTCCTGAAATATAAATAGGGAGAAAGGAGATGTGCCTGCTCTCTCCAAGCACACGGCTCATCTGTGTCCACCTCTGTTACCTGTGGGACATACACACCTCCTTCTGTCCCTGTCCCTGTCCCTGTCCCTGTCCCTGTCCCTCTGCCTCTGCCTCTGCCTCTGCCTCTCACTCTCACAACTTATCCTTGTTCTTAAAAGCTGGGAAACAGATTTGTGGGATGTATGTGGTTTTCAGAACTTTTATAATCTCAAAAGAAAGTGACTGAATGGAATGACCGAGAAAGGTCTTTAATTATGACGATATAAAAAGGTCCCTGATCACCTTCATAATTCAGGATATTAGTATTGACCTATGTTGGTTGATAAAAGGGAGCTGTATGAAAAGGGCACAAATTAACGAGGGATTACGACGAATAGTTGGGGGGCTTAATATTTTGAAGAGGTTTAATAAGGTGAACTTCTCATCCAGGTCACAGTGGCGTTGAAACTGTCCGTCAAAACAACTTTGGAAAGAGACAAGCTGGATGCTTAGTCATTCATCCTCGCTCCTTAAAGACCAGCTCACACGGTCCACGCAAACACCAAACGCCTACAGTCGTTGGGATGTACTGGTTTGGTTTGGTGTGATGTGCCTGTTGGTGTTTGTTGAGGCAGTGTGAAAATGACAGTTATCTTTCCAAACGTTCTAAACCCAACAGCCAACCGTAGAATGTCTGAAAGGTTTCCTGCTTGTTGTATGTCTTTGGTGCTGACAGACATGCTTTTCACAGTACTTTGCAGCTTTCCTCGTGGCAACAGGAGAATTCCTCCCGCCCCAACCTTGGCTCCTCCTCTTTATTTACAAGCCATGTTCCATGGGATAGATCTGTCTTTCTAAAACCTGTACACACCTACCCTTTGAAAAGGACCAACTCTGTTTGAGAGGATGTCTGTCATGAAACACTCAATAGGGACCTCATAAAACAACTGTCAAACTGATTTATTCCAGATTCTATCTTCCTTTGCCGTATGGCTATTTTCACTGAAAGAAGCTCTGGAATCTTTATACGTCTGTTTGGAAACGAAAGGTCAAAATCTAAATTCAGATTAAGGAGAGTAATTGAATCCTATGGAAGGGAGAAGGGAGGAAAACAACATTAAGGGACTTGAGAATAACAGGCTAAATTTACCATGATAAACCCTTTAAAAGGTTAGCACAAACAAAGGCGTTTAAATGTGTGCTCACGTTGATGCAAGGGGAATTTTAGGGGGAGCCTGTCTGTCTTTTAAATGCAATGTCATGGCTGAAAGCTTTGGACACTTAACAGGCGTTAATAATTGCTTGTTTTCTATCCATCTGTGCAAAATTCCACGCTTTTTAGTGACAATTGATATCCATATCAGAAGCAGGGAGAGATAAACAGCTTTCAGATGGTTTGTTTTTCATTTCCAATTTATCTGAAAGTATTGGTTTGTGCCTGATAAAAAAAAAAAAAAAAAACATTTTGGAACTATATAATTAAATGTCCCCTTTTTCTAAGGAATTATGGTCAACGGTAAACTCAGTTCTGTGTGTTTACATTATTTCATTGCACACAGATGCACTGTAGTGCAAACAGTAGCGTCATTTGTCCTGTTGGTATTTCAGAAATATAATAAATAATAATAAATAAGACTTTACTTATAGCACATTTCATACAATAATTGCAGCTCAATGTGCTTCACATGAAATCAATAAAAACTATGGACAATAATAATAAAAACTGTGCTTGGTCTAAAGAAAAACCCAAAACAAAACTTAATACAGTTACAATTCATGAATCATGTACATACCATAATTTCTTCAGAATCGAGACTCTTCTCATTGGTTTATGCAACACAGGCACGACTGTAGTTTGAAAATGTTGGGTTACAGTTGGAAGCCCCTAGGTGGAAGAAGGGGGATAGTTATTTCCTTGCCTAAGGACACCATGGAAAGATAGGAGAGGAACAAAACTAATGACGTTAGTTCCAGCAAGAAGTCACGTCAAAGAAGCTTTCAGAATGAAAGACTAACCATAAGATTTTGAAATGCAACAGAGCCATTGTAAAAATCAATTTAAAAAGTTAAGACTTTTTAAAATTCAAAGTTTCCAGACTTTGTTTGTTCAATTATTCAATGAGGCTACACTCAAGGGCAGGTGAGCCGAAAATATACTTTGCATATGAGGTTGAATTCAGAGTTATGATGGAAAGACCTAAATGGGTACAATTCAGGGAAGCACTTGACCTCAATATTCAAGAGCAGCTCCTTCAAAAAAAAGTGATTCATTATGGAGGATTCTCGTTGGGTTGTTCGAACCCAGAATCAAAGCAAGGCAGGTTATAGGTGTCAGTTGTTTTATCGGGAGCACAAGTTGGTATGAAAGCTTTGATTATCTTCCAAGGTCACATTGCTGTTTACAGGACCCTATGGCAAATTCATTCACCTACTGAATTGTAAATAGAGAAAACCGCCAGGCAAGCACTTAGGTGAGCATCTATATTTTCAGGGCCGGTGGTAAAGACCCAAGTAGATTGATGTCTTACTTACTCTGTTTGATGTGCAATGTTGAGATTAGTTAAATTGGAATGAAATTGGGTGTTAAATAAATATCTGGCGGATTGTGACGGTGAGAAATGAGAAGAGGCCCTGGAATACACAGGTTGGCGCCGGGCCTCGAGAAAGTGCATCTCCAGTTTGTAAAACGTCTGCTGTCGTTGCGACGGCTCATCTACATAGTGCTGAACTATGGTTTTGTTGGTTGGTTGGTTTTCAGAGCACTAAATCTTGTTTTTTGTTTTTCAAAGTAGGATGTTATTTATTTTACGGATGCCAGTTAGAATCAATCTGTTAGAGGAGTTGATCACACTTTGCAAGGTAGTGAGTTTGTTAGCTCATTGTGAGACGGCCTTTAGAGAACTAGCCCACACTATGTATTTTCTCTGCCCTAATCGTATATGTAATCCATATTTCTATTTTGAGTTGTAATATATTCAAAGCATTATGAATTTTCAATTTTTGTTCTTGTTACAGATTAAATTCAGCCTTGTGGAACTGTATATTCCAAAACACACATCCAGCAAGGGGAAAGGTTTTAATAACCCATCTCTTTATTGAAGGCAAAGGCTGTCAAAATACAATGATGAATTAAATACATTATTATGGTTTCAGCATACATAAAGTGTAAATAATTTGTGCCTGTCAAAATTATGGCCGTCCCAGTAGGAATCTCATCATTAGGATCTGAAGATGAGCTTATCCTCTCGTCCCATCATCCTATCGCACCCTGGCTCTCCTCAGAGAGTGATCTTACCTGGTAGATGGTGCTGACTAGAAGCTATTGCCCACTAGTTTTGTTGATTAAAAGTCAGATATTTTCAAATGTGGACAATAAGTGAGGGCTTGGGCCATTCCTGTTTCCCTTTTTCATCGTCATAGTCACCATCCCTCAATCTCTCCCTCTCTTTTACACACACACACACACACACACACACATAAACTCACATTAACACACACTTTCTCACACTCACATTGACACACACTTTCTCTCTCGCAAACACATACACCTCAATCAGCTGGAGTGGAGGAGGAGGAGGAGGAGGAGGAGGGGGAGAGTGGATGATGAAGAGGGGGCCCCCTCCCTTGCTCCTTCAACTCCTAAGGAGTCAGCCCTGGCAACAATACTGCAACACAGACACAAATATGCCCCCACACATACATGAGAAGAGAACACGGTTGTTTACCAGGACCTGTAGCCTAGCCACTTCTGTAATCAAGTCAGCCATGTTAACCCCGTCACTACTGGGTTTAAATGGTCATTATGTACATTCAGCTCCAAGCCAGCTCGCATCCTTTAGCAAAATGTTGTTGACTGATGAAAATGCTCCCACACTTTTGTTCAGGCCCCTCAACTGAACGGCACTTTAGCAAGATCAGACTCAACTCAACTGGCACAGACAGACACAATACATGTTTTTTTTTACCACAGTATCACAAAAACGACAATGCATTCACCGATTTACACCTTGCAGAACACATATTTGTAAACTTCTTTAAAGTCTGTGAAAAAAGCAACTGTTTTTTCACAGACTTTAACTGTTTACTTGGACAACACAGTTTTTTCTATGTAGCAAACCAAGCTCTAACTTGATCTCTGATAAGCTGACAGCTGTTATCTTCGAGTGGATGGTAAAGAAACTGTTGATGGTGTATGCACAATCCTATCTCATATTCATAGATATGTTATCTATCATACTCATGGCTGTAAAGCTTTCAACACACACACACACAGCCTAAATAGTAGACCATGTTCATCTCGCTCTCCCCAGTAAACCGTTTTATTGGACTGTGCACTTTTATAATATTGTACCAACTTACCCTTAGCATAACTTTGGCAGTCTAAAGTGATTGAGCTTTGGCGTTCAGTCTCCTCTTTAGTATTCCACAACGGCCTTGTGGATCATAAACCTCTAAACAAGCTTAACCTCTCACAAATGGACTCAGAGTGCGTGCAAAGACGGGATGCCTCGAGCATTTTTGGTGAGGGGTTGTCATGGAGACCGGTTCTGAATTCCAGACTGTTGCCTAGCAGGCGTCGTATTGATTCTTTATTGGAGATGACACGGCGTGGAGTCCAGCGCACCATGGAACATCCCTTCAATTTAGTCCGGTAAACCGGTAGAAAGCCACACGCTGGTCTGCAGCCGATTTCAAACGGGAGACCACCCAGGAACAGGGACTGCAGTTCAGCTCGTCTCGCTGCTGTCCCCACGTGTTTTGACAAGCCGGTTGGCTTGTTAACACTTGATGTTGTTGAGACGTTGCAAAGCAACAGAACTAAACTTGCAATTCTCGAAGCAGAAAGTTAGGTGACGTTTTGAGATTCCATTCCTGCCGTTGGAAGGCTTCATCTTTAGATGTTGGCTCTAATTAAAGAATGCTGACGTTGTTGGGCTTGATGGAGAGCTGGGTATTGCCAACATTTGCGTATACCAATGCAGACAATATTGTAGCAGTTGGAAACATATGTTTTAAAGACATCCTTATTCTTGTGCTACAAATGCTTTTAAGCTCCTTAGAAACACAGTGGTGGTGATTTAACACAATACAGCTCCATTGTCAGCATTGTTTAAAAACCCACTTTCAAATAGTCTAGCCACCTCGAACAAACCAAATTCCAAAACAAAGTCCGTTCCGATGACTATTCTACCGTTAATAGCTCATCCCCTTTAATGTGTGTACAGTCCATCATGCACTGGAGGCAATGAGGCAAAGAGAGAGAGAGAGAGAGAGAGAGAGAGAGAGAGAGAGAGAGAGAGAGAGAGAGAGAGAGAGAGAGAGAGAGAGAGAGAGAGAGAGACTGAGAGAGAGAGAGAGAGAGAGAGAGAGAGAGAGAGGGAGAGGGAGAGGGAGAGAGAGAGAGAGAGAGAGACAGAGAGCGCTGTGTGATATGCTAATTCACCTGTAGCAGATTTAATCATTCTCCCAGTTGGTGTGTGTTCATCAAAGTCGCTGTGGGGAGCAACGCCGTCATTTCTCCTGTCACGCTGCGCTAATGATGCCCAACAGGAGAGGTACAAATCAGCTCCTGAAGAAAGCCTGACGTGGCGACAACTTTGGACAGGATTTGATTGCACTGTTGCTTCTGTAGTTCAAAAGGTATTTTTTCATTCGTCTTTTCTGAAGACATTTTAGCTCACAAGACACCCATCGCTCTCTCTGAAGTAAAATGAAGTCTTTGTTTCATGTAACCTGCGATGGTCACATTATGGTAGAATAGAATTGGACTACAATGGCATGCACTACGCTTAAAGTTACATCCTCGACAATAGCAAATCATTTGCAAGGGTTAAAGAAGAAAAGTTAGTGCTACTACTTAGCACCACTACGAACTACTTCACTAACATCGGCATGCCGATGATGGATTTATCTGCAGAAGCAAACTTAGAAAACTGACTTGGCTTTCGTGCACACCAACACAGCATGCGGTAGGAGTTGGGTTTGGGTTTGAAAATGGATATTGATTATTTAGAAGAGAGTCAAGGCCCACTGCAGATAGACTGGATATGTTGAAGGTGACCTCTTGGCATCTGTGCAAACTGTAAAACCAGACAATATTTGTGTGGGGCTTGTTGAAGTGCATGGAACAAAACTGGTATTGAGCAACTTACTTTTTTTTCAACCCATATATACAGATCCATGATTTATTGAAGCATAATGCTGTCCAAACAAACTACACCATTAAAATAAGCATACCAGGTGGCAGGTGTTCCATCAATAAGCTTTCATAAAAGGAATACTAACTTAATTTTTGGATGCTATGTGAGTGAAGAGGTATGAAAATCTACTAACAACTGGGCTTACAAGTTTACCCTACAATTTAGAACCATGTAACTGACATGGCAGTTACTACTGATTCATCTCGGATTTCGTTATATTTTCACACATAACACAAAAAATCTGTTAGGCATTTTGTTACCACGGTATTGTAGCAATTTATTTCTAACAGTTTGCCTGTTCCTTTCAGAAGTGCACCAGACAACAAAAGCAATACCCGTCTGTTGCCCTATGCGCTTGCCTGCAGTAAAGACTATGATTTAAGACAGTATTAAGTTGTCAATCCCTTTGCTTTCAGACTAAGGACATGGTAGAGTTTTAGTGCTTTGAATTTAAAGGAACAGTTTAGCAAACACCATGACAGGTTAGAGGATTGTTTATAGTGCTGGGATTAGGAGATTCTACTGACACAACATGGCGTATCTTGACAAATCACGTATTCCCATCAAGGCTGTAAGGACTTCCTTACAGTCCAAAACCTACACCTGATTATAAGAATTCAGAAAATATCTACAGGATGGATAAACACCAGACTGAAACCTTCTCTCCAGCACAGAGAGAGTCAAAGTCATCTAGTCACCCTCTCCAGCACAGAGAGTCAAAATCATCTACTCACCCTCTCCAGCACAGAGACAGTCAAAGTCATCTACTCACCCTCTCCAGCACAGAGACAGTCAAAGTCATCTAGTCACCCTCTCTCCAGCACAGAGAGTCAAAGTCATCTAGTCACCCTATCCAGCACAGAGAGAGAGTCAAAGTCATCTAGTCACCCTCTCCAGCACAGAGAGAGTCAAAGTAATTTAGTCACCCTCTCTCCAGCACAGAGAGTCAAAGTCATCTAGTCACCCTATCCAGCACAGAGAGAGAGAGTCAAAGTCATCTAGTCACCCTATCCAGCACAGAGAGAGAGAGTCAAAGTAATATTGTGAAAGTATTGTTTAGACTACATTCTAGGCTTTATCATAGTTCTGTACAAAGTTACTTAAACTTTTATTCATCTTAATGTTGAACTCAGTGTGAAATGTTACTCATTAGTAATTCGCAAATAGTTCTATACAATCCTGGCAGGATTGTAATTTGTGATCCTAATACAAACCTTAGACAGGGTATTAAGACCCACCATCAATTGCATATACCTTATGAATTTTTAATACCATGCTAATGTAAATTGTACAATCACTGATGCATTTGCACAGTTCCAACCATGACCCAACAAGGCCATTTGGAGAGACTGCAATTATTTTGATTTTGACGCCTGACAAAAAGGACAACCCTTTGCACCTTCCATGTCATTATAGTCTGTAAATGAAGATAAAATAAAAGCTTGGACAACCTGCAGAATTGGACCCTGCAATCATTTATAATTTTCTTCAAAACAGAATGCTCTGACAGACTCTGTGTTCAAGGGTGCGTGTGGAGTATTATGGGATGGAACACCAGGTGTGTTTTGGGGGATTAGGGTTCAAGGGTCAGAGAGCAATGGCTTGCGTCATGGTGACAGGCTTGTGTGTAGGGGTCAGGGGTCATCAGGAGGTCGGAGGCCGTGCTCACCTATCTTGGAGAGGAAGACAGGCTGGGGGTTGGGTCATGAAGTCGGCCTGCAGTGCAAGTCGGAAAAAACTGAGTAAAAACAAGATTTTGACTGTGTGGAAAATAAGGTGGGGTCTTCCTTGACCTCTTTTGGCATCTTTCTCAAGGTTCATAGCTGCAGTAAAAAATAAAAAATAAAGATATATATATATATATATATATATATATATTAAAGGGGAGTTATACAGGATCAGAAATGATTTGTAACAGGCTTGCCATTTTACATTCAACTGAAGATACATTTGGGATTAAATTGATTGTTCTATAAACTGCATACACAAAAACAGCAGCAAGGAAGAAAGGAGGTGTTTGAACACACTTCACACATCATATACTGGACAATTAATCACTAACAACATATTTCGAGCAAATTTCGATTCCGTGTTGGTAGGATGGGATCGGAATCGGTAGCCTATGGTCGGAAGAGTTTGATTCATGCGGCCTGATTACTTCCAGTTTGAGTCAGTTTTAAGCATTTGTCCTTGACAGTGATATTGGACAGCCATTCCCTGGGGACAGTTTTATTTTGAATTATTTTTAATTCATCACACAGCGGGCGCTAAAATCCATTAATTTCCCTCAGCTGTTTTCAGCTGACGTCCATGTTTTGGTATCCTGTGGTATTTTAAATAAACTTCTGCCAGTTGACTTGGCCTACTTAGCTAACAGTGTAAGACTGACAACAAAGCATAGGCCTGAGCCATGCGAGTTTTTCATTTCTGAACTCCTGATGAAGCTACGATGAGGATGACTCATCTAATTTACACATTTTAGGCAACTGTAGAAGTGTTAAAAAAGGCTAAAAGTCGTCCAAAATATGCCCCTTTGTAACACTCCCTGTCTACCAAGTGTGAACGGTCAAATCCAACTGATTTGCCCTAAACTGATTTTTTTACCACTTGTCGAAGATTTGTGATGACACAATAATTTGAACTGGAGACAACACCAGCACACAAGTGTGCACACAGACTAACAAAAAATAAATGGATGAGTCTGCTGGAAGAGATCCTATGACACCTGCGTTCGTCATTGTTGTGACTATCCATCGTCTTTATAAAATAGGGAGCAATATTTAACAACGGGGAGATAAAGTTACTTTAGGAATTTGTTGCGAAGCGAGACAACATTTGCAGACAGAGGAGAACCAACTGAGTCTTGTTACTATGACAACCAGGGTGGACGCGAGTTTAAGACGATTCAGTCACATCAGGCTGTAGTATTACCAAATGGATTTGATAAAAATAAAAACAAGTTTTGCAGAAGTGGTAGCCTAGCCTACAACTGTGTCTAGAGTGAAATAAAGAACCCTTGATGAATCTCGTATTTTTCAGCAAGACAGTTAAAGTAGGAAATGTTTCGACTTGATTATGTTCTTCCTAAATCAAGTCGAAACATTTCCTTACAGTAGTAAGTAGGCTACAGTAGCAGCTACAGTAAATCAAATCAAATCAAAGGGCTTCACATACGCCCATAGAACTGCCCCTCAACCAACCTAAACCCTCAAGGTAGTAGGCTTATAGCCTAATACTGTACTGGCTTGCTGTTCATTTCAACTGTAATCTAGGTCAGTCTTTGACATAAAAGTCAGTACATCACGTTTAATTATCCTGGTGAAGATATCAAAAAGCTTTAGAATGGGCTCACTTCTCTAACATCTGTAACAGTCAGATGCTATTTTCAAACATTGTACTTCACATAACAGTAAAAGTGTAGCCTTCTCTTCCTGCAGTACTATAGAGCAAAAATACTGTTACAAAAGCATGCCCCCCAAAAAACACTGAACAATCTGATTAGGCTACTCAACTCGGCTTTAAAATTAATCAAACATAGCCCAACAAACAATTCATACTTTGCCGTTCAATAGATGCTTGTTTACCTAAAATATATCAACAAAAAAAGGTCAAATTGTATTATGCCCATAAACCAAATAGCACTGCAACCAGGGGTATATTTGAAGATAATGAGCAAATTACAAGAGGCACCGTTGTGAAATGTGACTGGATTTTAGATTGTTTAATCTAAGCTCCATTACTTAAAGGGTAATGGGACTGAGGTTGGTTAGTGACAAGCCAAGCCACTAATTAACTCATTACTGAGACAGGAGGAAAGACGTTTGTAGCCATGGGCACGCACAAACACACATTCCAGAACACGTGAGAACACAGTCACACACACACATGCAAGAACACACATTAGAAACCCAAGAGACAGCAACAGAAACACACACAGATATTCCTCTTCCAGGATCCTTCCTCTCACAGTCAAGTACAGTTTTCCAAATGTTAGTCTGGCTAAAATGTCATATTGAGTCAGTGACATAAATGTCAGTGTTATCCTTGATTATTATCTTGCAACTCATTTTTCCGTGCAGTTCTGTACCAGAAATGTTCATGAAATCATCAGAGCTTCTTCTTGACTCTAAGCCATGAGCAATGCTATCAGGGCTGGTTTTCGTGCCAACCCTTTTGTGCCCCACATTAACAGTGCAAACAGATGTTGGTTTTAAGAGGTGAAGGTTATCATCAACTAAAGACTTTTTACTGGAAAGTGTTAATTGTTTGGATAAATCATGAGTGAATGTTAATGACTTTTCTTTGAGTAGGTTTAGTGGAGTTTGTCCAGATTAGATAACTGAAAATATATGTAACAAACCTCAGTTAAATAAGCTTTCTATTGCAAGTTGTCAGCAGCAAGCAAGGCGATTGAACCAATTATCAAATACCATTGCTAAATATTGATGATAACAGGCAATAATTGTGGCTTATAATAAACTTAATAAAAAGCCAGTCATGTTTATCTAATTACCAAGAATGTCTTGGAGGCACGCTGGGAGCAATAGAGAGGCTCTTGTTATTCATGCCTTCCCTGTGTTCACATCTCTGAGGGCTATGCTTTAATTCCTATTGATCCTCTTTACAGAAAAGCAGATTTGCCAGATATAGATCATTAGCATGGCCGATTCAAGATAAATGAAACGCAGAGAGGCAGTTGAAGATAAATAAACCATAAGAATCAGTTCAAATAAAAAGGTGACATAAAAAGAGAATTAAAACCTTACGATGACTGACACACATAAGACAAAACATAAAACTATGTATAGACAAAGGAAGAAAACACCAAATCAGCAACTGTTTGTGACTAAGTGACAGTTTGTCTCAGGGCTAAAACGTAGCCACAGCTCACACACTTGAGGGAATACACAAACTGTCAGAGTTAGAATGAAACAAAACATTGCTTGAGGGAATTTGAGTAAAACAATTCAGTAGAAAATATCAACTTGTTTCGTCATGTGCAGGCCAGTAAGAAGACTGTCTGAGCTTCACGTCAGAGGAGATTACCTTCGAACAAGCACCTTCGTCCACTTTTAATTATGCTCCCTTAATCTCAGAGAAGTATTTCACAAAATGATTTACATTTGAAGAAGGTACATATGCAGGAAACTAAAAGTGCTGTGGAACTGAGGTCATTTTGTTATTTTTTGGCCTGTTGTTTTTGATAAGAATGCTGTATAAATTATTCAGATGTGTACGGGGTTGTTGTTGAGCATATGTTTGTAGAGAAACACATTGTTACCAGGGACTCAAAGCCCTGAAGCTGTTTTTGTCAGTTTGAAAAATGTAGGGTGCTGGATAATGCACAGTGGAATTTTACGATAATTATCTGAAGCAACAGCGTGTGGCCTTATTGAAAAGTGAATGAGTTTTGTATTCATATTTGAAATGAACACAATAGACATCTTTCCATTCCCACGTTCAGTCGTTTTAATTTTCAGATGTTTTAATCTACTTCTCATACCATGAATGTACTTATGGTGGGTAGAGTGAGAGTAGTATTCAATGTTTCTAACTTTGCTCTCGTTGTGAAAGAGATAATATTCATATCCATTATGCTTTTTAACTGGAACACAACAATAAAACATGCTTTATCCTAAAAGTAGACTACTGTCATTTAATTTAGGATAATACTTCTTATATTCTTTTCTTCAGTGAATAACCTTGGTAATCTGACACCCACTAATGAGTTCAGCAGTAGATGTGTGGAAACATGACCAGTGAAGGGATTAGGTTGCTTTGAAGTCCCTCCAAAATCTTCTCCTTGATAACCCCAGTAGTCTGCCCTTGACAGCCTTGTTAGAAATTCCTACTTTATTGAGTCTCACAGGTCTTTGGCTATGGGACAGTGGAGGTACAGTAAGCCTTGACGTATAAAAGGTTTCTGCCAAAACCTATTTTTTCTCTCTCAGACGTGTGCGTGACCTCCCTGAGAGATGGCTGCCAGCTTATCAGTAGTTTACAGTCTCTGCTGTTGTTGTAGAAGTAGACAATTTCTCTGATTTCAAATGACTAATTAACACTTTTAAATGACATTTATGGACAAGACATTTTCCATTTATAGAGAATAATAGTTAACAAATCCTTATAATATACATTCAGTGATTCCTAACATTCTCACGTTGACCTAAGGGTTTCTGAAATGTTATGTTTAACCTGTGTTTAACCTGTATTTAAATTAATTGATTGGCATCTTATAAAATGTCATTTGCCTTAATATCATTTGTTCTGTGCTCGCTCAACCAGAGATTCCAGAACGATATGTATAATATGTGATACATATTAGTGAGTTGCAAACAGAGATCCTAATGGTCACATGTAAATCACATAACAAATACATAATTTACCACACTAATCTGTTTATTCAACAACAACTGAATAATCATTGTACATGATGATGTTTAAAAAACAGAGTTAATTGCCCATTAATGGTTTACTTATGAATTATAAATCAACTTTGTCATAAAGTGTAATCAAAACTGTTTTTTGTTTTGTACAGTGTTTATTATCTTAAACAACTTATGTCTGGAATAAGGTAAAGACACAATAACCAAAGAGTGCCACAGATAACATTAGGGTCTACGGGAATCACATATGTAAAGTATTTTGCATTTTCAGTTTCATCGTTTTTGTATCGTTCACTTCATCGTCACTACAGGTGGTGGGCGTGTTAACCGGAGTTTAGGCGGAAATGGTAGTGGTCTGATTGTGTTCCCTTGTTCCATTTTCTGGGTTCATTGACAGAGAGAGGGGGTGAGGTGAACACAATCAGTGAGCCTAGGAAAGGTTCGGTTCTGTTGACCGGACTCACGGACGCCAAGGATTCGGTAACCAGCACCAGCTATTTACTTTTTTTTAGTGGAAGTATAAACGATCAAATGTATATCTTTGAAGTGGAACTGGATTGTTCTATATATGAGCGTCACACTGTTTTTTCTCTTGTGTTTAGTCCCTCAAGGACCTTTTTTCAAACTGTTTACATAGCCGCTACCGGGTGCTGGTTAAGTTAATGTACTTACTGTTATTAACAGATCTATAGAACCAGAAGCTGTAGGGCCGGTTTATGTCTGACTGATAGACCATCTGTAGTTACCACTATGCCCAAGACAGATACATTATGGTTTTATTAAATCTGTTTTTTGAAAAAATATTCTTTCTGCAATACTGAACTCTCAAGTGAAGAGTGAACTTAATTCTGTTTTTCCATCGTTACCAGTTTTGGAAATGTAATTAGTTGGAATAAAAGATCACGAATTCATTCTTGCATAGCAAATGTTGTGCTGGAACCTTGACTGTTGAAAATTAGATCATTAAAAATGTATCACGAAGAATTCCTAAAAACCTCAAGAGCTGCATAGTGGGCTAATTAACAAAGACTGCTCCAAATATTTCATAAACACTCATATATGTTGCATACCTGCAGTGGTGTATGCTCCTTTGATGAAGCCAGGTTATCAAAGATGTGGATTTGGAACAGTGGTTTCCAGAGATCATCTTACACGCTCTGAACATGGTCATGCATACCCTACTTATGTTGTTCAAATAATATTTGTTTTGCAGATGTTTTAGGTACAGTATGTTTTGAAATACTTTGCTTTCTGGTGTACTGTTCCATTTATAGTGCAATTGTGAGAGGGGTATAGCCCTATGGGATGGGTATAGCTTAGTGGTTAGGGGATTTGACTACAGATCGAGAGGTCCCTAGTACAAACCACCCTCTGTACATTGCTTTGGATAAAACTACCTGCTAAATTAATTAATTACATTCGATCATGCAAACTCTGAAATTCAATTTGACCAATTCTTATACTACTAGCGGACATACTTAATTTTTAAGGTAGATGTTTTTGCAATGAATATCAGATCCATGTCGATAGCAAAAGTTCTTGGGGGTCTGTGAAGGGATGCTTGGTCAATAGTTAAAACTCTGAAAAGTCAGTTTATTTCTCAGAATGCGAACCAGTCTGATGTATTCCTCGCGTTGCCTTGCTTCTGTTTCTGCGTATCGTCAAGCATCGAAAATACAACAAATACACAACTGTTGGTAAGCTATGGGTTTCTCAACACTTATTTATTGGGTCCACACACCACGACCACATGATAAGCAATGGAGCAGACACAGATAGGTAAACAAAGCCTACACACACAAACTAGCACATGAGCTCAAACACACAAACGCTGCCAGGGGCTGAGATCAGGGCTTGGGAAAATGTGTAGCACCCTACTCCCCAGAGGTTAATTTAGTTCTTTACCACCCAAGACCCTTACACCACCACCCCTCCACCCCTCCACCCCTCCTTCCCCTCGCAGGCTCACACACTACAACCATCAGGAGTGCCAACAACTGGTTCCTCCAGCCAAGGTCCGTACATGGGGTAACTCTGCAAAGGCTGTTAATTAAAATGACTGCACACAGTCAGACAGAGGAGCATGCCATCAGGGTATCCTCTCCTCTCCTGTCTCTCCCTCCCCCCTCCTTCTACCTTCCTTCCCTCTCTCCCTTCCTTCCCTCTCTCTCCCTTCACCCTCCTTCTCCCTCTCACTCCTTCCCTCCCTCCCTCCTTCTCCCTCCCACTCCTTCCTTCCCTCCCTCTCTCCCACTCTCTCTTCTTACCTTCCCCTCCATCTTCTTCTACCCTCTCTATCCCTCCGTCTCTCCCTCTCTTTCCCTCCCTCTCTCCCTCTATTTCCCTCCATCCATCCACTTTGCTTGCTTGTGACTAAACAGAGTCTGTCAGGAGAATTGCATTTGGTTTGTATCTCATTTATATCACTGTCCCAGCTATCTTCAGATGATTGAGGTTTTTGAGAGGCAATGGGTTTCCTCATTGACCAGATAGCAGGCAGACAACAACTGCAGAAGCAGCTCATCCATCTATTCTCTGAGTGAAAAAGTTAGTAACTACACAGTTTCTTTCTCCCTTCTCTCTCCATCTAAGAGACCCAGAGGTATAAGCCAGGGCTTTAACATCGCCCACAGCATTACACCAATCTTTGAAATTCATCTGGGTTGAACTGAACTCAAACTTGAACAATTGGAGGTGGATGTTGCTGTTAAGAGTTGTGCAGTGGGTACACAAAAGGTTCACTGAATCTTAATCACAGGAAGGGAATGCAATTTAGAAAGTTGTATAATCTGTTCAATACTCTATTTGCCCCTAATACTGAGATTAGGATCTCCAGGTCGTTGGCTCATAAGGAGGAAGGAACTTCAAATGAGAAAACAGAGTTGGTCTAACTTACTGTCACGACAGAAAAAGTAATGTGGGCATGAAAGACCATTAAAGAAAAAGCTTATTTAAAAAAGATCTATGATATTGAATATAAAGTTGAACTGTATTCAATGCAAGCATGAAAGAGAATTCTACAGCAATGGTGTCCAAAGTTCATGGATTGAATATAGAAACATAACAAAATAAGATGGCAATAACTCAATAATAGTAATGTTTTCCTGAATTACTCATTCACCCAGAGAGGATTATGCCGCTTCTAATTCTCATGATGCCAACTTTCATGCCAACTAGCCTACCACATGTAATTAGTTCTTATCTAATAATTATAGTTAGAAATGCAATGCCCATTCCCATGTTTTATACCGGCTTCTAGGTGCATTGTGGAAACCATGACAACGTGCCATACATACAAACTTTATCGCCAAGCATAAAAAGATATTAGCATGTATTATAAACATTTGCCTGTTGAAAAATGTATGAGATCAATGAACCGAACTCCGCCAGCTCTTTGATAGATGGATTTCCAGCAGTTGGCATAGTTATAGGAAGCTAATATCTGAAGACAAAGGCATCAATGGCAGTCCCATTTTACAATCCTTTTTCGAATTGAATTTTTTTTTCTCTTGAGATGCTGTGACAGTTTATCTCAGTCACCCCCGAAAATGATTGAGATCAGGATGACGCCAGTCTGTTCTCTCGCAGCGTTCCGACAACAAATGAGCCGTTCCTCTCATTGGCACCTGCAGCCTTCCACCATCGCACAATTGCTAGTCATTGTTTAACCATGACAGTGACAAAGTATGGCCTTGTTATGCTTTTGGCACCACATATAACATCACCCACATTGGCATGGAGAGAGATTAGTAATCGATATCTAGAGCCATTTACGGTTACCACCGTTACTCCCATAGCCCTAAACTGAACGCGTAAATGTGAGTGCCACATAACAAGCCGTTGCAGCTCAATGGAAAGACTATATTTTTATCTTTGACAAGCCATTTTACTTCCTATTGTTGGGATGCAGCAGCGTGAAATGCCTCTTAGAAAGATTGACATCAAGAATGAGGAGCTGGAAACGGAAAACAAAATAAATAAGAGAAGTTGGACAGTTTAGGCCTGTTGTAAATGTACACTACGAACCTTGTTCTTTATAGTGCTATACTCAAAGCTTGGATGTCAGCAGGCTTTTAGAGACCAGGCTTTGTAATTATGCCTCAACCTAGACCTACATTAGTCAAGCAATATTGCACTCTCTTAATATACAGCCAAATACATTTCAACTGTACTTTCATCTTAACTTTACAACTGCTGCCGACATCATAATTCTCTCCTCCTGCTGCATGGGCCTACAGAAATGACAGAGGCTACTTTCGTGGTGAAAACAACAGCAGACCTTGAATGTCTCAGTTTGTGTGTTCCAGTAGATCACTGAAAGTTAACATGTAAAGGCCTTTCTAAAAAAGCTGATTAGGCCTGCCTCTTATGTGGCACTTTACGGTGCTTACTGATAGGAGCTTCTGTAAATCGTAATGTTGACGGATGTCCGTGATCAGGGGACTGATATCGTTGTGCTCATATATAACTTGGAGATGGATAAATTATTTATTGTCACAATTACGTACATCCAACCTAGTTGGACAAAACTTGATTCTATACTGTATTGAATTACAGCCAGGGCTGTATTTTAGCAAGATGTGCAAAGGCTACACATTAATCTTCATGTCAAAACACATATGAGCTGCTTTTGTAAGTGCATCTGAAATTAAGTCTACATTGCTATATAAATACATTATAGAGTTCATTTTATATTCTGTAATTAAGAATAATTGAGGAAATCAATGCTCTGACTGAAAAAACTAATCATCACAATATACTGTATGGTGTCTCTTCAGAACATAACTTGCTATAAAGTAATTTTAGGCGTTCATAAAATATAATGTTGTGCTTTGATTTTTTCACCAGTTTTCCTGCTATAAAGAAAAATCTCACTAATTAATCTTTACTGGAGTCAAGGTGCATGCCATTTTGCAAAGGAACTGGAGAAACCCAAATGAAATGCTGTCCATGTGTGCACAATGGATTAAAACCATACCCTTTTCATTTTCATATGAGACCAGTAAAAATGACTTCTCTTCTATAAAGTGGCTTGAGACATAATAAAATCTACGATGAGTTGACCTACAGACACTGGATTGTGGCTGTTCTAACACAGGTCACAACATACTATTTATTATTGACTATTAGATCATGCTTATCTGTGATTAATCCCAGCCAACAGTTTTATTTCTTTTACAAAGTACTGCTGTGCTAACATAGTTGTTCTAAGTAGTTTTGAGTTGGGTGCAAGATTGCCAAGTCGAACCTTTTATTAGTGCCATGATGTCGAGTATTCTCGTTTGCAAACTGCCAAGTCCAGGAGGGAACAGCCTGGCATAGAAAAGAAGAACTAAATCTGTTCTATCTTTTGTTTCAAGATGATAAAATTTTTGTCCACAATAACACAAATATGTCCTTTGTGCTTCACCAAAGGGAGTCAGTCTGGTCGCAAAAAAAAGCTGAACAAACCTTAGGAACTTGGCAGCTTGTGCAGGTCTTGGTCTGTTCTCCATGGCTTTAAGCTTTGTGGTGAAACCACCCTGAAGTTCTGACTTGCAGAACCTCTGCAGCTGACTTAGTTTGGTCTGGCCAAAGAAAGTGTCTTATAACACAATAGTTTTCATCTTATCTCTGGGCTGATTTTCATCTCAGTGTTTGATCTCTGATAGCCTTTACTATACATACAGAATATACTACATTTACATATGTTTTATATTTTATAGATAAATAGTTTTGTCTTGTTTCTCTTTATCACTGGGGGGCTGTATAAATGTTGTTTATTTTACATACTAATAATAGATTTTACCATGGTGTTGACCTTATTCTTATGCATATCACATGCAGTACTTGTAATTCCTGATGCTCTTGATACACAACAAGGCCCTGTTTACAGAGAGACTAAACAATCTGCTGGAAATACGCTTTGCCTTAAAACTCGTTTGGTAACCTCTTATTGTCGTGATAGATAACACATTCGCAAGTTAACCCACATGACAATATCCTACATCCTTTATTTTCGACCTTGTACATGTTGTGACATGTTATGTTATAAACGTTAGTAGCATTGTGCATCTAACTTCACATGCTGTAAGAAGAAACTGACACACAGCCTTTTGTATCCTGCATCGTGACAATGACTTGCCAGTGAGATTCAAGTTGAACAAATAATGAATTAGATCATTTTTCTTTCAGTAAACGTTGAAGATGGGTCCCACTGACCTGACCACTACACAAGGGTTGAATATTTATCATCCTGCTTCAGAAGTCTTGGTGGCTCCGTGGTCATCGCTCACGGTTGTTCAGTGCCCTCATTCTCGAGGCTCTACGAGGTCAACACTTGGCTCCGAGAGAGAGTTTGCTCTCTCGTTTGTTAGCTTGTTTTGGACTGCAGCCAATTCACAATTTCGGACTTAACCTTTGGGGCAAAGAAGGGGCTTGAGTGACTGGGTAAAAAACAAACAAATATTTGCAAGAATAATGTGGATGTTTGTAGATGAGCATCTAAATGAAATGTCAATACCAGAAAACATGGTTTAGCAACACATGGAATTACTGTACTTATACTCTGAAAGGATTGTGGACCAGAGCAGCAAAAAAATAAGGAAAATGGGAATTAGTGCAACTTGGAAGCTGATTTAGTCAAGGGCTCAGCAAACAAATTACTCAAATAAAACACAGAAAGGCTTATTGTCTTAGAGGACTAGTGTCCGTCTGGAGTCAGGACACAGGAAGTAACTGAGAACCAAAAGCCTTCTGGGCACTTCGCTGGCTGTGATTGGCAGGTTCAGAGGAGGAAAGCCCAGTTTTAAAAGCTCTCTAGGGTATGAAGAGGAACTGGTAACATCCAAATTGCCTGAAGACTGCAGTTCCGCATTATGAGCTGTGAAGCTAATGTTCATGTGCCACCCGCCCCTGTCAGCAGACCTAATGAGCCGAACTATATCAGAACGAGACCAGCCAAGAGTGGTACTCTCCTATTCATTTATACTAAAATAAAATATATATTACCTTAAGCCTCCTTTCATTTTACCCTGTTTTTTCATTGCCTCTGCCGGAGAAGAGAGAATGTGCCCCTCTGGACTTCAAGGGTTTGTGAACTGTAGCAGTCGTGAGAATCCTCTCTCTTCTCATGACTACATCCCCATCGCCTATGATTACAGAACTTAAATTCATGAATGAGATTGCTTACAATTCCTTAACAATAATGCATTTCCTTAATATCAAATCTATGTGTGAAGGAGATAAGTGGGTATTTTATATTTTGGAACTCTGTACTTTCACAATGTTCAGTTTCAAGAGATTTTTCAGCCAATTAAACTCAGGAGATCCTTCACACATGCTGAACTGCTCTTTAAAATACATCCTGTGGGGTCATTTCTTCCTCTTAGAAGGTTTATTTAAAAACTGCAAAAAAAAATCATTAAATGTGGCTACTGACAATATCAGCATTTGTACCCCAATTATCTGTTTTGCAAAGCGTTAACAGTAAAGACATCCTTTTGCAGAAATTTCTCGAGGGACTTTCTGGTGGCTTCAGACACTCTTATTCCTTAAAAGCACAGAAAAAACGTTTGTCAAACAGTTACTTAATTGACCTAAACAGTCCACAAGACTCATAAAATAATTGCTAGACTCGTAATTACAGAGAAAGAAAATAGTTGGAGGGCATAGACCCAAGATACTAGAGCAGAAAATGCGAATTTGATAACTCCCACTCCCACAAGTTTTTGACATTTATTAAGGGACTTCAGCCATTTTCTAAGTCACAACTTTCCATTGCTTTAGTAATTGTATTACATTTCTGCATTAGGGTTATGTCAAAAGATGGTTATTCAACATGAATTCCCTCAACAGAAAGTGCCTGATCTCACTTAACTGTTCTGCAGTAGATGTGGAGCCAGTGTCACACAGAGTGACCTGTAGAGACTGAATTGTGAGACGCTCTCCATCCCATTACGAGTCTGTGGTCACAACTGCTTTTCCTTCTTGTCAGTTTCCATTTGTGTAGTTCTCTCACTGCATACAGTGTGTGGGCATACAGTATAGAGCAATGATGCTACCAAAATTCAGCCACCAATGCAACGCAAACTCTCTGTAGGTAAAAACGTAAACAAATACTTTTAGCAATCAGTTTCCTTAGAAATTGACAGTTAACTAAAAACAGTTGAAAAAAGTAGAAATGTCTACGCATATTTCATTGACTAGGAGTGAATTTCCTATTTTGTCCAAAATGACAACTTTGAATAGTCAGATGATAAATTAGGCCAGTGTCCTCTTCTATGACGCGTGACATGAAGATGTGCCGTTATTTTGACACGGATCGATGCAAGTAGTAGTTATCTCTCACGACGCATAACTTTTATCAATCCATCAGACGGACAAACAGGAAGAATCTCGAGTGTTAAAAAGGCCGATAGGATACTTGATCGCGGCGACTGCAGATGAGAGTAGTGGGTCTTGATTGTTGCAGTGGTTTTAGTTGCTCTAAGCTTGATTTGAAGTTGAAATCAAAGTATACTTTGATAATGCTTGTCAATACAGATGGCTTAATCATTAAAATATGTTTATGATCCTCTCTGACAGCTGATATAAATCACTGAAAAGGTTCTGAATTATATTTTTAATTGAATAATGCTATCTTGTAAATAATTTGTTGTGACATCTCCTCCAGTTAAAATAAATTCAGTGATTTTCATCTCCTAGTGATTTGACCCATGTAGTTCACTTAAACAGAGTTTCCTTCCAGAGTGTTCTCACTGGGGTCAGCGGAGGGTAGCAGGAGGTAAGCAACAGCATTCAAATGATGTTCAGTCCAGAGAGCATGAGTTCATGAGTTAATCATCACCGTGAACAGTCCAACCTCTCGCTTTTCTGTTGCTGTGGGAATTCAATCTCAGTCATTTCATAGTAGAATCACACCTTGCACAGCTACAGTAGTGTACGCATCTTTTATTCACACATCATACAATTCTAACATGTAGCCTACATAGATGTTCGATATATCTGTCCAGTCTGTGTTACCTTCTGTCACCCATGACCTTATTAAATAAAATACCGTACCGATCTTAGTGTGAAGCAGGCTGTCTTTAAATGGGTTTATCCATAAAATGTGTAGTCTGTCCTTGATTTGAAGGATTCAGATTCACATAGAGGCACGTGAATGTTCGTCTGCAAAGTTGTTAAACTCTGACTTGCCTCTAGATGGAGATGTGAGGGAAGATTTAAGTGCGTCGTCATCCATAGAGGTCATGCATGCGTTCCAAACTAGACATAAGTGGCTTGCGTCTTACTGAATACATCTATCTCACTGACGTTTCCTTAAGTCACACCATCTCTGAATGCAGCGTTTACAGAGGCTAGGACGTATGTAAGCTTGTCAAATATTTCCAAGACTCCACAGAGAGCAGTTACCACGGCTGCAACATTCTCCTACCCTATACAAGTATATCAACTATGCGTTTGAAGATAAGATGATTTTCAAAACTGTATTTAAACATCTATTTCTGAGCAGTTTCATGTAGAAACAACTTTCTTTCTACCGAACTGGACTTTCAAACCGTATCACCAAGGCTCATGCTCTATGTTCCATGAGTAGGTGGACACTTCCTTCTACACGGTGATACGGTTGACAAGTGTAGTTCTAGTTCGGTAGAAAATAGTTCCTACATGAAACTGCTCACAACAAGGTCTATGGGGTATCTTGAGTAACTAGGTCATGATTTCTGGAGAGCGACATTGCTGTTGAGCTTTCCAAAATGTATTTTTTGGGAGCTTTGAGCACCACAAGCAGGGTGCCATCTTGTTCCATTACATTAGAGAGATGGCAGATATCTCCAAACCCTAGAAACTCACAACAAAACAATCTAGATGGATAAACACTACTACAGGTAAGAGGAAAAATATGTATTTTAGTTTTTGGGGTGAACTGTCCCTTTACAACTAGTTCACTCTTTCATCTGTGGACATTTATAATGCAGGAAAGAAATACCAATCCATGTCCATATTTGAAATGTAAATGAATGTTTCCAAGCTGACAATATAATGACATTTATATAAATAAGTTTAATTCCCAGAAAGATTAAAAGCTGTGGTTTTTATTTTATTACTAACATATTCTCAAAGTGAATGACACAGCCATATTAATATTACAGAACTGTGTATCATCAAATGAGTGCATGCTAATTCACTCCCTAGCAAAAGCATTGTGGAATTATATTATAGATTTATAGATTTATCAGATCTAACTTAAGGACAGGTAACTATTGTAACAGTATGTGGAAAATAGTTCTTGATTATCTTTAATTACATTATACTACACAAAGACTTTGAAGCAGGAAGCCAAGCTTTCATGTCGAATTGGGACTTTAATTCTCATGTAGAGAGCAGAAGGTCCAATTGCGACGCCCTGGAGGTTATATGGTTGAGATTATACAGTTTCCTCATGGTGGGTTTCCTCTAAAAACTCTCCATCACTTGCCTCAAGTCTCTCTGTTGTCGCAAGACAAGCTTCTAAACTCACAGGAACACTCTGGGAACCATTAAGACTGCCATCAACACAACACACTGATGGGGCGGAAACTGAGATACTGTATTACATTTAGTCATTTAGCAGATGCTCTTATTGAGAGCGACTTACAGCAAGTACAGGGACATTCCCTCCGAGGCAAGAAGGGTGAAGTGCCTTGCCCTAGGCCACAACATCATTTTTGCACAGCCGGGAATCGAACTGGCAACCTTCCGATTAATAGCCCGACTCCCTAACCGCTCAGCCATCTGACTCCCACCCCCACTGTATGGACATCAAAAAGACAGCCTCAAACTCAGCCTGGCCAAACCTTCATTTGAGCTCAATACGATATCCATTTGGCCCTAACTTTGTGCTAAATTGGCCATTGAGATACTTAAAAACAATTAGCGAGAGTCTTTCTTGTGACAAACTGTTTGAGTGAGGGACCAGGTGTTTAATTAGTGTTTCCCAAAGGCGAGCATTTCCTCTTGGTCCCTCTACCTAATTGACATCCAAATCCAAAAGGTTCTTCACCCCATCTGCTCGTTTTCTCAGCACTTAGTCCGTGTACCATACCATGACTTCCTCGTTCACTAATGCCCTTGGTTTAGACGTGCTCCATGGAGAGCACTTTTGTACTCTCTTCTGGAGAACAAGTAGAAAATTGATCTGTTGTTCAACGCAGACTGTCTTTAGACACAGGATGTTTTCTAGGCAATTTTCTCGGGTTGTACGCGTCAATTTAACATCTGGCAATTCCAGCAAAACAATTATAAGAAATATACAGTATGTATTCTGCATCCATACAACGTTATTTTTCTTTATTATCCTAATTTCATTATGGCATGAGACAGGTTTGAGAGAGGTGTGTTTGGCCTTCAGGTTATTCCTCCAGGCTACTAGTGGAGAATTATTTTCCAGTCCAAGTCTAACTTGTTAAGAATTGACAATTTCCAAGCGCCACCAGATGAAGCTTAGGGCGGTCTGTTGAGTGAAGCCCAGGGCAGGTCCCTGGCTGCTCCGAACAGACTTGACCAAACAGTCTTTCCCTTGACGAACGGGGAAGAAAAGAGAAGTGAATATGAGAGTTTTTCCTGTGATATTCCTGATATTTTGTCACCTGAGAAACTGCTTCAAGAGAACTTCCTCTCTCTCAAATCTCTCCTGCACCTGCCTTGACAGTCTCCAGCTGCACTCATTCAAACAGTACTTCTTTCATCCACTTCAACATTAACATTAGAGCCTATTTCAGATCAGAAACACACACGCTTATGCCAGGGTTAGCTAAGTGGTCAGAGCATTTGACTTTGGATCTAAAGGTCGCAGGTTCAACACGGTTTTGGATAAAAGCATCAGCTGAATTAATGTAGAATTTGTGTTACATTTAGTAGGCTCTGAGAATGGCTACTCATGCTTTAAATAACAACAATTCAAGCATTACTTAGTGATGTCCAGAGATCAACGCTCTTTTATCCTGAATCTTGAACAACCCAAACATTTCTGAGAGTTACAGAACATGGCTGATAATGTCATGGCTTACACTGCAAACAGAAGTTCAAATGTGAAAGGATTCCCGCAAACAACCAAAGTTTACTGAACCAAGTCAAATAGATCTCTACATGTCTTGGATGAGATTTAAAAATATAAAAAAATTGATACCCGTATATAATTTCCTTTGACTGGAAAACGATCGTCAAATCATCATGACACTGAACCCACTTGTGACACGGCAATTATGTGGAGATTATAATATATTCGCTATAAGAGCCATCCTGTCATAACCCACAAAGAATCTCAGTCTATCCACCCATCAACCACAGCAAATCAAGCAGGAGAGGTAAGACGCCCCCCCGACACATCAAGCATATGGCAGATGAATCACTTAAGAACGAGGAGCTCCTCAACACATGTAAACCTAAACCTCGCTCTGTGAAATTCACTGTCGCCGCTCACAAGAGTAGCAGGTGTGTGCTTACGATTAGGTCATCCTTAATTATGATTTTAATTAAACAGCCAATCTCATATCAGATTCCATAACTCCTCAGGAGTGGTTGAAGGATTACAAAGATAATAAGGGACAGCCAGAGATGGCGTAGGCACCACGAAGGAACAGAGGGAGAAACGGAAGAACCTGAGAAAAACAGCAGGGAAGAATAACAAAGGTTTAGCAACAATGGCTGCAGTTGGCAGACAAAGCAACACATTTTGTGGCCGGTGTCCAACAAGTACAAAAGCAAAAAAATCCCATAGCAATAATTCGAATAGCTACCCTTCCACATGTGATTGAAGCTTCCTTTTGTGCGAAGCCACACTTCCCCAAAGTGCTCGTAGAAATGATCTGTTTGTTTAGGATTTGTGCTCAGCTACTCAATACATAACTGTGACCAACTGTGCATGTGGATGGTAGACCACCGCACATGCAGGGAGACAAGCATTTGCGCATTCACACGCACATACACCTATGTACACAGGTTACATCTTTGTTGGCACGCCTTTCAGAACCAGGATAGTCTTCTGAATGTGTTTGCTCTGGCAAGCAGATGGGAATCTACAATTTGTTATTGTGTTAAGAGAACTGACAATGATTGACAGGGGAATAAATCTCAAACAACATCTCCTTAAAATAACTCTGGGAATCATCGCACCTTATATTCAAAGCCACCAAAACAATGTTGTATTTTAAGATCTGGGTTCAGTTTATGCATTGCCTAGACATCGGAGCTCAGTTGTCAGAATTGAAATGTAATGCTTGGTTGAGAACCCTCAATGGAATTTCAGATTTACCCTTTTTACAATGTTCTATCAAGCGTCCACAAGGCACACAACTAATAATAAAAACCAATGAGCTATCTTACTGGAAAAATGAGTTGACAGACATGGACACTAAACCTTGAATAATAATACTATTTTGTTGAAATGACCAACACCTGAGTCCCACCGACTTACAGCCTCACACAGGGACAGAGCTGTGTGATGTTCTGCAGTTTCCTGAACCCAGCTGAGTATGTTAGTCTCTCTCCTCACCGTAAATACAGTCCACCCACAGCATGTATGTGAGCTGTCGGTGGAGCAGCTGGGACAAGCTGTGTTTGTGGAAGGTGGTTGTTGCATGTTTAAGTCAGAGGACCCTGGTTTGATTGCTGGAGTTAGTGAGAGAAGAAGCGATGCTGACAAGCGTTGAGATGACACCTGCTACGACTGGAGGCCCAGTCTGAAAATATCTCAGTACTATGTCACAACAGGGAGTCAGATGGCTGAGCGGTGAGGGAGTCGGGCTAGTAATCAGAAGGTTGCTGGATCGATTCCTCGCCGTGCCAAATGACATTGTGCCCTTGGGCAAGGCACTTCACCCTACTTGCCTCGGGGGGAATGTCCCTGTACTTAGGCCTACTGTAACTCGCTCTGGATAAGAGCGTCTGCTAAATGACTAAATGTAAATGTAACAGTGAAGTTACACAAACTAATACACATCTATTAGCTCAACAGAAAATGGTCACATTCAAAGAGATTAGACAAAACCCCTCCAGCTAGTTCACTCCAATGTAGTTACCTTTATACTCTAGTTCTTAAGTTACCTTACATTTGCAGACATCAACCCCAACTCTCCTGGCTGATAAATCAGATTCTAGATTTTGTTTCCTTTCTTATGCTACTACACTCCCTCCCACGGCTTTCCACACCGCCACAGATGGAAATAGAGAATATTATAAGTTAATCTTCAGGAATCGATGGCTTCATCCATGGACTGCCTCTAAATCATTTCTGTCCAACCTGTGTCTGTGACGATGCAAGCTCCTCTGGCTGTGGGCAAGGCTGAACTCCACAGCCACTAGCAGTGACATGATAATGAAAAGAAGGAAGGTGTTACAGGTCTGTATAAGAGTCTCCCATCACTTCATTGAACATACTAGACTAAATCATTACTTAATTTGTCTATCCCACAGAACAAAAAGACTTGGGGGCTCTTTTGTTTGTTTTGCTATTGGGAGGATGAATGAAATGAATGGCGCTAAGTATTCATTGACTGAATTTATTTTCTGTGTTTCAACATGAAGTGATCCTTGTTGTTGTCTCTGTGTGGTGTCAGGTATGCTGTTCATGTATTTATGATGGATTTAATGTGTTTTAATAACTGTCTACAAACAAACTTCCCCTAGTGGGATAAATAAAATGGACTTGACTTGTCTATCCTTCTTGTACACAGTACCTATTTTCTTTTTTGTAACATTTTATATTTATATCTATTTTATATCTTACATATTGTTTAGCTCTTTTTTAGTATTATACTTTATTTTATTTATACATTCGACTTTTTTTTTATTACGATCCGTATGTGTATTGTATGCACCTTCCTGCCACAGTAAATGTGTTTGTGTAAACTTACATGGCAATAAAAACAGATTCAGATTTTGATTCTGATTCTTCTGATGACATTAGCTTTTTACGTCTTTCATTCCTGAACACTATTGAGTAGAAGAGCAAAAGAATCGATCAGAAGAATCTGGGTTTATTGTAGGGAATGGAAAACAACATACCTTTTCACTATTGCAATGATTTTTTTCCGCATAAAATTATGTTCCAAATATTGTCAGATCGTAGTGTAATGATGGCTGAAAATGTGTTTCTGATCCACCAACTGAAAACGAGATTCCTACCCAGTCCTTGTGATGGACTATTATAAAATCCAACCCAGCTGTCACATAACATTTCTAAACGGGAGGGAGGGAGAATGCTTTGACTCTTCAGTGACTGTACGGATGCAGTATTTCTCACACCTATTGATATTGAGATATGTTCAGGGCAGGTTCTTTAGTAAACCTGAACCTCATGATTTCCCTGAAGAGGTATTGTTCTACTACCTTCTCATTGATATTGTACTCACATTGAACTCATCACGCCCTCTGTGTTCTTGCTGTGATATTTCCCGAGGCTGCCTTTGAAAGACATTAGTAATACTATCCACTATCTGTCATAGATCCTGTAATCTGGACACCGGACTAGCACAAGACGGATATTGTTATTGTTAATTTTGAAAAGCAAATGTGCCTGGTCTTTGGGGGCAATCCGTGCGGCTGGTGTGGATAAATCCCAATACCCTAGTCAACAAAAATAATTAATTATACTTAATTCGCAGCTGTCTAAACAGACATTGGATTCCTTGTTAAAAAGTCGAATCCAAGAAATAAACACATTAATTTAAACCCTCTCGGGTGTCTCTTCTCAGAAGTAATGTTTGTAAATGAGACCGTTTAGGCATCACTCTCAGAGCTAAGGGTAGGAGGCCCTGGAGAGTTTTCTTGAAGTTTTTAGCAAGGCTGCTGTGTACATTCCTGAGAGCTGGCTCTGTACACTGCTTCTCCTGCCTTCTTGGTGAACTTACAGGAGACAGAATGAACTCTGAACCGAGTTACGGGGTCAGGAGGAGAGTTTCCGGGGTTTGTGAGGTTTTTCTGGAAGGGAAAACACAAACAAACCGAATTCTCAGTTTCTGGCGTACACCACGTCTGGTCAGCGTGTTATTGTGAAAGTAACTGTGGTCAGGGTAAGACTTCTGAAGGAAAATCTCAGACCTGAAGACAGTAACACAAACCTGCAATCAGTTGCTTTCCATCTGTAGCTATGAGGGCACGGGATGGATTAGAAATTGTGTAAATTGTGTATATTTTTGGTGTGGTGAAAAGGTGCATGGATAGGTAGACAGTTTTGGACATAAAACACGTGTGTGTGTGTGTGTGTGTGTGCATGTGTGTGTGTGTGTGTGTGTGGAGAGGAAAAGACAAAGCGAGAGAGAGAGAGAGAGAGAGAGAGAGAGAGAGAGAGAGAGACGCCTGGGTCCATTGATTAATTATTGAATCTTGACTCAGAATCAAGGATGATTGTTTTGGCAGTGATCAAGCAAGTCAGCCGTCTTCTATGCAGATATACACAGTGATGCGCTTCATCCCCAATCACAAAGGGCTTGATCTTTGGAAAAGAATAGACAGTATTTACTAGATCTCTGCAGAGGTTGACTATGTGGCTCCTGTTGTCATTTGCATATTGTCAACAAACACACAGCGCAAACACACACACATTTCAGCAGTCGATTTTCCATCATGCATGCTGTCATTACAGAGTGCTGGTCTGTGTGTGATGCAGAGAGTGCAAAAGCACAAACAGTTTTTCAAGCACACAGTAAAAGGACAGGACAGGAGAGGAGAACAGAGAAACCTAAAACAGTAGATAAAGCAGAGCATAGTACAATAGAGTACAGTAGATTTAAAAATGTGTTAGTTAAGGTTGTAGGGTGGGGTTTCCCTTAAGACCATAGGGTTCAAACCTATTCACAAACTAATAAAAACTATTCACAAACTGGTATTGTATGCCCATAGTACTACCATTCTTTATTTAAATTAGACAGCATTTTACAGAACTTTATTATTCAAGGACATCTAAATCCTCGCCATCAATCGACATGCACCCATAAAAGTATTGTTCCAGGCTACGAGGTGTGAGGTGCGAGGTGTAGCATGTTGCCCCTCACAGTTAAAGGACCAAGCCAAATCAATCAGACCCTTCGCACTGGACCTTGGCTGCACCCACTTCCAACTCTTCCTCTTTCTGTCTCGTATCTGACAAGGCTTGGATCACTACTCGCCCCAACCAAGGCATTCTGGAAGCAGCAGAGGCTAACACCACCACCACTACCTCAGTCTGAAGTGAAGGTCGTAGCCTTAGGACAATTTCCCTTGAATTAATCTCTACATCTCTTTCCTCGCACTACTTTACAGGCTAAGTAAGCCTTCTCCGTTACCTGAAATGACACAAAGCTGACAGTTGAACATCGGTGGTGTCAACATTAGGAAATAATTCAGACTGTCCTTACACAAACACAAATGAATCGCATACAAATGATCATATGAAACATTCACAAACATTCATGCATATATGGGCTAGAGCTTTCCTGGTTTATCAACATCCAGATGCGCGTACCTTATTCAACTATTTCAGGCTTCATTATATGACACATCATTTGAAAGTTAACAGTAAAAAAATTCAAAGGAATTTTACTGTACATTGACGAGGACTAGTATGAGTAACCAGAGTAAGTTTCATGCATGTGGCACTTTCCTAGTCAGAGTAAGCCCGGGGGTGCATTTCCTGGTAAGATAAAAACAATCCTGCCCTGAAATGCATCCCCCATGTAATTTCTGTTCAGTATATCTCAGCATCAAATGATTTTTACGGGTCATTGAGGGGACTAGTATGAGTAAACAGATTAAGTTTCATGCATGTGGCACTTTTGAAGTTTGAATTACCTGGCAAAACAAATTACAATCCTGCCCTCAAATGTATCCCCCGTGTCATTTCTGTTCTGTGAATACTTAAAAAAAAGTTTTAAAGAAAAGTACTTGAGGAATCTATTATACTCTACTGTACTCTGCTTTAAACTGGTCTGTTTTATGCTTCTCTTTTCTCCTCTCCTGTCCTCTCATCTTCTCTCCTTTCCTTTCACTGTATGTTTGAAAAACAGTTTGTGCTTTTGCGCTTTCTGCATCACACACAGACCAGCACTCTGTAATGACAGCATGCATGATGGAAAACCGACTGTTGAAGTGTGTGTGTGTGTCTGTTTGTGTTTTTGTTGACAATATGCAAATGACAACAGGAGCCACATAGTCAACCTCTGCAGAGATCTAGTAAATACTGTCTATTCTTTTCCAAAGATCAAGCCCTTTGTGATTGGGGATGAAGCGCATCCCTGTGTATATCTGCATAGAGGACGGCTGACTTGCTTGATCACTGCCAAAACAATCATCCTTGATTCTGAGTCAAGATTCAATAATTAATCAATGGGCCCAGGCGTCTCTCTCTCGCTTTGTCTTTTCCTCTCCACACACACACACACACGTGTTTTATGTTTAAGTTTGATGTCTAAAACCGTCTACCAATCCATACACCTTTTCACCACACCAATTTACGCAATATCTAATCCATCCCGTGGCTTCATAGCTATGGGAAGAATCTCCCATAATTGTGATGGAGGAGTTTCATGTGCAGGGTCTCCAACAGACAACTGGAGCACATCGTTTATAAATATGCATTAGTCCCGCGCCTTGCGAAGCAGGAAGATATTGCTATTCTAGGGGTGTAAATCTTTTGTATAATTCAGTATTTTGCCTTGGCAAAAAAAGACTCTAATTGCCTGGGATGGGTGTTAAATACACATCTGTTAGTTCAATAATGCAGTAGAATTGGAGCATTAACCCAGACAAAAGACAGCTAGGGGTGCAGTAGGCCTAAACTGAATTTGATTGGACTGATGTAGTAATCATTGCGTAATGAATAAACATAAGCATGTCAAGGCAAGACCCAGGAATCTGGCCTGGGAATCGGAATCATACCTCATTCGATTCAAGTTTCATTACCTTATTACATGCTTCTTGATCAGGCGAGCCATCTTTACGTAACCTAAATGCTGTCTTTGGTCTCAGTATTCAAGACGGAGAGATAACAAATATATATGTTAGGGTACAGGTTACAGGTGCACAGTTGTTACACCTATAATCCAAGCATGACATGAAGTGCCTTTGTAGTCATCTTGATGCAAGCTGGGCAAGTGATGCAGTCTACCGTATGTAGCCTGATATGTAACATGTTTTCTTATTTGGAGTCATCACAGAGACAGTACCACAGAGGTCACCGTATCCGAAAGCCGTCAGAATATGTGACCCCGCTGTAACTGCTAAGGGAACTTAGAGGTGAGTCAACAATATTTCCAAAAAACTGAGTCAAAATATTGACTAAGGCTCACCATTGTTTTTGTATTAGCTAGTTTAAAGGTAGTCTACCACAGTTCAGTTTAAGCAACTTGTATTTGCTAACTTGTGTCCATCAGGAAATTGGACTTAGAGAAAGGAACGGATGGAACATTCTTTGACGATGACACCGCCTGGCCTCCTCCTCCTTGATATATCTCTGACAGCCTTAACGACCGCAATCAGTCATTAGCAGCAATTACTTTTTTTTTCATAAATCTCGGACATTAAGGTGGGTAGGGTGATTGTGCCGTTAAACTATAACCAAATTAAGTGCGGCTATAGAAGTTCCTACGTAGGTTGGGCGTCACTGCAATGTTACTAGGTTTTGCTATTTACAGGGTAGGGTAGTCTACAAAATGTATTGCAGTTTTTTATTAATTCCTTATACAGTCTCATGTCATCAATCTGTCTTTGTCCTTCCGGGAAAGCTTCAAAGAGTCTAACCATATGGCAAATTGAAAAGCAATCATTTAATATTAGAGACTAATCATAAAACATGGTAGCAACAGCAAAATCATTCCCATATATTTGTATTTGAATTTCATGTAGCCTAGTCTTCCAGTATGAATGTACACATTTATTCTTTATAATCTACATTTTTCTTGTCTATTTAATTTTCATCTGATTTTTGTGATATTCTTATTTTGTGTCTTTGCTTAAAGAAGATAAGTTTACATTGTAGAAGATCGCACTTGACTCACAAAGCGCCACAAATGACACAGCTGACAGGACGCGGCTAAACGCGAAATTAAACGATGGCCAGCCCTACTTGTGGATGACAAGCTTTTTGCGGACGTCAAACCCCAGAGAGTAGGAAAGTAAAACCCACCAAAATGACAAGAAGCATTCACAGCTGTCTTCCACAGCTTCCCTGTGAGATAGGCAGCAGGCCCACATCAATACTTGCAGATGATATCTATTTTCCATCTGCAGTTTTCTTTTCTGTTGCCCAGGTCTGGCAGTAACAGAGCAGTGAAGCATTAGATTACTTTGCAGGCTACTGGAATGATCCATCCTCTGTCCTCAGTGTCAATGTCCTGTCTGCATCCAGCTCCTCTAGCAGAAGTTCTGCTTCTTACATTCAGAAACGTCAGGGAATACGCACGTGTTGTTGTTATTCAGCCCCTTGCATGAGTAAATGTTAAATATTGTTGAGCATGGCTGTTAATCCACAAACCCGTTGAACTGTGGTTAGGTTTAGACATTCATGAATAGTTGAGGAACTGACTGGTGCCGTACACTGCATAGGGAGAAGGGGATATACTTGTGTGCAGACAAATGTAGAATATAAAACTGAGTGGATTAAATGGATTGAATTGTTTGTTTGATTGTAAAATGAGTTCTCAAATGTGTGTTAACCTTGGAATGCAGTAGATTTGGAGAAGGATTATCCTTGATACCACATTTTGTTTCCTCATATGCCTCTGTATGGTCCCGTACAGATTTATTAAGCACACTCAGCAATTATATTCCAAACAAGCTATGGTTTAACAGGGAAAGTTAATGTCTATTGTAAATTGGCTCCACCCATGTGCAGATTTATCATAACAATGACTGTATAATCCTAGTCAAGCTATTTTTCTACTATTAATGCAAAACTAAAAAGGAGATATAAAAGCAAGAACGTGACAGCAGCAATTAATTGCCTTTTTTATTACATTTGAACGTCAGACAATTCCTGAAGGAGAGAACAGGTGTGATACCGACACAAGCTGATACTGTAAATGTGTCGGGAATATTTTGTCAGAAACTTGCAGTCCTCAGCAACTCGATATGTTTTTCTTTCTTTTTAATGGGCAGGATTTTAAAATGAGCATAATTAGAAAGCTCAATGGGTGACCTTGCCTTAGGTGGTCTTGTTAAAAGGGTTGGTCGGGGTAGGACTAATAGTATAGCGTTGGCATTGACCGCCACTCAAACGTTTTAATGGGTCTTCACTTCGCTCTGTCTTTGTTCACAGTCATCCGTCATATCGTGTCAGTATCGATTTGCAAGGCCTTTGAAGGTCAATTCGGATCCATTAAGGTATTGAGTTACTTGCTGGAGATACAGTCGGGTTAAAAACTGGGATGGTGTTCGGGACCTCCTGCTCACTATAGCTCAGTTTTGATGATGCACCGTTTGATGTCGCTATTCAATTAAATGGGGGTTAGTCTAAGAAGGGTAAGTCATTTGATTGCATGCAAAAGACTGTGGAACAGTTATCCATTTGGTTTGAACGTGCGCTTTTTCTGCCAGATGTTTCTGAGTAGTAGTAGCCTAGTCTAAGTAGCCTATTCTCGGCATCCCAGTCGCTTTGTGAAGCAAATTATAGAATATAGGTGATCTTTCCAGTTCCCCGAGTGTTGGAAATTGGCAGTTATCTTGACAACTATTTTTAAATAGCGTGTGTTAGCGGCCTGAACTTTCAACGCGGAGGTGCGAAGCGTATTATTCAACAGAAGTTTTATTTCATTCCTGGGCACCCTGAGAAGTTACACCTCTTACTGCGCCAAAGCACCAGATCCATTTCCATCCCTGCTAACGACACACTATTACTACCACCACAACTAGAGCAAGAGTTAGCCTACATTTGTGACTTCATATTCATAGCAGCTGCTGCCATCTCCAATTTCATCCTTAGTGAATATACCCTTAAGGAAAGTGTTTTAATGGAAGGATGTATTACGAGAAAATATGTTGAGGCTGGAAGGAAGACTTTTCACAACACACAACTGAGTATCTAGAGTTTTGTTCCCGGCTATTAAACATACTTGGTAGCGGCATCTTCATCTTGAACTGGTTGCTCTGTTCTGCTGGTTGAGTTACTGTAGCACAGCAGTGCCATCATCATTCCTTATTGCTACGGCCTTCCGTTCTTTTGTGGATGATTGTCAAAACAGACGTTCAAAATGCCCGGCTGTGCATTCAAGCGATTGCACTTAAATAAAGACGAGATGAGATGTTTGTTGAGGTTGGGTGCCTGTGCCAGTTATGCCAGATTACTTGTGCACCAGCGCAATATACGCACTGACTTGAAAAATTGTGTGGAAAAGTAACATGGATTTTTTTAAACGTAAGTTTACACCTCTAAAACACACTGTTGGAACCGCAGAGGACGTGAATGTGATGAGTGAATGTCTGCATCTTCCACCTCGATATTCGATCGTGATTGATTCTATATACTGTTCTTCTCGGCACCAGAGGGATTTTATCGGTTCCCTTGTATGGGATGTGCATCAGAGTAATTTAGAGCAAACCAATAAGGATGCAAATCAAAATGGATGAATCCATGTTATTGGCTTGCACATAAATATAAGTTGCGGTTCCAGGAGCCAGGTCAAGGGTCAAGAGGTCAAATTACCCATGATGAGGTCAAAGTTCAAATCTTAAAATATCTTTGTAACAGTCCTTGGGAGGGAAGTAAGTACTCTCTCTATTTCCGTTTTTCCTAGCAGTTGATGTATGATCAAAATAGATCATAGCAGTTGATGTATAGTCAAAATAGTGTCCCAAAAGATTCAGTTTTACTCCACATTATGATACTGTCGCAACAGTAACTCAAGAAGAGAAATGTTAAATTGTTTAAGAACATTTTATCACCAGGTGATGTATTTTACAGTTATTTTATTGGATCTCTCTTTGTTGTCTTTTTGCCTGCAGTAGATAATGTTGCTTCAACTTTCAGCATGTGAAGCCATTTATAAATGACTCAAGTGATAATAATCAGCATTTAGTTGGACAGGAAGTTATAACCTGGTATGTTATGAATGCACACACACAGAAACTGACACCAGTTCAGAGGTGATATAAGACACACTGTCCTGGTTCAGTAGCTACACATGATTTGCAAATAATGGCTTTTTTTTCCACAAAGGCTTGCTAGTTTCTTAAATTGCTGCTACGCTCAGTTTCATTGGTGTTTGTCTCCATCCGGTTGGGGGAGTAGCAATGGAAAATGGCAGCCACCCAAGTCGTACTGATTACCACAAAGAAATGAATCAGGGGAACATCCAGTTGTGTTATCTTACCTATTATTTCCTTGCTGAAGTAACCGATCCATGCTAAACACTGAATATTCAACCTGCTGAAAAATGATAGATGGAGGTCCTTAATCTGTGAATACTGCCAACAGGAAGACTGAAACGTTTGTTTAGTGAAGTTGACTTGACAAGTGATTGTATTCAAATGCATTTTACAAGAACAGTAACATCCCAAATCCAATGAAAAAATATGATTTAGCCATTTTACTTTAAAATTGCCTGCATAATTCATGCGTAAACAATTCCATAATTCCTTTAAATCCAGGACATTCACGGCCGTAACCAAAACAATATGAACGTGACACTTGGAGTTTGGAATGCTTTTCTCTTTTTACTCGTAATTTCACAGGTACATATCACAGCTTTTGTTAGATTACTCCAAACAATGCCATGCATCAATACTGACCATCCTCTTTCACAACAACACTGCAGCCTCATTGAACAGTGTTCAGTCAGGATATGACGCTCAGTCAATCCTGTGCTTCATTCACCAGACCTCAGGATAAAAACAAGCAAACAACTGCAAGCCTAGCCAGCAGTTCTCCATGTTGCGGCAAGATAGAACTAAATGGATGTATTAATAATAAACTATGGCAACGTAGCATCCTAGCATCCCTCCAACAACATTTCAGGCTATCAGTAAAAACTTCCAGAAAATTCATTTAAAATCAAAATCCCATTTGTCTAAGACAATTCATATTTTCCTCACAGTTATGTTGACTCAGCTTCATGATGGAATAGGGCTACCCTGAATAACGCACGCCACTCCAGGAGAGCTTTTTGCATTTAGAAGATAAACCACAGTCATAAATCAAGTGGCAGCTTGTTCAACTGCACATATAAAATGCCTTTACGTTGAATGACAATGATTTTTGAGGAAGAAAGCAAATTTACATTAGAGGGATTTCATGGCCAGCATGGCTCTTGTTAGATTTCCATACTCCGAATACAGTCCCTTTCTTTTACTATGGGACTTATCCTAACAAATTACACCCCTCTTTCTCACCCCTCCCTCTCATCCCCCCATTCGGCTTCCTGTTTGGCAACAGCAGAAGCATTAACTTAGTCACAGCTGAAATGCAAGGACATTAAATTAAAGCTTAGGTATGTGGGTAAGACTGTGGGTTCTCTGTGGAAAGCAGGCCGGCAACATCCACCCAGAAGAAGGAACAGTACTGTAGTCCTCCTATTAACAGTCACCAACATTGACGCAGTAATAATTATAGTACAGCCCTAATTTGCTTAATTGGTCCAGCAATTATCACGGTGTGGTGATTACCTGGCTCGATTTAGTAACAACTATTATTCTTTTACCTAAACTATGAAGATGGCTTCCCCATTAATTCTACTGTCTCTTGTGTATGGAAGTATTACTCATAATTAAGATTATCTTACAGTAAAGGATGTATTTTGTCATGATTCTCGTTTTTGCTATTGATGTTGCTGTCACGGGAAACTATATTAACACTCTACACTTAATTCAGCAGGATTGTTTCGAAGGATCCATTGTAGATTACAATTGGCATGTTTGTGATAAAGAACTCCCTCTCTCCCATCTATCAGTAAAACACACACACACCTACCACACCTACACACTTCCTTTTTCTTTCACCCCACAGTCTTTCTACTTTTCCCATTTCTCACTCTTTCTATCCGTCTCTCTCTCTCTCCGACACTGAAGAGAGCTTTTGTGTGTTTGAAGCTAAAGCTTTCCTGCATCAGTTTTAACGGTCCTGTCAAATTATTCGTCCATGTGACAAAATCCCCTGTGGTTTTCTAGTGAACTGGTTGTGGTAAAACATGTCTCGCTTCTTGGCTCAAAGTCTAACTCAATGAGTAAAAGCATGTTGTTCTTTGTATGCTGACCAACAGCACGGCTTGGATATTTTATTTTATTTATTGTTACCTAGATGGTTTATTTGGAAGTTTTCCAAATAAATCCAACTGAACACTGCAGTAACCGGTCTGAGTAGGTGTAATTATGTCTGTGTGATCCATCCAGGAGAACTGGTCAGTGAGCAGTTGTGTTTTAGGAAGGGGATCGACAATGTTGACTGTCTTTCTGGACGGCTGTCTATCTGCATGGAAACAATGCATCTCTGGCGAGAATGAAATGTTGCCTCTGCTTTCCATGCATTCATTATCTTGGTTATAGGGAACCAGTGTGAGTCCTTGGAAGGAAATTGTCGAACAAGAATCCAACCTCACGGATGCGATGCAACAGGGGAAGAAGAGCCAGGTTGTTTTGAAGTAATAAATAGCGCTATGGGAGAGCTTCCTAACACCTCAAAACAGAATAGAAAGCACACTTTGGAGCTGAAATGAAGGACATACTGTTCTTCCCTTAACAGCTGCTTTGATACAACAAGGTGCAATTTTTCAAAAAATAACATGAAAAATAGGAAGAAGGGTTTTGTTGAATGACCTGTAATCAAAGAGATGACATTTGTTACTGAAAACAGCCTTATTTACCTACTGATCTCTTTTCTAAAAAGCCTCTGTTTACGTTAACTGATAACCCAGTTAAAATAACTCTCTACACTACATTTCTATTAATTTATGGATTGTGTTTGATAACCAGAGGCTTTTAACCAAAGTTGAAACTTCATGAAACTTTCATATTATCAGTCTGTGTTCAAGTCTGTTCTGATTATGCAATGTCAATAGGAGATTTCTTTTTAAATTGACCAACGTTTTGTGTCGGGTCATCTTTGATGATGGAATCTTTCAGAACATTGGACTAATGGAAACTTAGCACTAGGCTTAAAAAGTCTCATTTGATGGGTATAATCTGTAGCTTTGCAGCTGTGGAAAAATATTTTCATTACTGTTGAGAGCCTTGGGCAAACAGCATCTATTCCTGTGTATTGTATATTGTGTTAATAGGTATGTTCACAGAACAAAACATTTGCTAGGAAAAATTCTAACAAAACCTGGTTTGCACCTGTTATTTGAGGCTTCTTCTGTTAAAAAATAAACTTGATTTCTCTTAACCTCTTGCAGATCTCTGTCAGAAAAACACAATTTCTTTTATTCTGTTTAATTTACTCAGTTGGGTTCATAAATATTGTTAGAAAACTGCATTTTTCCATTTACTCAAACATTTCTAAATGTGAACTTAAAAAATATGTCCAGCTTATCAAAGGGACACATTTTATGATTAATTTCCATATCACTAATAAAAGACACTCTCTACACTCTCACTCTCTAGATCCCCTGTAGTCAAAACAATATGAAAGGGACACTACAACATTTAGAGTCATCTTCAGATGGATGTTATGTTATACTCTCTATAACTTATTCATTTCACAGGTGCTTTTATCCAAAGGGATGTAAAGTACAGCGGGGTATTTGAACCGGCAACCTCTTGATCTGCCATCAAAAGCTCTGACCACTGAGCTGTACCCCCACTCCTCTGTGGTACTCTCTGACCGTTGAAAGTCGCAAAGGGGATTATCTTATTGATTAACTCAGGACATTTCAGATGACATTCTCTCTATGTGAATCCACGTTTTAACAGCATCTGGTTAGCTGGGGCTTCAGTTTTGCCTCAGGAGAAACTCTGCAGCTGGTAGATTTACAACATTCTTTCCCCGCTCACTAATGTGATGGCCTCCACTTCAATTCAGTTCCTCCCAACTCACAAATATAATTCCTTGTCCTTCTCCCCCCCTGATAATTGGAGACGTGATAGGCAATACGTGCACGACGCAAATACAATCCACCTGTGCGCCCCAAAGATAAACGCTATAAAAGTCTTTATTTATTTCCTACACTGGCACAGTTGCTTTGCTTTCCCGGAAGTCTGTCAACGTAAGGAGATGGAGAACACACAAGGAGCTCAAAGGGGGGGGCCTGACACTGGGGTTGACACGCTTGTTGCTTTTATCCTCAGTCTCTTAAGACACTGCTCTCTTGGTGATGAATTCTTCACAGTCACAGTGACCCTGGGGACTCCTACAGTATACAGAAATCATGAATTGGACCCTTGGTACTCAAATGGATATGCTGTAAGGAGATGACCTTATCCCGCTAGATCACATAGAGATGATAAAGAATACATTTTTACATTTTATCCATTCAGCAGATGCTTTTATCTTAAGCGGAGTACAGAAGGTGAAGCAGAAGATCAAGGATAGAAAGTGTGTAGTTCTACAGTATTTTGGTGGTGAGAGATAACTGTGTTTGTTGTATTTCGTTTTGTTTGAGTTGTGTAATGATCTACTAGCCTTGCTTTACTTCCACGTGGAAGGCTGAGTACACAGGCTGAGTACACAAGAGAGAAATGCAGAAAACTATTAATGAAATCGGTCAATCTGTGGAATGTTCAATGGAATTCGCTGGCAACAACTGTCACAAAACTGTCATTTCTCATTTAGAACCCAAATAGCTGCTCTGAATTTCCAGATATCTTTGACTCTAAAATACTGCTCTTAAATGTTATACAGACATGAGGTGTCAGTTAATTTCCTTTATCTGTAGTTACCAAAGACTGAGAATCTGACAGTGTGGTTAAGAGCTAAATTTCAAAATTCTCAAGAGTTCAACCTTGAAAGACAAACAGAAGCACAATGTTCAAATCAACACACTGAGCAAATATTTACCTGTCTGTGTGGAGTTATGGTGAGTGGGTAAGAAACAAAACGTGTGATCTTGTGAAGTGAAATTAGAAGTTAAATTAATCAACAGAATAACATTTCCAAAACATTACGTGATCCATGCTCATCGAATAAAGAACACACTATTGAACATACTTGAACACCTTAAGCAGGATGTTGTTAGAGGATTCAGACATTGTCAGAAGCTTGTTACTGAATGATTAGAAGGAACCATGTTGTGTTTGTCCTCAAAACAGATAAAGGACCTCCTATTGGAGCTACATTAAGACCTGCACCAGTTCGCTGTTTTCACTTTTCTCTTCGCACTCTCTCCCACATACTGTGTTTCCTGCTGTCAACATGGCTGTTCACAAATTCTTTTCACAAACTCTATTTATGACACAAAACAACAACTCCATTGTCAGTCTGCTGTGGCACTTGAAACGTTTTCAACAAAAATGGAAACATCCTGAAAATGAAAGCTCATCCAACTGTAGTTGAGCTAGCATGATATGTTACCACAATGGGAAACTATTTTGATGGGTAACAGTTTCATCAAAAATGTCAAACTGTAAAAAAAAAAAAAAAAAGAAAACACAAATGTACATTGTTCAAAGAATCATTAAAAGTCCAGTCATTTGAATTGACTATATTCACTTAAGTGTCCATATTTCTGAATGAATGCCAATATACATAAGCATTACATTTATGTTTATGTAGACTATAGCTACTGACAATGGGCTACAGAATTTGCGATGCAAAGCTCAGTGGTTGAGAGCATGTAACTGCAGATCAAGTGGTTGTAGTTTCAAATCTCCCTCTGTGCTTCTGTTTGGATTAAGGCCTCAGCCAAATGCACAGATATTATTTTATTACATCCAGAAACGCAAGGGTAGTAGTAGTGTCAAACAAAACTACCAACACTGATTAACACAACACAGGTTAGTGATTCTACTGCAGTTTGAAACAGCAATTAACTTGTCTAAAAACTCAGGAGGGGATTACGGAGTGACTCCCATGGAGCGAGACTGACACTAGCGACGATGCAGCCATCAACTCGCTGGTTGCTAGAGAAGGGAGGTTCCCTCCCCGAAGAGAATAACTGGAGTGCTTGCGTCCCCGAGGTCGCCATCTGGTCTAGAACCAATACGAAATGTTACATTCCCCAAAAGCAACAACCTCAACGCAGAAAACCCCCACACTAGCGGGGTAATGACAAGAACATGGTAAAGGGTTAGACTGCGAGATGCTAGCCGTTAACGTTGTCTGGCAACCATGACGCAACCAGAGCAATGTCTGCTGTCTTGGTAATGATCAATGAACCGGCAATGTGTCAGCGAAGGACGGTAAATCATACGAAAGTAGTACTGTACCTACTTACATTCCCGCGTGGCCTTCCTCAATCCTGACAGAGGATGGCTGTTTATGCGTTTGCGTTCCCGTAAATAGGCAACTATTAACCGATTAGTAAAACGTTTTTTGTTGTTGTTGCATTCATTGAATTCTCTTGGGTGGCACCATTCTGGATGGTAGCCTATGAGCAGTATTGTTTCCAAGAGGGGTGGGGTGCTAAATTATACATCCGGGAAGATAGCCTAGTTTTGGGAGAGAAAAGGCAACACTGTCATGAAATTACCTTTCAACAAGCCACAAGCTAGGCTGATCAGATTAGTCTATTTCTGGCTAAGGGGCAAACTGTGTTTGACTTTAACAACATTGAGCTGGTGAGGTGAGGCTGGGTAGGGGGTCGGTAAAGTTCAGTGATCGAGCATCTGACTGCAGATCAAGAGTTTGCAGGTCCAAATTCCCCCCTGTTCGTCACTTTAAATAGACTCGTCTGCTAAATGAATTAATTAGGCTATTGTTTATTATTTTGTGATTCTTGTTTGATTCGCTCAGTCAGCACACACGTTTTAGCTGTGGGGGTCAAATCACGTCCCCGGTAAGCAGGCCTACCAGCAACAACAAAAAACGAACCAAAGCAAAACGAGGAAATGTTTGTATCATCTGACCTCACTGATTAATAAGCCTCTGAATTATGCGGGAGGTAAACAAATGAGGCATGATTCCAAAGAGACACCCGGAGCCGCACTTAAAAACCATGCAAAAAAACCAGGGGTGAGCATTGCTAATTAGCACTAGCATTCAAAACCAGGGAAGAAGGCATCGCGTTAATAGGGTTGAGCGCATGTAATAACAGCGGTGGTAAGCTTGTGTGGGGGCAATTATGACGACGACACATGGATCAGAGATAACTGCCTTCCAGATACAATCTGTACAGGCCCAAGGGAGAGAGTACACGACGTCTTAAGAAGCTCAAGGAGTTTCTCATATTAAGCAGAGAGGGAGGGGAAGGAGAGGGATTTGAGGCATGAGGTAGGGTAAACAAGCTTTTAACAAGCTTTACACAAGCACACGTACTGAACACACAGGCTACACAGATGACAAAGCTGTACAAATGCACACACATGCAAATTGTGCAAACAGTACTTTTTTCTTCTTCTTCGTAACACACACATACGACACTGGCATAAGTAAATCCAGCTTTAATGCGGTGAACTCTGATCGATGCAGAAATTGGAGATACAAGAACACACCCGTTGCCCCGAGCAGTGTGTGATCACTTCGGGCCCCGTTCGCCTGCAGACCCACCCAGGACGAGTGGCAAGCAGATCAGCTCCGAAGCCGGCCGATACCAAGCGCATCACACCGTGCACCGAAACGCACAGACACCAGCAAGACAATCGATGCTTGTTAGCCCACCTCTGCTGTCATTCCTCAGAGAATATCAACAACAGCAGGATAAAATGCTCCTAGATTGGAGGTACATACTGTGTCCCTAACCCTGATGCTCTAAGATGTCACTTCCTCTTTAAAGAGTCCGTCACGATTGTTGCAAAAAAAAACTCAGCAAGTCTCCTCCTCTCATCCGAAGTTTTTATTTAAATTTTGTATCCGGGCTCTGCCATTTAGCCTGTTTTTAAATGGGTCCAACCACATGTTCATTCTGTTGTTTATGGAGATTAATAAGTGTTCCCTACAGGGTTTTAGCTGTACAGCACATATTTTGACTTAGTGTACTTTTATTGTACCCACTGCCTGTAAAGTCCTCCCAGCATCTTACAAATACAGACCCACGAAACAAAGCTGAGGAAGTTCTTAGTGGAGATGGGTCAGTAAATTAATAACATGGTTCTCTGACCTAGACATGAATTTATCTCTATTATGCACTTTTCTAAAAACCCTTTGAAGTAATCTAGTCATTTTTTTACAAGTGGGGAAAGTATGTGTTCATCCTGACAGAGTTCAGAACGTTAGGTCAACCTGGATCGACGCCTCTGTCTCAGACGGCCTACTTTGGCGGTTGAAAGATGACTATTTAAATATGGTGCTCATGAGGAAGAGAGGTTTTGTCTCTCTTTGCACCAGCAGTGCCCAGGCTAATCGGTCAGCTTAAATTAATACATCACCCCACCAAGGAGCTTGGGTCTCACCTTGATCTGCTTTTCATATAAAGGTACATCACAGATACCGATAGTGACAACAAATTTATAATATAAATATATCTTTCTGGTGGTGCCCTGCGCTGGAAACCTATATAACCCTGCTCTCGGATGTGACTTGTTTTATTTTGACTGTTACCAGAGTGGGGAGGTATTTGTCAAAGTAAAAACCTGCAGCCTATAATAAGATATTATTTTACACACATGAGGGACTCATGGCAACCGTATGATTGACAGGCTGGTTCCGCCCCCTGGACAAGGGCATTCATAAGGATCTGTTCATCTAGTGGATGGGGTTTTCCTCACAAATGAAAGTAATTTAATTAAACCGGCGTAAATGGCCGGTGAATCTCTTTTCCTGTGGGGGGAACTGGAGGTGGGTTCTGATACTCAACTAGAAAACAAAATATTGGGTAAAATGAAGCTGAAACAACAATGATCACAGCTTTATTTGTATCTGATCAAATCCCTGCATAGTAGTGTGATTCTGCAAGAATGCACCACACAGTACGATAGAAACCAAGGTTGTGCAAATCCTAATCGCTTGCACAGGCAAATACCCTAGACTTGGCACAGATCTCACCCCCAGGTGATTAATGACATACACAACATTCAGCATCTTACCACTGCGCGTACACTGTATGGCTTTATGTGGGATGTCAAACTTTAGGTTACAAGCTGGTAGCTGAGGTGTTATTACTTTGAAATGAGGTTTGTAAATACAGACTGTGTCTTGACTGACCTCCAAAAATACTGGACAACTATGTTCTTTTAATCCTTGATCTACTGCTTTACTTTCTACTTGCACCGTTTGTTCATCTCTTTGTATATCGCTTTGGATTTCAGCTAAATGAATAAAATGTAAATGTGACTCTGAGAGAATTCTTCCTGGGGCCCTGAAGCTGGGAGCATCCGTGTTATTGCTGTGTGTAGCATGCTGCTGTTGTTGTGTTGCGACTGCTAGCTAGGCTGAAAACATAGAGACACTTACTTAAATATACACTTGCTTCACGTCAGCCCAAAGCAAGTGGACTGATTGGACTGGAAATACATGAAATATATGTTTGTGCCCCTGAATCGTTGAAAACATTTGGAGAAATTTGTGACAATTTTGTGTATTTTTGTGGTAGAGGGAGGTGTCACAGGGAGAAGCTGTGGATGAAAATGTGTTGTGTTCGTGTACAACTTTGAGTGTTTGAGGATGCCCCGAAATGAATGTTGATTAAAAATCCCTCACCCACATCAGAAACAGAATGAATGATTGTGCCGGGGCTGAAACTAAGGTGTGTGTTGGCCAAGTCAGTCTTTAACCCCTGTTAGCCTGCTCTGAAACCTACGTCAACACGATCAGTTTATGAAACCAACCCTATTAAGTCAGTGTCTGACTTGAATTTTTAATGGACAAGTGATTTCTATTTGAGATTCAAACATTATTCTGAATGTGTGTCAGTTTTGTGTGTATCCAGTTCTTCATGTGCCATCAATACAACTCACGCATTTAATTCTGCATTCTTGTCTAGCAGAAGCAATAATCAATATACAATAGAAACATAACCTTTTCCAAGTCACTAATCAAGTGAGAAAGTCAATGCTTTCGAGAGGTTGAGTAATTTGTCCGTTTACAACCAACCTAATTTCTTAAACGCGGTTCACATCATCAATTAAGGTGACAGGTGTGAACAATGGTGACAATCAGGTGTCTTCACAATGATTCTTCAGCCAAGCAATGACTTGCAAAGCTAGAGCCCTTTAAAAGAACTGCTGTCAATGTCTGGCCAGTTCATCTTCACGCCTTTCATTCCATCTCATTGATTGTATTGCATGTGGCCTTTATGGAATAGTCTCACAAAAATGAAATCTCTTGTCCTCATTGATTAATACCACTTACTGAGAAGGATATAACCATGATTTAACCATGCACTGTGACATAAAACCTGAGGTTAGACGAAAAATGTTTTAGTTTTGAGGAAAGGAAATATTCCACTAATCCAAAGAAAACATCTTACCGCACTGATACAGGACCTAAACTATTGATTGATTGATTCTTGATTTGTGAAGCATTATGCTTTGGATTGACAGCATTCAAACTCAAGTCACGATGAAAGGAAACGCTCTGAACTGCACAAGTGCTAGACTTCTCTGGCAGTTGATTGCATGACTCCAAGTGCAATCAATCAAATGACACAACTCTCAGCCAAGATCGACAGGCCACGGTGGGTTTCACAACAACTTACATACAACCACCACAGAGAGCTAGGGACTAGCCTGTCATGTGACAGTGATCAATATAAACAACACTAGAAATGGGAGATTCCATCTCATGCCGGCCGCTTTATACCACACATTTGTCCATTGAAGAGGAGTGAAATTCAATTGAGGGCATTAGCACAAAGCATTAGCCTGTGTAACATCCACTTTCCAGCTGAAAGCCGGGGCTTATTGATAAATCACTTCAGATGATGGCAAATATCATTTCCATTCAGAGTTCTTGTATTAATTTCATCTGCAGCCTTGCACTTACTGTACCAACCCATTACAGGACAAACAGCAGCCATGCACTGTACCACAGGACAAAATGTTTAGTATTGTCCTGTGTTTACTCCAAATCAAATAACTCCTAATTGTAGACAAGAACAAAGACCTTGAAGTCAACAATAAATAACAAGGAGATTTAATTAAGTGGAGAGCCCTTGTGGTGACTGACCAGGAGAAACTCATTGATACAAGAACATATCAGTGGCTTGTAGTCTATTACGGTGGGGATTGAGAAACACTACTTCGGGGTTCAAAGGTCAAAAACGGCTCCTTCATGCTACTCCTGTTGGGACTTTGATTCATCCGGAGGCAGCTTTGAGTTTGTGTTTGAGCTGATGGACTGATTCCCTATTAATTGTCTGACCCTCGCTCTATAGAGAGTCAGAGAGTCCACAGATATATCAGATCTCTTCATTTACCCCTGAAACTATTTCTTGTGTTGGTAAGATAACTTATTTAAAAGGTGTCGACAGTGGCACAGTGTAAATGGTCTCATGAATGCAACTGTGGCATGTGTGGAACCACATGTTAGTTATTGAACTCAAATCTCCCACACATTAACTAACATACAGATACACCATACTACCAACATGATTGACAGTAGGTTTGCACTGTAGGAGTATGACGTTTCAAAACTGAGTTAGCCGAACTAACAATGCACAAGCAGAAGCAGTACGTTTGAGATGTTGGTGAGATTGTGTGGATATGTAGGTATAATTGTAATGCAAGGTTTGTATAAACATCCCTTGAATTCCTTCTCATCCCCAGAAAATCAGATACTTACCCGTGAGCCATCACCATTCATTTGCATAATGAGCCACTAAGGGTAGAGCTACCTGGATTACCTTGTCAATTTGCCGCCCCGGCTCCAACTGTGAGTCAATTTCAGAAAGCACCCAATTAATTTACATTAGAAAGTCAACATAGTTACATCGACAAGCAGGCCTTGTTTTTCATGTGATGTGCAGGGGCTTGGCGTGGTGGTTGTCATCTCACCAAATCAGCCTCTTATATTTAATTTAAGTGTTTATTTTTCCGTTCATGAATCATGCAGAGGCAACGCAGTAGTGTAGGTTAACGCTTGTGCTGCTTTGTGTGTGTGAGGTGCTCAGTGGAACCCGTCGCTGAAGCCTTTGTTGTTCTGCATCGGCGTGTGCCGTAAATGATTTATGATGCGCATATGTGGGACTTTTCATGTTTGTCAAATGCCTCATCATCCTCCATTTGTTGCTTCTTTTGTTGCATTATATGCTTTGAAATCCGATTAAAGCCTTGTTTATCAACAGGTACACTATCACACAGCATGATGGGGGAGTTGAAAATCTACAGTGTTTTTATGACATGAACTTTCCTTCTCCTCCACTGTGGCAGGTTGAAGAGAAGGGGGGAAGTAGGCTTCTCCTGGCTCGACAGATTTCGATGTTGCCAAGCACTTGACAGACCAAAGGTATGGACTGTTCACAAACAGAATTTTAAAATCTTGCCCAGATCAAAAGACTGAACGGAAAATCCCAATCAAGTGTACTGAATGTCAATGGGCTGCTTGATTAGCATGGGATGAGGGGGAATGTAGGGATAGCAGAGCAAAGCTGGACATTTTTTATGTAATTATTTTTTTGTTATATAACATACCATCGACGCAGAAGTTCATGCATACTTAGTTTTCGAACTCACATTTTTTCATACAGTTGCACGCTCTAAAGTTAACTTCTTCTTCTATAAGTTTTCTAGGATACAACAGAACCCTGATGGGCCAATTTGTTTTGTTGTTTTACAGATATACTTATTTATAGACTACTTCAAAATATAGTCCCTTATATTTTTCCAAAATCTTTAAGAACAAGATGTTACCCTTTGTAGTAACAGAATTATCATTATTTGTCTCTCTTTGTTTAAGCTCAGTACACCCAACACTCTTGATATCAACGACAGACACAAACTATAACCTTTAACTGTGGAAAGTGAAAAGTGGAAGTCACACAATTTCAAACTATGGTTGATTGGCTTAATCTCTGACTGGTTTCCTGAATGGGCATAATTAGAAATATAACTCAAAGGGGAAAAGATCTCATTGGCATTCTTCTCAAGCTATCTGTCACATGACAGGTCCACATCTATTCTACCGTTCCTCCGCTCAACGTTTTTGAACCCAATAATAGGAAAGCCAGTGAACATAAAATATCACCATCTTAAGAGGTTCATGAAAAAAATTACAGTTTGTAGGTTACTACAAACTGTTTTGTTTTATGAACACATATACTGCATGCTGATAGGGCAGTAGGTCCTATTGAGTATTAACACATTACAAACAGGTCGATGTGGCTCCATGTTTACTAACACCTATTGTGCCTTTTGTGAAAAACAAAACTGTTGAAAAGTAGACCAGAATGTGTTGTAATGTACATGTTGAAGGATGGGTATATCTCAGTGCATTTCACTGTAGACGGGGGGTCAGACGGTTGAGTGGTTAGGGAGTCGGGCTATTAATCAGAAGGTTGTTGGTTCGATTGTACTTACTGTAAGTCGCTCTGGATAAGAGTGTCTGTTTAATGACTAAATGTAAATGTAAATCAAGAGGCTCACGTTCAAATCACCCCTCTTGAAAGTCACTTTGGATAAAAGTGTCTGCCAAATGAAAACGTTCTCATTACTATAACCTATTTCTTCATAAACACATCAACAGATCATGTCTAAATCTGGATGTGGGTAAGACCCTCGACTTGTGGTTTGTTCAGGAGTTAACAGCACACATATAATGGGATCACTTTCACAGGATGAGCCTTAACCTTAACTGGCTACTGTAATATTTGACAGAAACTCTTACCTCCACACATTCCAAGTCAATCTCCACAGTGGACACTCTGAATCAGAAAGGTATTACACTTTTCATCTGGTTTTGAATCCCGAGGGATGGAGTCCTGGGGTATTTTCCCCAACCCCTAAAATCCAATACTGAATCACAGTCCTTGAATGAATTTGAACATAACTTTTGTAAAATCGCAGTGGATACCAAGACACAGCAGATAGCATGAAACTATATTGAAAGTGGAAAAGTGGAATTAAGATAGTAATTTGAAGGAATTTAGGACTGTTAAACAACAATATTGATTCATTTGAGTGTCCTGATGTCAAAGCCAGGGGGCAATGTATGTGAAATGCTTATAGGTCTCACAATCTTTTTGGTATTTTATATTAACCGGTAATAGTTGGTAATCATTTGTGTAGACATTGTGCTGCCCCTCCTCACCTGGAGAGATGGGTTTCCCCCGGCTGGGATAGGAAGGTCACATGGTAGAACATCCTCTAATGGCTGGTAGAGGGAGGAGGTGATAGCTTCATATCTGTGAAGAATAACAGTTTGGCTCGAGTATTTTGGATATTTTGTTTGTTAGGTATTTCGATGTTTTTTTTTCTTTTCTAAATTCCTTCTTTGTTAACCGCTTTACATTGTTGGGCAGCAACCCCGGCGTTAACGCCAATTGCTATTCCTTCCTTGTCCACTCTTGTTGGGACAAACAAATTAGAAACGCTATGTGCTGCTTCCAACATCACAGTAACATTTTCAAGGCAAGTTCTAAACTGAAAATCAGCGCATTGTTAATTCACTCGTTTCCTCTCAATAAAGTTTGTTCAGTAAAGATTCAACACTGTAGCTCCACCAGGGGCACCATGATTCTATACAAATGCACAGTAGTAAGCTAGTCTCGGTCTAAAGACTAAAACAGTGACTGAAGGTAGGCTATGAGGAACATCATATTCTGAATGTCAAATGTCAAAGAATGGGTGACTGATTAAGTTTCATAAAACTTTTACTGCAAAACCTATAATGTAGGCTGATCTTTACAGCTGCCGTTTTATGATCATTTTCTTAAACAAAAAACAACAACTATAACTGCAAAAAGCTGCAAGTAGAGTTTTATTATTATTTGACATATAACACATTACGGGGGAAAACGATAAACTATTTTCGTCAAAAAGTTTTTCTAAACATGAGTCATTAAAGTATGCAAATTAACATATTTCAATATAGGATAAGACACGTTGAGTTGTTGCACCAAATAAATACAGCATATAGGCTATGAGAATGTGGATATGTTATTATTTAAAACATTTTCTTCATCGAGTTTTAAAAACATAACCTACTATACTTAAATTGCAAAGTATTTAAATGGTATCCTCCTCTCGTGCATATCATTAAATGAATTGCATTGTAGCTAGGTGAAGCAGGACTAGTACGGACCAGCGCTGCCAGATTGAAGCAGGTGTCCAACATGGCGAACACGGGCAACGGATCTCTCGCTACTCTTCTCTTTTTGTTCATGATTCCAGCGGCTCTTCATAAAGGTAGGATCACGCCTTTAAAACTTAAGGGAAATACTATTTTCTTGGAATTCTTTCTTCGACAAGGGGAGGCGGAACATAGTCTGAATTCGGGGCATGCTTTTTTTGAATGAGCCCGGACGCTTGGAATGGATGATGTGATACCCCCCTCAAAAAACTAGTCAGAAACTGTTTAAAACCTATTCAAATGGGATTCTAATGTAAAGGTGAAGGTTCATGCGGTTGTTATGTATCGTTGTTTATATTTGGGACATCGTATCTCCATTACAGATGTTTCTGTTGGCCCGTCGACACTTCGGCTAGTTTTCCATCTCGGTAGCCGCTGTGCTGGAGCGCTCTGACACTGTCGCACAGCTGGCTAACAAGCCAAATGTTTATCTAAATAAAGTTAATAGGTTAGAAACGGCACTGCTTCTTTTATAAACGTGAAGACGTGCGGTTAATCTTGGACAGAAGTTAGAAAATAGGTTTCTTTGTACTTTTGGGTTATAGCCTGTGTCGAGCACGCGATAGTGTAGCCTGCGATGAAATCTGAATCACGACGTAGTCAGATGAAATATCGCACTTTGGAGAAAGCTACCTTCTGTAGTTTTATTTCTTGTGTAGTTCATGTTGACCGGTGTAGTAGTTACTAGAAGTAAAATGTTACCCTACCGTATTGAGTGTGTTTAGAGCTTTAACCGGTATGACCAAGTCCGCCAACACTGGACAGATAGTGACAGTGTCTGTGTCGCTTGTGTGTCTTGGCGGGCTGTGAATGTCCAAGAGGCTACCAGCCAACATGACAAAGCCTCATCGTGGTTTAGCTTGCTTCTGCGAAATGTGGACAGTTAGCTTAACAGTCACACAAATCAGTTTTCCTAATGTAGGCTACTGAACCGAATGGGATCGAAATGAGACATAAATGAGGTTATGTTAATAGATGTAAATATAGGTAAATGTTATAGTTGTATGTTTGTCTGTTTTCGTTTAGAAAAAATGCTATGCGCAGTGGTTTCTGGGGGTAGCTGTCGGTCAGGGTATAGTCAAAGCTGTCCCGTTTGCGCATTTCTTTCCTAACCTACGTGTATTTTCTCAGACAATCCACGTTAGAAAAGAAAGTGGAGCCTATATTTACAAACGTATGGCAAACATTTCTGCCTACACAGACGCAATTTCCATTACATCGACCAGTTAAACATCGAAATGCCAATAATCTCACACATGAAGATTGGAGGTAGCGTATGTTTTAACATTGCTAAGATAATTTAAGTCAGCGGGACAAGCTGTATGTAGGCTATAGCACTTTAAAATGATTATTTTTTGATTTTTGGGTATTATACACTGAAAACACTTTCTCTTATTTCATTCAACATGTGATGCTATCTAAAGTAGCTCTACTGTAAAGATAATATAAGGCAACTACAGTTCATTGTAGGATCAGGAATAAATAGATTAGCCTACCCACCTACACGTTGAAACGAAGCGTGGATGCTCTTACAAAAAGCGAACTAACAATTAACCCGCGTCACACTACAGGATATAATGCTAAGCATTGAAATATGTTAGACGAGTATCTATAAGTCACAGATTAGTATAGCAGCGCATGCGGGCTAAAAGAGCGCTTAAAGGCGTGTATTTGTTGATACCGTGTAGTGTAGCAGCGCCAGCAATAGCGCTCGACTCGCGTGTGCATTTATCAAAAATCGATGACCTGACAAAGGAGAGCTTTGCGTTATTGCATTGGTCTATTACATTTGTTCACAACATTTGATGTGAAACAGTGAAAATTGTAACTACATAGATGTGAAGCTAGTTTGATGCTTTTGGATAAAATAAAACGTATACGCTACGTTTGAACTCGTGTCATTGGTTCCTATTCAATAAAAAAGGATGGAAAAACGTTGATTGGCTAATAAGGTTTTTTCTAAAAGTTTGATCACTCGTGAATATCTTATTGTGAACGTGTTATCCCTGTTACCTCTACAAACCCACCCTACAAATCATTATTCAGACCCCAGCCTTCCCTTCTCTCCCCTGCTGTACAAGACTTGGCTCCTGGTCAAATCAGTAGCTACTCTGTGATTGAAAACACATGTGGAAATGGACCTGTGCATTTGCTGCTGTCTCCATGGTGCTCTCAGCATTAATGAAAAACAATGGCTTTATCTAAGACTGTAGGGGGCAGTTGTATAGCCCCCACACCCACTTACACCCCCCCCCCTCCCCACACACACACCCACTTACACCCCCCCCCCTCCCCACACTTACAACCCCCCTCCCTCCCTCCCTCCCTCCCTCCCTCCCTCCCTCCCTCCCTCCCTCCCTCCCTCCCTCCCTCCCTCCCTCCCTCCCTCCCTCCCTCCCTCCCTCCCTCCCTCCCTCCCTCCCACACTCCCCCCCCCCCTCCCTCCCTCCCTCCCTCCCTCCCTCCCTCCCTCCCTCCCTCCCTCCCTCCCTCCCTCCCTCCCTCCCTCCCTCCCTCCCCCACACACCCACTCTTACCCCCCCCCCTCCCTTCCGGCAGCATCAGTCTTGCAGCCAGACAGGACAACAGTTGGCGGGGCTTGGTCACATCTGGCCCGTGAGCACTTAGTGTAATCAGAGGCCCTCCCTCGTTAGTGAGGTGCCAACTGCTGGGACGTCAAGGAAATCTCCTGACGCAATCCTCAAAATAGGGTTTATAGGAAACCCACCGACTGATGCTGTGGGCGTGACACAAGTCTATATGCTGAAACTCAAGTAGCATCCTACAAAAAAGCTGAATAAAGACATTGCAGACGGCCTAGCGGTAGAGTGAAGTTGACTCTTGAACGTTTTAGTGGAACCCTTTTGAATGTTTGAATTACAAATCAACCAAAACAAACCATTTTGATTAGTCCTTTGTTTCTATGTCTAGTGCCCTCAAATCATAGGCTTCCAGGATGTTATTGAATCAGTAGGAGGGGAGGAACATTGCAATTTTAAGTGGGGCACATTTGGCCTCTAATCATGCCTGTAATGCATGGTTCAACAATGACAGAATAACAAATCAATGTATACGATTTGCACTCGCATTTCGCCAAAACAAAACAATATTATTGCTACCTGCTTTTGTGGGTTGAGCACAACTGAATGGAAAAGTAATGTGTCCTTTTGAACACAAAATAGGTCTGAATCCATCGGCTGTGATGGGCTTGAATGATCCGTATGCACATTAGCATAAACACTTCAGCTTGTATTACATTTCAGTCAGTGTAGCATTGACTAGACCCTTCAGGCTTTTACTCGCTACCGTGGAATTGGATCCCTTGTGTTCGCTGTCCCCTGTTTCTGACCATTGTTTCTCCACCTTACTGCTGCAGTATCTTGCCTGATCATTTGTCTCTGTTTTGCCAGCAGAAATGCCAGATGCTGCATTGTTATGCAGCCTCATTTTCTCTGTGTTGTACTCGAGTTTTGTAAGAGGGAGTTGTCTTTTGTCTGTCTACTGTGAGGACACTAGAATCTTCTGTTGTGAGACCGGCAACGTTTTTTCCCCTCCTCAGAGAAAGTGGTTTTAGGGGCTTCTCAAAGTATTGAGAATGAGATCGTATATTAGGCTAATTGTTTCAAGAATGAAAAAAGACTTGTTGTGAGTGGTTGTTTGCATGTTGCTTTGTGATCCTGAATAGAAAGTAGGCTGTGTTTAATTGACTACCACAACCCTGGCAAACAAGGTTTGTCTAGCACACATATATGTATGTTATGTTAGTTTATTGGACTAAAACCTTCATGTGCTCAATCACTGAAGTTTGTTTAGGATTCAGGCCTCTTACACAGTCTTACTCAATCTCAGCCTCCATGTGGAAGGGTATAGTTAAGTGGTAGAGCAGTGGGTGTAGATCAAGAGGTTGCAGGTTCAAATCTCTTGTCGCGTTTCGATAAAAGCGTATGCTAAATAACTGCATTCTCACTATTCTCTTCAGAATTAAAGTGGACCTTGGACTCCTGGATGTGTCAGTATCTTGCTCTTATGCTACTGTCTTAACGCAGTCATGTTATAGTGTTAGTGTTATAACACTATAACATGACTGCATTAACACATTCAGACAACCTCCCAGGCTAGCATAGCTTTCATGTTGCTTCTTCAAGCAAGGCACCATCTTCCCTGGTTGGAGAACACACTGTAAACACTTCACAGTTTACTAGTCTAACCTCGGCCCCTTCGGGGGATTGAAGTTTGAACCAAGACTGGAAATTAACAGATTTCCCTTTTCTCATCCTCAGGTCGCTTTCCTTAGACGTTTTGTCACCGCTTTGAAGTGGGTCGTGTTTGTTGGGTTCACTAGGCTGTCAGACTAATGCTTTCCAGAATGAAAATGGGAGAGGGAGATGGAACAGCTAATCCGCATAAGAATATTTTGGAGGATTAGGGCTGGAGTCTCGCACGCTGCCGTCATGGTTACCCAGGCCCTGCAAAAAAAACAAAACAAGATTTCCTCTTAATTCTCTCATAGTTTTAACATTTAGACATCTGCTTTCTGTTCTGAAATATTAATGACAACAGCATAGCAGCTACCACAACAATAACCTTTTATTGTACTGGGAAATGAAGTGAGAACTGTGGCTTTGCTAACTGATGCTCATAAATTTGCTTTGAAATGGTAACTTGTAACATCGCTGATAGATGGTAATAAACTAGTGTGGGTTATTTTCCCTCACGGTATGAGGGAAGATGTTCGCCCTTCATCGGTGGGTCCAGGAGGGCTTTACAGATTGAATGTGGTCAACTGTGTAGTCTGGTGACTAAAGAGTGGGTCTTGTGAGAACAGGACAGCCGTGCTTCTTCCACAAGTTTCCCGTTAACAAAAAAGACTGCCGAGTCCACGTTTCCTTTCTCTTGTGGACGTTATGTTTCAGATAGTAAAGTGATTCATTCAACTTTTGAATTCTTGCCAGTGGTTGGATGCCGTCGGCCTTGCACAATCAGACAGAAGCTCTCTGTTTCGGACCAATCACGAAGCATACATGATTACCCAAACAGGAATAAATTATAGCTTGGCTTTTTCGCTTACACAAAATAGACTTTTATACGGTACCATTTAAAATGCCATCATTATAAAATGCTTGCTTTTTGGAATGTTGTTTGAGAATTCCTTGCTCTGTATAAGAAACCCTTATTCTTTTAATTTAACAAGAGCACAAAGAAACAAAGATTCCTTCTACACCAGAAGCTGTTTGGGGAGTGGGGGTTGGTGGAGACTATAAGCGGTACATTAAACCCCCCCTCTGCATGTCACCCAATCTTAATCACCCCGATAAATCTTTCATATCATTAACAGTGGCAACGCATCTGCCATATTGCTAAAGCTTTGCCTATATGGCGATTTTGGAGAATCCAGCATCAGTTTCAATTAGCTTGTGCGGAAAATTACTGACGTTCACACTTCACCTATTTACAAGTAAACATGATCAGTCATTACTGGGATTGCACCTCGATGCGGGCAGGGCATTCTGAGAGGCTTATTAACGCATGGTTTGAATGACTTCAGCAGCAGGTACAGTAGTTAATGAGCTGAGGAATTGAATTCTGAGATACTGACCCCCCCCCCCCCCACACACACACACACTCCACCCCCCACCATCCTATTACCCTGCTTAGCCAACCCCCCACCTCCCCCACCCCCCCCACCTCCGCCACCCCGCCAACCCCCCCCACCTCCCCCCAAACACACACACACACTCCACCCCCCACCATCCTATTACCCTGCTTAGCCAACCCCCCCCCCCCACCTCCCACACCCTCCACCCCCCCTCTGGGCCGGAAGCACACAGGCAATGTGGTTCTCCACACTGCTAACCGAGAAGGTTTTTCCGTGTGTAGTTTACGAGTATCTATTACCACTACTGTAAAGCCAATGTGACCTCATATAAGCGAATCTCATGTAAGTGGTCAATTACTCCATATTTCTGAATAAAGCTGGTTTGAATTGAGACAAAATGCACTCCTATGCCTATTCTGCATTCAAGGTTTCATCTACCGAGACTAGAGACACTTAATATCTTCAGTGTTGACTGTAGTTGTGGGCTAAAGTTTTTATTCTCTTTTCATCTTTCTGTTCTCAAGGTTTGGGTTGGTACCAGCGAGTCTCTAACCATCGATCACACGCCTAAACTACTTTATCTACTGAACGATTACAACAAACACGTTGGAAGGAATCCATGAACGCAAAATTCAGCTGTCCAATAACGTCTGTCAGTGAGAGAACACACTTTCTTTCACGTCAGATTGATCTGTGTTGCCCTAGGAGGCTACTCTCTTGAAGTTGCAGCGTTCGGAGAGCGTACAGTGCAGGTACCCCTTGGCTCCGTCACATCTGCATCGCACCGTGGCATTTCGCTGACCTGTTAGTTGATCCACAACGAGTCACATTAGATTTCATATCAAAGGCTGAGCCAAAGGTGGCTCACCCTGTCCCCCTCTGCTCAGTCATGCAAGTTGGTGTTTGAGATTGAATCGTTTTTTATTTATTAATATAATTTTCCTCAGGTGGAGTGAGTATACAACTGCGGTCCTTTTCGCTGACAACATTTAGCTTAGCTTTAGACGACTGAAGGATCAGTATTTTGTGGACGGGAGGCAGGTGTTTGTGTAACTCGGCTTGGTTTGAGCAGCTTATGGAATGCTGTCATGTTGCTGAAAGACATGTGGTCCCTGAAAAAGTGTTTTACTGGCAGAATATTGTGAAGGCTGTTACGATGTTTGTCAAATACTTATATTTGCCTATGAAATTATAAATCATCACTTCGTATGTGTGTGGTTCACTAAATATGATGTTCAGGCAACCTAAATGGGTGCGCTTTTCCTAGCTTCAGTTATTGACATAGTATATATTTACAAGAAATGCTTGTGTGGGCAGTTGCTATTTATGGGTTGAGAAGCCGTAAAAGATAGTAAATTCAAATACACATCATCACCCGCGTTGGTTTGTTTGAGTCGCTTTACTGTACTTCCAAAAAACCATACCAGTGGGCCACTGAATATGACATTAGGGCACCATTATAACTCCACAGCTGCATGGAAATACTGCATATGAGAAGGAGGGGAGATGCCAGGCTTTGAGTTTCAAGTCTCCGTGAGATACCTGAGCAACCAACCAAAGAATTATGAACACCACAGTAATGGAATGTGGTCATATATTATGGATTGGGCAAAACCCTTTATAGCCTTTAAACACACGCTACAGCTGCCCTCAAGTGTTGTTCACATCTGAGGTGAATAGAAGTGATGTGCTCAAAGAAAATGGTCAACACAGTACCCATTGCTAGACATTGCTAATGAAAAGGGCCGTCTTTGCGAGGGCTTGATGGCACCATCTCCTATGTGAAGTGAATGTAAGGCTAATGTTTCCTGGTAAATCCTAATTCTTTGCTGACACCTCCATCCCCATATGGAGACGCTCAAATACGTATCATCCAGTTGTCTCTCCCAGACCAGCTTAACTTACAGCATGTCTTCCAACTCTGGCTCCTCAAACTGGACCTCCACCCCTCAATTTAGATCCATTGCTAAGTGCATACAACTTAAAATCCATTAGGAGTTCCTAATCATCTTAAATGGCTGCAGAAGTTGTCAGCTAGGGTTCCCTGTGGTGGTCAAACTGGTGTATTCTGAACCAAATCTCCTCAATCTGGATGTGCTGATCCTGTTTATCATGGGGTTCCCCGCTAGCCTCTTGCCCCCTGCCGTGCTCCGGCCAGACATATTGGAGCTTCAGACATGACTGCTCATGCAAAGGCCATCTGGAGGTTCTTTTTTCCAGGTCATAGGGAGTTACCCTTGCCCTGTAACGAGACAGAAGGTAGGATGGCTTCCCTTTCTGGGTCAGGGGAAGAGGAAATTGCTGTCGTTTTGCAGGAGGACAGTATAAGGGTGGAGTGAGAGTGCCATGTGAAATGCACTGTGATGGAAGTGGAGGAGTTTTGAAGAAATTATGGAAAATGTCACTCCAGGCTGTTGTGTTTGGAACTGTTCACAGCGACGGCGATTTCCTACATTATGCGCAATTTTGAAACCGTTCCTGAAACGCTGCTCCTGTATTGGTTTTAGGGGAGCACCCCTTCAGAAAAATATCGCCATCCCAAATCTTTCTTTTCCATCTCCCCGTTTTGATTGTTTTTCACTTTACTCAACGTGTTCACAAAACTCTAAAGGATGCACTCCTGTGTCTCCGCAGTCAGAGTCCGACTCATTTCAGACCCGTTCTGGTAGTAATAACATTTTGGAGGATCGATGTTTACGGGCATATTGCCTGTTAAATTGGAAGGAGAGCACCCTGGGAGAGACAGTGGCATGATCACTCTGACTCTGTCCAGTAGGAGAGACGATGGTGTTGACGATATGCTTCAGATACCAGATCTAACCAGCCGCATGCCTCCTGCTGCTAAGAGCAGGAGGCAGGCTCTTTATCTGGGAGTTTCAGTTTGAGTAATGCTGAGTACAGCCCACTCACTCTGTTGTTAGAAATCGCCCCCTAAGATGTACAGTTTTTTTTGATCACCCTAAAGTTATTTCTTATGTCCTTGTTTTGAAATCGCTTCCTCGGCAGGGTTGGCACTGCGACGGATTCGTTGGGCCCTCTGTTCTGTAACTGCCACTATCGGCGATTAAAGACATTCATTTCCGGTGATCTGACAAATCTCTGAGTCAGCTTTGATTGTATGTGTCGTCGCTTTTTTTTTTTTTGTACCTTCAATGGAGCTGTCAGGCCAAATAGTGTCCTAGGGCCAAATAGTGTCCTACCTGACGTCACAATGCCGTTCAGAAGCAAGGACGCGTCCGTCGCTATGCCGACCTTAAATTCCTGAGATATCTAATCGTGCTAGCAGGAAACTGTCATGGTTGCTATACTGGTTACTAGGTAGGAAGTTTTGTATTTAGGGTTATTTAAACCAGTTCATTCTACTCTACTATTTAAAGTTTTCACTCGTTCGATAACTGGTGCTAGCTAGCCAGTTGTTTTCGTAAAACAAAATTACTTATTTAGCGTCAATTTTAACAGACCGGGAAGGCAACACGTATAGTATTCTACCTGCGCGCGTTGCTGTCTCGGGAATGTTGAACGAGTGAAAACTTTAAATAGTAGAGTAGAATAAACTGGTTTAAATAAGCCTAAATACAAAACTTCCTACCTAGTAACCAGTATAGCAACCATGACAGTTCCTTGCTAGCACGATTAGATATCTCAGGAATTTAAGGTCGGCATAGCGACGGACGCGTCCTTGCTACGGAACGGCATTGTGACGTCAGGTAGGACACTATTTGGCCCTAGGACACTATTTGGCCTGACAGAGCCTTCCTATTTTGCCAGTGACAGAGCTGGATAAATCATCCACACCCTCGGCCCCTGGATTGTTTTGGCATTGCCTGCTCGTTGCGAAAATCTATTAAATAAAGCTTGGTCCTGTGCAAAAAGGGCAACACATTTTGTATTTCAATGCAGTACATTGTGAACTTGGGTGTTGACACCTACCCAACACCATGTGTGTACACAGTGTTTACACAGCATCGTGCTGGATGTTATTGTAGCTGGTGGTGCTAATGGTGATTTTAAACATTCAGAAGCTATAAGCACTGTGTGATTCTCATTTTGTCGACTGCAGCTTACATCACTTGTTGCCAAGCTGCCCATTCTGTGCTGACGACATAAGAAACCAAGCCAGAACAAAAACAACATCCAAACCACCCCGTGATTGACAACCAACAGTCATTTTTTCAGGTGTTTATCTGTTTAATCTGTCTCCACTGTACATCTTCAATACGTCTCAACTCATGATCTGTTTTCGATTCTAACAAGTGCTCAGTACCGCACCGTCGAGCCAGCCTTGTGGATAATTAATTCTAACCCAACTCCATAATCCCTTGAGCCAAGGCACCTAACTTTGCAGGAGTCTTAAGTTTGTGTTATCAGAGTTACGGACGGCTGTACAATCAGGACCCGTTGGAAACAGGGGGATTATAGTCTGCCGCGGCTTGTCTTGGAGATGAATCAGTGCAGCCTGCAGAGAGCAAGGCTCTTAATGTTCCCTCCAAGCACAGCCAACTGTATGGAATCAGCAAGAATGACGACAAGGAACAACATCTGAGGTTGCCCAGCTCTGAGGCACCCACTGTTCTGTGTATAAGACCCGGCTGAGTGTTCAAGCCAAGCCCACTGCCATCAGCTGTAATCAGGGAAGGAGAGAAGGTGTTCGTATCAGACAGCCCCTGGAGGCTACCACCCAAACACATTACACTCCCATCTCTGTTTGTGATGCTACTTTCACCCATATTGTCGTTTATTGTACAGGTAACAACATGCGCTTCGCGCACGACGGTCTGTGTCCTGCAGTAGGTTTTAAAGAACGTTTATTAGATCAGACTGATTTGATTCCGTTCATGGTTGTTAGTGTTAAACATTGCAGTGGACATGTTAACCAAGACTTGACAGACCATGTACAGTGATAAAAGGCACACTCACAACGTGCATTATTCATTATCCTACAGCACTGATTATTTTAGTTATAACTTAGGTTATTTTTGTTTCATTCTGAGGGGTGATGGTGTTCATTATAAAAACCTCCCTTATGCCACACGTGCTGCAGAGGCCATATGACTTCACAGACACCATTAAAATTCATGACTTGGCATGTGCTTACAATTTGTGTATCACCAGGATAAGCCAATGTATCATATTTTGGGGTTTGGCAATCAGAGATCTAACCCATACGTAAGTCTAGTTTTGAAATACGGAGATATCATACACGCAGAACACAAGCAGACAGCATCACATTCATTTGAACTATATATGATGAGTTTTTAAGCTTTTTATTCACAGTTGACATCTTAATATAGTGCTGAACGTTTTCTCTCTGTTTGGGAATGTTGCCAACTAATCTTGAGTAGTTTTAGTGGTCCTCTTCATTGACTGTATAATTTCAACCAATAAAGTTCCCTAGTAAAGATTACGTTACATCATAAAACAACCTCCAATAGCAACAGTTTAACAGCCTCTTACCATATACAACCAGGTTGTTGTGTGAAGAGTGACTGACATGTAATGATGATCATTTGACGGACCCGTAGAGGGTTAGCAGTTATGTGTTGGCATGTATTCAAGAAGCTGTTTCCTGTAGACGTGAAATGGGAAAGAATCTGCAGAAACATAAACCTCAACTTATCATCTTAAGTTGTCATGTCTCTGATGATGTCCTTGTTACCATGGGTACACTGTATGTAGGAGGCAATATGCGGCATTTAGAATAGTGCCTGAAATATTTTAACCCAACAAAAACTCTGTAGTCCAGGCGGCATGGACTCAAATTTGGGTATTGTAACCGACACAGTTTACGAGTTACTGTTGTGTTGTTTAAAACCCTGGTATTATTTTTAGCGTTTGTTCTTTGGTTTGGTTAGATACATGGTTCTGAGGGCTTGATGGGGGTGTGCATTACATTTCAATAACAATAACCGCCCACCCATGAGCTCTCAGGGTTTATGTGTCACATGGTTGTCGGTGGTTACTGTGTGGTTGACATCTAGGCTGATGCCTTTGGCAGAAATGTCTGAACCTCAGCTGTTTGGCAGTTGCTTATTTATTTTCCTCTAGACCTCAGATTGAGTGCGGTATACATATTCATTAACGTGGCCTTGCACTCTCTCAGTCTGCTTTCAGAAGGCAGCGTAAGCACCTATTTAAAGGCATCATTCTCAGACCTCTCATTTTCTGGAAATAATAACAGCTTTTCTTGGTGTGCAAATTATTATCTTTATCCATAAAATATGTTTAAATTATGTTTTATTGGTGTAGATAGGTATGTTCAAAGCAGACTTTAAAAGGTCACAATCGGACAGTTAAACAAATAAAACCGAACATTTTGGGTCAAACCTCTTCAACTTTTACAAGACAAGTGTGACAACATCTCCTGACCCCACGGATGTAGCTGAACTGTTCCAGAGGGAGGGAACCGTCAGGATGTAGCTGAACTGTTCCAGAGGGAGGGAACCGTCAGGATGTAGCTGAACTGTTCCAGAGGGAGGGAACCGTCAGGATGTAGCTGAACTGTTCCAGAGTGAGGGAACCGTCAGGATGTAGCTGAACTGTTCCAGAGGGAGGGAACCGTCAGGATGTAGCTGAACTGTTCCAGAGGGAGGGAACCGTCAGGATGTAGCTGAACTGTTCCAGAGGGAGGGAACCGTCAGGATGTAGCTGAACTGTTCCAGAGGGAGGGAACCGTCAGGATGTAGCTGAACTGTTCCAGAGGGAGGGAACCGTCAGGATGTAGCTGAACTGTTCCAGAGGGAGGGAACCGTCAGGATGTAGCTGAACTGTTCCAGAGGGAGGGAACTGTCAGGATGTAGCTGAACTGTTCCAGAGGGAGGGAACCGTCAGGATGTAGCTGAACTGTTCGAGGGAGGGAACCGTCAGGATGTAGCTGAACTGTTCCAGAGGGAGGGAACCGTCAGGATTGGCTCCCAGTCACAGCCAGCGAGAGTCACAAAGCACCAGAGATGACTGTGACACAAAACCCAGATCCGTGAGGTGGGACTGGAGATAGTGGTGCCCGGCGTCTCCTCCATACCTTATCTGTTCTGCTGGCTCGTCTCAGATGGAGTAGAGAGTCTTCAAAGCTACTGGGCAGCACTGCGCTGTTTCCAGAGATTAAAGGTTGGACAGCCTGGAGAACCAAATCAATGCATCCACTCAGAGCAAGGATTGACAAAGGATCGATCCGGCTCAAACAGGAACCAGATATGCAGCCGACCACTACGAGTAGAAGGATTGGAAGAGGGAAGAAAAAAGTGCTTCCGAGACCTTAATTTCTGAATTGCTTCGGCCAATCACCATGACATTTATGTAGTCTGGAACAACAGACTGGAGACGCGATTGCAAAGTGTGTGGGTGTAATTGCTGAGTTGAAAGGACACAAGGAGAGAGAGATGCCTGCAAGTTTGCACATCCTAATGGCCCCAGTGACTATGCAGAGTGTAATCGTACATGACCCCTGTCGCTGTATAGGTGTTTGGCTTCTAATGAAGACATTTCCTTTGGTTACTTTGTGACTAAACGTGTTCAGTTTCAGATTAATCAATAATTGAAGATGGGGCAAAGCGTTAAGATACAAATTTTCCAGATGTATTTTTCTAAATAATAATAGATCTGGGCCAATTCTTGGAGCCATAGGTTAGAGCAGCAAAGGTTGCATAATATAGTCAGACTTTGGAATGCCTCCGCATTATGTATGCATAGAAATTTTAATTATTTGCATATTTTGTAGCGGTTTGCCTCAAAGCTTTGCACAAACACAGGCTTTGCCAAGTTCATGCTACCAAACTCCCTTATTAATGATGCTAGAAATCCAACCTGCTTGGCTCCATCACCCCTTCTCAAGAACAAGAGGACATGGGTGAATGTGGAGTGGTTGATATTTCCATACTGCCTACATGAACGAACGCCGCTGTTTTCTATAGTCTACCTGTCAGTCACCCTGCCAGACCTCCAGACCCATGGAGGAGGAGCCAGACCGGTGCTAATCAGCCAGCTCATTGTGAAATCACCATCCACAGACAGTAAGGAGGCCATTGTCGCTTTAAGCAGTACAGTGAGACCAAGTCACAGGTGAATACAGATGTGTTTCAAGACTTTGTTTGATTGCTCAGAATATAGCGTGGCAGCAGACATTCCTCGACTAAAATCTCACAAATCAGTCTTTCAGGAGTTTTAGTTTGCTTGCAAGCAGGCACATGCAACCGTCGTCAACGACCCTTGCTGAATGAAGATCCTTTCTCTTTGTCCTCGTTGATACCTTGCCGATGTTCGTCTTACTGATTTAATGCTGCTATTATCTGTATCATAAAACCTCAAGGGGATCCCCCTACAAACAAGACATCTAGCGCTGGAGATCAAATCCCTAGTGAAAACGTTAAATGAGTGATTGTCATTATTTCATAGAGACACACAGAGCCATGCTAGACACCGTGCTTGTTCGGTTCAGAGCTGGGTCGACTGTCATGAAATCAAGAACCACACTGTCGGACATTTCTGAGAACAACAGGAGGGGTCTCGAAGGCATGAATGGGAGTATTTTCCATTGCATATTGTGCATACGAGTGAAAGAAGTGAATGCTTTCATGCGTGAAGAAGAAATGAACCTCTGTTGCTGTCCCACCCCTGTCTTGCCAGCTCACCGTTTGTACTCATTACAGCGATTACTTCCTCCAACCTCAAAATCCTAAAAGGCATGTGCTGGAGCTGGAACCAGAGCTTAATATGAAACATCCCTGTGGGAGACAGTCCCCCCAAGATACCACCTCCTCACTTCCTTCCTTACCCTTCCCTCCTCCTCCTCCCCCCTCCCCATCCCTCCCCCAGTCCTTCCTTCCTCTCCCCAGGTCCGGGGCGTAGTGACTCCCATCAGGAATGTTCAGGCTGTGCCTCTGCTTGGCCTCTCATGCTCCTAGTTCTCCACGCTGCAGCTGCACAGTGAAGGCGGCACAGGTTATAGCAAGTTCCCCCAGCCAGCTCCTCTCACATCTCTACAGGAAGCAGGGGGGGGGGGGGGCAGGTAACTGACACACCCCCTCTGCCGGAATGAATGAATGGGATGAATGCTGTCAGACGAATCACTGTTTTGGTGGTTATTATCGTCAAAGTGCCATTTTGAATTTAATAGTAAATGAATGGGCTTCGGCAGACTGGTTCAGTATTACTTCTAGAGTGGTAGCCCTAATGGAGCCTGCAAAATCACTGGCTTCCCAAGAATTGGCTTTGTAGTGCCTTGATTTCCATATACCCATCAGTCGTAAAAGCATGCAGTGATGTCAAACTGTTTTCCTCCTCCAACATCTTTTGTGTTTCATAATACTCAGTTGTACGCCTCTGGATGGAGAGTAGCAATTCATCCGTGGTTCTTTTCCTTGCGACCTCACGCCCACACCGAAGCAGGTGAGTGGGCTGGAGGACGGACAAGGAAGGCAGCTGCATGTGTGACTGCGTCACTGTGTGTTTGAGCTCTTCCAAACAAGCTGAAATGAAATGGGAATATCAAAGGTTTAGAGTAGACTGACCTGTGTCTGGTACCCCATCACCTCACCCTGTGTTCCATACCCCATCACCTCACCTGTGTTCCATACCCCATCACCTCACCTGTGTTCCATACCCCATCACCTCACCCTGTGTTCCATACCCCATCACCTCACCTGTGTTCCATACCCCATCACCTCACCCTGTGTTCCATACCCCATCACCTCACCCTGTGTTCCATACCCCATCACCTCACCCTGTGTTCCATTCCTGCACATCAGACCCTCTGCTTGTGGTGTATAATGTCTTCCCTCTCTCCAGCATCATCCTCTGCTCTGCTCTGGAGGAATGATATCAGCCCGAGCGGCATTTAATCACCACTGCTCCTCCATTATCTTCCATAGGAAGGAAGTGTTTCAAATCACAGCAAAGGAAATTAGTGTTCCATTCATGTGGGAATCGGTGAAGTCCTTTGGCTTCTGTCCTATTAATTACACATAACAATGGATTTTATTGCAAAATGAACCCAAAGGCTTGATTTTAATCTGTTGGATGGGCATATGGTTTAGACAGTCGGATGATGTTGCAGGGGTTATCGCCTTGAAACCTGCATTGTAGCTAGCTAGCTGTTCATTCACTCAAACCATTAGCTTCTGGTTTCATTGAACTCAATGCAGCTCTCTGATTGCTTCTGTGCAGCCAAAGAGCCCTAAGCCTGCTAGTCTTGGGTGATAATGAGGGATGAAGAATAGAGAACATTTCGGTGTTGGAGGTGAAGCTCGGACAAGTCAACGGTCAGAGTTGATTGAGTTTGATTGGTTGGAGGTGATCTCATTCAGTCCGGCAAATCAGACTTTTGTCCAAAGGTATTGAAGCTGCCCATGTTCAAGGAGCCTCACTTCCTGTGCCTGTCTATTTTATTTGCTGGCCTTTTGTCTCCTTGTCAACATCTACGGGGCTTTTGAGTGTCGACTAAGACTGGGATTAGGTAGACTTGCCTCTCTTTTCTCCGTGGAGAACAGAATTGGGAAATGTCACAGAGGTGCTGGTGAAACGGCTCCATTAGATTGGTGTTCTGGCAGAGTAATCAAAGCTGTATTGTGGCCATTGTGGAGATAAATTGGCCAGATGGGTAACGGTTTATTGTTGGTGCTCTTACTTCCCTTTGTGGCGTCCTTAATATCTTTTCTTGAAATGTTTTGTTGGCTTTGGAAATGTGTGTCTGTGTGTGTGTGTGTGTGTGTGTGGGGGGGGGGGGGTTGCCTCATCTATTCTCTAATGAGCTTTCACGTTCATGAAGCACTGTGCCGTCCCACTGGGTCCACAACCTCATCCTCAAAAACACCCAATAAAAGACCAAAAAACACTCGTTTTCCAATCAAACTTGGGACAAGGGATAATTAATTCTTAAAAATCAGCCCACTCATTTGCATAATAAAAGGTACCATAATTATGACTTCTGCTAATCGAGCCCAAAAATGTAATTAGAGCTTTAGTCTGCATTACAGTGGCAAAGCCTGTTTTGGAAGCCTGTTCAGAGGAAAGGGGGGAAAAGCAATCCTGCGCTCTGGGATCGAGACCACGGCAGCAGCGGCTTCTGTAAGGGCCTCTTCACAGCTTCCTCTTGGTCGGTCCAGAGGGGAGAGCGAAGAGGACGTCTGATCTCCTAATCTGTAAAGAAGCGAGCGCTACCCTTCCAGGGGCCGGGTCTCTCCCCAGTCAGGTCGCTGGTCCATGCGTTCTCTTTCCCAGGTCCATTTGCATTTGCAAGAAAATCCACATTTTGTGTCCGGTATCGCTGACTTAAAAAGAGGCAGTGGTTGGAAGATGAAGGGTTGAATTAGCTCGGCTGTATTAGACATCTCTGGAGCTTGCTTGCTCAGCTGTAGGGCTTTCTGAAAGCGGGCACAAAAAAGAGAGAGAGAGAGGAAAAAAAGACATGGAATTTAAAACAAAGACAGGAGACAGGCGGAGTAAGAAGGAAAGCGGAGAGGAAAGGCCATTCGGTACCACGGGACCTCTCTGATTGATCCTCGATGATCGTCCACTTTATTTTCTTTTATAAGGTCAATTAAACAACTCCACTCGTTTGGAAGATGCATGATGCTGTATTAAAAGCAAATGAGGAAGGGCTCTAGCTATGCTTAATCAGCCCTGTGCTCCATGGCAATGGGGAGGACAAAGGGCCGGGATGACAGGTGAACTGCCTAACAAGTCCCTGCAGTTTCAGGAGGCATTATGTGTGCGTAGCATGTTTGTCAAGCAAAGTAGCCGCCGTGTAAAGACATCAAACAGATTAATATATGGAGGAAGGAGACATAGCCGTTTGTTGGGAATGCTATATGTTATGTGTGATGAGATTAAGTTATCTGTCTTAGCCAGAGGACAAGGCCTTGATCTGATGCACTGTGCCCCCGACATGGCTGTAACACAAGAAGGGAAACAGCAGGCGTTGCATAACATTTTCTTTCCATTTATTTGTAGCAAAAAAATAAAAATAAAAAAAGGGTGGTTTATCATTTGTGTGTGTGTGTTTGTGCGCTCACACGGTTTACAAGACTGAACGTGTTCTTGGTGGCACTGCGAATGTAGCTTGGTGAGAATGTGTGGTGTGTCGCTGTGTGTGTCGCTGTGTGTGTGTCGCTGTGTGTGTGTGTGTGTGAGGACCAGCTTAAACGTGCTTGGCTCTAATCCTATCTCTGTAGCGCATCCATGGCTCCGGCTCTCTCAGGGGTGAATGGGAACCTTCGCTAATTCAAGCGTAAGCTCCCCCCGTTACCCCCTGCATCCTCCATCCTCTCTCTGCTTGGCTGCCGCCGTCAGCAGAGACGCGCCCAAGCTCAGGAAAACATTGTCGGGTGCACAGTGTCACCAGGTACAGGGTCCGGGGCTTATCCTCCTTGCCTGCTCTGCTCTGACCACAGAGACATGCAGTCCTCTTGCTCCAGAGGAAGGTCGTCAACTTGCGCACGGATGTTTGTGGCGTCGGTGACGAACAATAGGTCGGTAGAGATGCCGCTCTAATAATTAGAAACGTTGACAAAGCTGGTCATGAATGGGGAGCCGAATTCGATTAAAAAACATTTGGTTGATGCTATCGCCTAATTTCCCTAAAACAGGAAATTGGGTAGAAGGAGCTATTCAACTTAAGCCGCAGTGTAGTGTAACACTAGTCTCGATAGGGTTACATCGCTAAATACTCATTAATCATTTCATAAATGATGCAAAAACTATTATTTTCCTCATCCTAGTGAGTCTGCCAGGGATGATCATTTGTGTGTTCACATAACCCTCACCCCCTCCCTTTCTACCAGACTGCTGTCCAGACCTTGAGGCGTGGTTCACAGCCCTTGTGTCTGTTCTCCTGCATTGTTTGCCCAGATGAATTGACATCCAGCAATGCTGGCTTCGACAGTGAGGGTGTTGCAGATGTACATGGGGTCAGAGTGACAAACGAGAGAGTGTTTGTGGGCCAGGATGTTGGCCTTGACCGACAGGGGGAGGTGAATGCGGTGTGTTGTGTTTGGAGACACGCTCGTTCTGAACCCCTTAGATCCCGACGAGACCTCGCTCACTCAGCCAGCGATAAAAGACCCACCAGGTTGTCACTCAGTCTAACCCTTCCTCTCCTGCACAATTCTGCCATGTCGGCACAACTGTATTGCAGGTCAAGGTTGCACTCAGCCGACACGGCAAGTCAAACCACAGCAATCTGGACTGCTTTTTTTTCTCCTACCGATCCCTTTTCTTTAAAATGATGGACGGTGTCCATTCTCTTGTATTCCCACCTGGACTATCAGAGTCCTGTGCAGTCATGGCAACGGTAAACGGAATCAAAGGAGAAGATGCTGATTTATTTCAGAATCTGATTTTTTCTGCCATTTAAGTTTACACATCTGAGGAATATGCTTTGGTAGGTTGGTGCATATAAATACATACATTTTTACCTTCTTTTAGTTTTTTTAATGAAAATAAATGGCACTTCTAGGCTAATTGTAGCTAGCTCTCAAGTCTTCTCACGGTGTGTTTCTGGTGTTGCTTAGCAACTCATTACTTTTGATAGAAAGAGGACAACATGGTTCTGCGAAAATGGTTTGAATTTCAACACAAAATAACGACACAAGTGATTCAAAGAGTCTTCTCTTCATCCTCACCTTCAATGACAAATCTTTTCAGCATCATCTGGATAGTAAAACTCAGCAGCTGACTCGTCGATATTGCTCATTTTGAAGATGACGTCAGACGTCAGTTGCCATATAATAATGATATGTAATATCAATATCTGGTAGGAATATCTAAATAGTAGTAAATAAAATCAGTAATAATATATGGTGTAGGGAAGGGGGGGGGGGTGCAACAGCTTCCTTTTAACACTGATGAAAAACGCTGGGTTCATACCGGACTCCCGTTAATGAGAGGGAGAGAGAAAGAGGGATGGAGACTTTGGGAATGTGGAGAAAGGGGCGTGGGGGTCCAGGGGTCGAGACCACCACAGCATTTCCCACCATGGCCCACTTTCCAGTGGTCTCCCATCTCTTTGTCTGTGGCCCGGCTCCCATGACGTCAGGCTCCTGGGAGCGCAGGGCGGCGGGCACACAAAGGCTGGCCAGTTCTCCCAGCCAAGCATCACTACTGTACCGTACTGTACTCATTCACCGTGTGTCACGTTGGATAATTGCTGCGGGCTTCTCACAGGAACCCCGCTGCTAATGACTGAAAGCTCTGTGGTGTTGAGGGGCTTCTCCCTGATCGTCATCGCTCGTTCAGGGAACCCATCTGCCCCTGAATTGGACTGACCTAATGATGGTTCTAGGCTGGTCTCCGTCAAGTAGCACGCTACCGACTTGATGATGAACGATGTCTCTCACACGTTCTACGGAAGCAGCACAGATTTTTTATTCATTCCTGCAAAAGCTACAACCACGTACCAGTTTTTGAGGACCAACCAATCGACAAAGTGAGCTTCAGAGCTGCTAGTTGCTGCCAAAAATTGCCCTATTTTTTTTTTTCTCGAGAGCTTGCTTACCATATCTTTAATCTGATTTGTAGCTGTCAAGACATGTTTGAATAAGCCTCCACCCCAATCCCCCTCCACCCTATTCTCCTCTTCCTCCTTTACAGAGTATAAATTAACCTGCCATGGGAAGGGAAACGTGTTTCGCAAAGCAGCAGGACATTTGCACATTTCAAACTTGTTTTGAAAGCTAAAACTCCAGCGACTATGTCCTTGCTGAATTGCAGCCACCGTACAGCTCACATACTGTACGTCTTGAATAATGGAGGAAGACGCTCATGATCAGTCAAAAGGAAGAGTAAGGCAAAGGCATTCCTTTCAAAGCCTGATATCAGTCTACCCCCAAAACCTAGATCACTGTATATCCCTCTTCTGTTTCCAAACATGACCCACTTCATCAATTTCTCCCAGTAAGAACTGGAATTTACTTGTTCTTTAGAAAGTGGAAATACAGATACTTGATGTCTTTGTTTAAGATCTTTTTGAGCGGTGGTCCAATTTCGACAGCTGGAAAAGCTCATATGGGCAACTTAAGCACGTCTACTCATCCCAAACAAGGACACCGTAGTGTGGGGGGGACGGCGTTGTCTTGACTCCCTCTCAGTATTGCTCCAGCTCACACCCAGTAGCATGTTATCTCTCGACGAGTTTACCGATTTCTGTCTTGTTATGTTAGCATGGCAAACTTTTCCGTTCTTCAGACCTCGAACCTCCAGAGTGACCTTTCTGTTTACAGCAATAAAAGTGCAGGCCTCTTTTCACTCCTGTGAAATACTCCAAGCATTTCACAGAGCACATTTAATGAAAGGTTGTGTTAATCTTTTGGCAAAGCGATATGAAAAGGTTAGTGAAATCACAACGGCTGTACATTTTCTAAACTTTTTATTTTCATGAGCCTTTTCACAAGAACTTGTTAGGTTTTCCCTTATTCCACACATCAGAAATGACTGATTTTAAAATTAATGCTGCGTTTAGGGTCTGTGACTCGAAATTGAGTATTTTCCAGTACATTTGGTTCAGTCATAATTTAGACATTTATTAGTATGAAGGATATTACTGAGTACCCGAGCATGGACTGCAGTGTGCGGCAAGTCTAACATCAAGGAAAATTACCCTTACTTTGTAATTATGTATTTCCTTGCAAATGTAACCCGTAAGACCAAGCAATATCAAAGAGTGGGACAAATAAATTGCATTAGTAATGGCCCAGTGGATTTGGAAGGGGGCCATTTCTTGTTTCCAGTTGGCACTGCATTAGCAAGTTGCAGGTTTAGTCTAGTCTGATATAGCTCTGGTAGTTGCAGGTTTAGTCTAGTCTGATATAGCTCTGGTAGTTGCAGGTTTAGTCTAGTCTGATATAGCTCTGGTAGTTGCAGGTTTAGTCTAGTCTGATATAGCTCTGGTAGTTGCAGGTTTAGTCTAGTCTGATATAGCTCTGGTAGTTGCAGGTTTAGTCTAGTCTGATATAGCTCTGGTAGTTGCAGGTCTAATCTAGTCTGATATAGCTCTGGTAGTTGCAGGTCTAATCTAGTCTGATATAGCTCTGGTAGTTGCAGGTCTAATCTAGTCTGATATAGCTCTGGTAGTTGCAGGTCTAATCTAGTCTGATATAGCTCTGGTAGTTGCAGGTCTAATCTAGTCTGATATAGCTCTGGTAGTTGCAGGTCTAATCTAGTCTGATATAGCTCTGGTAGTTGCAGGTCTAATCTAGTCTGATATAGCTCTGGTAGTTGCAGGTCTAATCTAGTCTGATATAGCTCTGGTAGTTGCAGGTCTAATCTAGTCTGATATAGCTCTGGTAGTTGCAGGTTTAGTCTAGTCTGATATAGCTCTGGTAGTTGCAGGTCTAATCTAGTCTGATATAGCTCTGGTAGTTGCAGGTCTAATCTAGTCTGATATAGCTCTGGTAGTTGCAGGTTTAGTCTAGTCTGATATAGCTCTGGTAGTTGCAGGTTTAGTCTAGTCTGATATAGCTCAGGAAGGTTCCCTTCAGTCATGTCACAGTTTTTTCCTGCAGGCTTGCATCATCTACAGAAAGGGCAGTCAGTCTACGTTACATGGAGGGTTCAAAGCATTAACGGTTTAGCTTTTTTACTAGGCTTGCGTGTGATTTTGGCAGGTTAGATCAGGTCAGGAAAGAAATGAACTAGACGTCCATGGTTTTGAAGTTTCTCTGCAGAAGATACAGGCTTTGATGAGTGGAAGCCATTTATGGCCTATTTTCTATGGGAATAGAAGACTTTCAGACTTCTCTGTTTCAACAGACAAGCCAAACCACAATAAAAAAAATGATGTCCAAATAAACAGTATAAAAGCCTTGCGTTGTACACGTATTGCATACGTGTGCAAGCCTACTCACAGACACAAGTGTAATACTGGGAAACAGGCACACGCACAGAGGAAAGGCTGCTTTGTAGGGAGGATGATAATCATGATTGACTGATAGATTGACGTGTTTGGTCTGAGAACGGAGCGCTGCTGAGCGCTAAAGCCCTCAGTTCCCAGAATGCCCTCCTCGGGCCCGTCTGTTCAGCGCAGGCGGAGCCATGACGTTAATAGGAGATCCTGTGAAGGCGGCGAGTAGACTGACAGATGTTGATATTTAAACTTATCAAGGGACAAGAGCCTCTCTCTTATGGGCTACCATCTGTAAGTCTTCTAAAGCTGTGCGTAAAGTCTACATTGTGTGAGCGTGTGGGTGTGTTAGAAAGGCTTGTGTGAGTCTGTGTGTGTGTGATTGTGTAGAACCCACAATGTGTGTGTGTGTGTGTGAGAGAGGGAAACACTCCTCTCCTCCCATCCTCCCTCTTCAGTCACAAGGAATGAATTCATCTGCTGTGAAGCGTTGCAGTTGTTTGTTAAGAGGGACTTCTAACCCAGAGATTAACAGCTACAAATGAATTACCAGACAATTTAATGTAAATGCTATTTACCTACAGCCTGTGAATTCATTTGGGCATTTGACTAGTGCTGTAAATATTTTTCATTTGGGCTAGATGGGGAAAACAGGGGAATGTTAAATTTAGTTCTCGGGTCCTTACCCATAGAATTGATATTTAATGTGGAACCAGGAGCAGTGTTCTGGGAGTAGGCTAGCTGGTTTATGTCCTTAAAATAAATGCAAGGGAAAGAATGGTTTCCAGGCTTTTAAAAACGTATCGGTACTTTTGGGAAACGAACGAAGCGTTATTTATCGGAGCGGGTTAGTGGAGGATTCCGCTGGGTGTTAACACACTAACGGCACCCACGGAAATCTCCAAGGACACGTGAAGTAATTGACAATTTATCTCTGAGTGCAACTGCTGCTCAGTCATTATTCTAATGTCAAAGAGAGAGAGAGACCTGTTGTTATGCAACATGTTGAGTGCCACAAAGTTCCACTCTACTTTTAATTGCTGTGAACTTTCTTCTGTTTGCCAGCAGTTCTCAAAGTGCTTGTGCCCCTTAAATACAGACGGCTCCACGTTGGACTGATTTCTGTTTGTGTTTTTAGCACGGCCATCCAAGTCATCAATGCCCCCCCTCACTGCGTTCTTACACACTCAAGACCTTTGTTTATTTATTGTATTTTTAGATGAACTACTCGAATATAAAGCATCAACTTCTATAACTGTGAGAACATTGTGAGACAGTGCGAGTGGGTGATGAAGAGCGTGCACAGAAGGCCTTGTGTTCTGCTCCTCCTGCACCTCTGTGGGAACCCCCTGCGGAGTCCCTCTCCCCTCCCCTTGAGGTGCTGTCATTCCCCACTTGAGAAGGATTGTTCTCATCTGCTAGGGGGTCTATTATTTATTAGGTCAATTTCCCCCCCCCCCCCCCTACTCTTCTTTCTCCCGAGGAAATATGATTTTTTCTTTTCTCCTCAGTCGAGCAGGCTTATCTAGCCGAATTTGTTCTGGCTATGTTGTGAGACCTCTCTCTCCCCCCGACCTCACTCCCTTCTTCCCTCCCTGTTCGGAGTCATTAGCGTGATACTGAAGCGAGGAGAGCGTGGGGTGCTGGTCACGTCTGTCTGATCGTCAACATCCCCAAAAGTCCAGCAACCATTCTCGGTTTTGCAAGGTACTACGCGATAAAACCTGTTTCGGTTTTCTTTCAACATATCTCTCTGTCAGTGAGACATGCCCAGGCAGAGGAAACTTGAGATTTTATTAATTAATGAAGCTTTTTTTTTTTTTTTTTTTTTTTACAGACATTTCATCCTGTGGAGGGCTTCACACTACATGTGTTTGGTTCAATCTCACAGGTTTTACCAGGATAAATGTTCCCTACGTCTTCACGCTAGCAGTCTTGTGTTTTTAAGATCTCGCTGAGGCTGTGGTGGTTTTCCTCGCACCATTATGCAGAGAACAGCTCCAGAACAAGACTAGCTGGAGAGGGGTTATTGCAGGTCATTCATTAGTTTGGCTGTTTAACATGTGAGTCTTCACTTCGGCTGATTTGAACTGACTTAATTACCCTGCTTTAACGGAGCCTGCAACTCAAGCAATAACAGAACTTTGGCCAAAACAGTATCGTTATCGATCCTCTCCCATGGTAAGGAACATCTTATTGAATGTAATGGGCTGGGTCAGGGAAGTTGGGCCATAAAAGGAAGATGCCTAATCCTTTTTCTATCCTTTTCTCATCCACTGCTCTTTTATATTTCCCAGCTAATGTTAATCAGAGCCAAAGGTTCCCAGTACACACACTTAATTGCTCTCATGTCGGGGCTTGAAATGGCCGAGAGCAGCAATTTACTGGGCAAATCAGCATCAGTCTGAAAATGGTCAAGGACTGCCGGCTGGCTATAGAAACCCCACTGGCGGAGAGCGGGGTACTTAGCTAGTCAACGCTTCTCTTCTGATATATATATATATATATATATATATATATATATATATATATAATAAAATCTGCCTCTTTCTGCCTCTCTTTCTGCCTTTCTCTCTGCCTCTCTCTCTGCCTCTGTGAACTTATGGGAAAGTATGTGTCAGAATCATCTGCAGCATTGTAGCTGTGCTGGAAGCTCCTGGTGGACTCTTAACACGTAACCCCGGCTGTCTGTATTTGAATACCTATCAGCAGTAAAACAACACTGTGTCATGCGAGGTCTGGTCATGAAATCACTGGCGCCAGAGCAGGTCAGACACACTATGGCCCTGTTGAAGCAGGGGCTTGCGCTCTGGTTAAGATGACCGCTGCGACAGATCAATAGCAATTTGTTTGTGGGTCAAATCCCCAATGTCAGAGATGCCAGGTTTGGCTGGTGGCTGATATTCCTCCCGTTCGACAAAAGAGAATCTTGTCTCCCTGAAAATCACCTCCTCGCTGGCTTCGGTCCAGGGATGTGTTGATGAAATGTGCAGCATTTTCACGTCATTCTTTTACTGCTTGTATTCATGGACCACATGGCCATTTGGTTTTCCTATTGTACTCGTTTCATAACTGCTGTAGGGGGGGGGGAATTAATGCTTGTAGTTTCCTGTAGCCTGGCTTTTGTAATGACAACAGAACACATCATCTACATTTTCTCACTACATACCACGTCAGCAAGCAGTGCTTATGTAATCTTCAAAAAACGTCACTGCCTCTCATATGATGTCGTTACCAAAGACCGCCGGTGTGAATAAAAAGGGGCACGTTGTGAATGCATGCAGTTTCTCATCATCAAAAAATGACACAGAACATTTGTTTCATTATATTTCTGTGTAGAAGGTTACTCATATCTAGTGCCTTTGTCGTTCAGCACTAGCAAACGTGTTAAGGGTCATGACTTCTTAGTGTCAATCTAATTCCGAGCCATGATTGTATTTTTAGGCCTCATTAAAACTCAGCTAGCTAAGAAATTGAATTTGAAAATGTATTTGAAATGTTAATTTTCTGATGTATGTCTAATAGTCATAGATGCACTGAAATGGTTTTTATTAGAGGTGCACTGGCCACAGGAAGAGAAAATGTGTTTTTTTTTTAAGCTTGAAACAACCCTCATTATGTTTCAGCGATGGAACTGGAACCAAACATCCGTGTGTAAACAAAACGGCGGATTGAGAGACAATGGCTGTTGGTATTTTGGAGGTGAAAGGAATTAGCATACCTGTAAGCATCCAACTTGTGTGGCTTGCAATATGGAGTAATTGATCAAGTGGGAGTCCATGATCCTTGTTACTCCCAGCAGTCCGTGTGAAAGTGCACACACTGCAGACCGGTTAAGATGGCATCGACAGCACTTCTTTAGACCTGGTGGGCGTTGATTTCATCCCTGTCCCTGACAGGAGCTTCTGAAGCCATCCAAAACACATCTTCAAAAACAGACCTCCAAGTCAAGAAAATCACAGGACGTGTTTTGATCAAGCAAACGGCACATGGCAAACGGTTACAAGATAACCTCTTTCAAGCTTTTGGTGGACTTTATTTGTGTAGAAAGGGAAAATATAAGCTTTCAATGTCAGGATGGTTTCATGCAGCTGGTCAGAGCTTATAGTTGGAGGACAGATGGGGCCAGTGCAGCAGAACCCTCACGGCTGCAGGCCTCCACCGTCCAATCATCTGTCTACAGGAAGTGCAGTGATACATTTTGTGTATGACGCGTTCATCTAATTAGCCAGTTCCACTTTCCCAACATCGCAAAGCTCGGATCTGCAAGAAGTCATTAGGCGCTTTTCGGGAATGGATGAACGACACTGACCGGCAGGGCCGAGAAATTAGTTTATAATGAAATATGCTAAGTATTTTAATGCTCTGGATCATTAGAACATCGCAGCCGAGTGCTTGGTTGTCGAATTGAATGACGTGGGTAGGTTACAGAGTGACTTAAATGTACAATGAAGTAAACAAGTAGAAAAATAGCTTCCAGAGAATACTTCCCTTCTAGGGCAGGAGTGATCAACTCTGGTCCTCTCTCCTGCATGTTCTAGATGTTTCCCTGCGCCAACACACCTGATTCAAATGAATGGTCGTTAACAGGCTTCTGCAGAGCTGGATAACGACCCATTCATTTGAAACAGGTGTGTTGGAGCAGGGAAACATCTAAAACATGCAGGACAGGGGTGCCCGAGGACCAGGGTTGAGAACCACTGCCCTAGGGTACAGCATGAGATGGTCAAGTCTCAGCATGGAATACTACAGTGTAAAACTTCTTCCCTCGAAAGGGTTTGGAGAAATTGTGTACCATCGCAAGATTGACACCCATCATGCACTGAGAGCTCCTACTGTGTCAATCTGGATGCCTCGTGTCAGATATCATCAAACTAAGTGACAGCTGCAAATGGCCTTTGACCTCGTTGCAACCGGTGTCAAGTTAAAGCGTCACACTAACAACTTCCCCTCCACTTATTCAAGTGTAGGCCTACCTCGCCGGTGAAAGATGCATTCTGACTACCTTGCTTGTGTCTCGGGTCCGTTATGCATTTGAACCGCGTCGTCACTTTATCTCACACTCTGATGTAAATTGCCTGGTTCCATTACCTTCTCAACAAGCCCATTGTTTGCTACCGCGCTGATGTCTGAATTCATATCTTGTTCTTCCATTGTTGCCGTTTTATGTCACCAAATGAGTCTTCCTCTTCGCCTGACAATACGTTTCTTTATTCCAACAGTTATGACATCACATTTGCTCTACTCAATTAAAGGATAACACAGCCTTTGGTACTTGCACGCAGACTTTCGAGTGGAAGCAGAATCTCCATTGTCCTATTTTGTGACTGTCTGCTATGCCTCTTGCCTATCTGCAGTCTATCACCCAAAACACTTTGCGCTACAAAACCGGGCAACTCAGCTCTGCAGAACACGTTTATAAAACCGATTCGGGGAATGAAACAAAAAAGCAGTCCTCTCACCCTGGTTTGGATTCCAGCTCCTCCGTGTTCCAGAAAAATATGATTGAACACCCCTCCCACATACCATCACGCTTCTGTCTAACCCTACGTGATTAAAGGGTCTGCTTTTGTGTGCCAGACCTGGGTGGCGCAGTTCTGCAAAGCCAGAGCATAATAGCCATCTTTGTTGTCATGCCAGGCTGGCTAAATCCTGACTGACCCTGGAGGGCTTTGCTAGTTCACTAACTAGTTTATTGTTTTGTGTTTATTTCTGTCATTTAATGATAAGATAAAAGTTCTGGGGACTGATCTTACTGTCGCAGGGACGAAAATGCTTTCCGAATGAACAAAGAAAGACAATGGAAAGAACCTCAACTCCGTGATTAGCCCTGAACAGAACAGGTTGATTAAGGCCGATCGGTTTCAATATATTATCATGGCAGTGTGACAGCCCTAGTTTGTTCCTTCTTCATTGCCAGCAGTGCAGTTTGATTGCCTTTAATAGCTATCCACTTCATTTTTAGGCCCTCACGCATTTGGCAGTTGTTGGGTTGAAATTGCAAAACACAATTCATTGTTAACTGCATTCTCTGCACATTCCTCAGAGAAGTATTTTCTATTGTGTGGGGCATATGTAAAATCAACATTGTGATGAGCTCACGCATTTTGAATTCAACAATGAGTAATGTTATCTATAAGAAAGGACGGGTATTGGGTTTACAAAGCAGAGCTTTTGCACTTAATGCAAACAAAGTCTCAGAAAAGGAACGGCACAAGCGATTAAAGCGGTTGAATGAAAACATTGCTAATCATGAATACGGTTAACGACACTCGTGTGCTGTCTTCCGTTCATGCTTAGCCATTTTTGCTGTAGTCCTAATGACCAAAGTTAAGATAACGGTGCTCCCAACAGCTGTAGAAGCATCGGGTACTATATTGGGTTTGTACATTATCTATCTCTATAAAGTCCTCTGCTCTGTTTAACCTTGAGCTGGGGCCAGTGTTGCTACAAGAAGCAGGAATTATTGTGAAGGGTAACTGCGAAAAAAGCTGAACAGCCTTGCTTACCACCGGCCTTCACTGAATACCACTACAGTAGCTGTTACAGGATAAAGCAGTCATTCGGAGCCTTTTCTAAAGCCAATGTGTGGTTTACGAGGTCATTCGTATGTGTTGCCTAATATGGTTGGAATATATTGTTATTTATAAACTGCATGGGCAAACTGTAGACACACACACACACACACACACACAGCAGCACACACACACACACACACACACACACACACACACACACACAGCAACACACACACACACACACACTGTAGCCTATTGCTTATGTTCAACAGCTCTATTGAACCTCAAAATAAAGTTTACATTCAATTTCTCCCCCTCCATTTTCCTTCTTTATTCAGTTGGCACTGCAGTTCTAAGAAATGCCTATTTCTCATGTGGGATATTTGCAGAGAGACAGGGTAAATAGGTTACTCCAGCACGAGGGGAATACTATTGCACTCACTTATTTGGTTGGTTAGCTATCTGTGACAGTTGGTTTTATTGATACAGAAATGTTTGCTACCGTTCCAGAAACACCATTCATCAAAAGGATGTTGACTATTAAAGTCGAAATCGATGGAAATTACTGAGCTGAACTTGTGATGTGGAGTTTTTGAAATGCAGCTCCGGCCTTTGGAACTCTCTCTAAGAGAGAGGAGCATTTCAGTGTTTCGAAACCCCATTAAAATGCATACGTCTATTTTTATTATTATTACTATAGGAAAACAAAATCCACAGATTGAATATGATTAAATGTATTCTTACTGTGATGTACTGTAGTTAGGCCCAGCATTGCTGTTGTGATTAGAAAAACAGTAAATGCCCCCTAAACAAAGCATAAATCTAGAAGTTAGCAGAAGGGAAGCTGGATGAATATATCAAAGCCTGTTTTACTTCCAGAACCACGTTTGGCACGACAACAAGACCTTCTTGCTGCCGAGCCGTGTGACTAACAGCCCAAAGGCACCGACCGTCATGACGTTCATCAGTTTAAGATACTCTGAGAAAAATGCTAATGAGGTGGTGGGCTGAAAAATCCCTTTTCTTTAGGGCTTCCCCTGTTTCAGCGGTGAGTCTGTGTATGTGTGCGCGCCATGCGTTAATGCACGGCAGAGGCTGAGGGGGTATTTTCACTTTCGGGAAGAAGACTGCGCCCCCCATGCCTGCTAGCTCCCCCCCCTCCCCGGTACGAGGAGACTGGGGTTTGGGGAAGGTTATCTTAGTCACGATAATTGGTTTGCCGACGTGGAAGTGGGATCATTTGTAAAACCTCATTCAGCTTCACCCGTTTCTTATTTATCTGTCTGGAACACAGGGGCTGGAGGGGGGAGGGAGAGGGGCGGAGAGGGAGGAAAATGGGGAGAGAATGAAAGTGTTGAATGAGAACGGCATTTCCATATAGAGGCTGAGGGAAGGTGAGTGTGTCTGAGGGCTCAATCTGATGGCAGACAGATCCCTCTCTCTCTCTCTCTCTCTCTCTCTCTCTCTCTCTCTCTCTCTCTCCCTCTCTCCCTCTCTCCCTCTCTCTGTCTCTCTCTCTGTCTCTCTCTCTCTCTCTCTCTCTCTCTCTCTCTCTCTCTCTCTCTCTCTCTCTCTGTCTCTCTGTCTCTCTCTCTCTCTCTCTCTCTCTCTCTCTCTCTGGGCTGTTTTAACTCAGATACATCTGCTGAAAACGATCCCTTTTGAATCCTGCCAAGCTGAGGAAATGTACGTATATCTGAAAGAGAACAAGTCCAGAGTGTGGAAGGTTGCTGCTATTCAGGCCTGGACAGGAAGACTGTGTGGAAACACAGGTTGGCATTTAGTACCATCAAACACATTTTCATTTTTTGTCTACATATTAATGAGGGCAAAAACAGTCTCCTTTCACCACCACTCCTCAATGTGAAATGGAGGCTTCGTGCCTGAGGCTGATATTTACTGCTACAGTGAGGTTGATTGGGTGACCTGTGAGAGAGTTACGAGCGTTAGTCCTCAGACTGAGGACAGAGATAGCTTTTGTCTCGCGCCAGAAAACATCTTGCCACAATGGCCTGCAGAGCTTATTTGTGTGAGACGGTTTGAGTCCCGCCTCTTCAGAACGCCTGTGACCGGTCAACTACTCCATAGGCTGTTGGACGTGTCGATTCTGCCGAAGTCAGTCTCTTCAGACTTCAGGTTCAGTCACAGTTTTTTATTTATTTTAAAAATACATATTTTGAAGTGTCTTTCTCCATCCTCCCAGTCTGTCTCCTAACACCGTTTCTCTCTTTCTCTTCAAGTTCCACTCCACCCTTCCACCCTTCCTCCATACACATTCCTCAGTCTTATGGAGCATCTTCTCACGGCCTCCGTTTCTTATCCATCACACTTTTTTCCATCCTGTGGGAAAAGCCTGGGCCTAGCAGGCCATGGGGGGGGGGGGAGATGATATTAAACAGCCCAGGCTGGACTCCCCCCCCCCCCTGCTAAAAGACCTAGGCTGGGTATATTAGGGCATTGGTGAAGAGGGATCAGAATTCTTCGTGACGCCAGTTATTGTCTCTGTGCAGTGTGTTGCTAGGGTGACGCCCAAGCTCCCACAGTGATGCATCACTGAGCCTTCAGGGCACAGTCACACAGAGAGAGAGAGAGAGAGAGAGAGAGAGAGAGAGAGAGAGAGAGGGAGAGGGAGAGGGAGAGGGAGAGGGAGAGGGAGGGGGAGGGGGGAGGGGGAGGGGGAGGGGGAGAGGGAGAGAGGGGGAGAGGGAGAGAGGGGAGAGGGAGGGAGGGGGGAGGTTTCCTTGATCACCTGGAAGTCAACGCTGCGTTTCCTGAACGCTTGGTCCTGATTCCTCTAGTGACTCTTGAACTCAGCTGTTAATGTTAATAGCGGTGCTCCCCAGTTTTTAATGGGAGCTTGGAGATGCAGAGACGTTTGGGCTGATCAGGAGCCAGCACGCTGCTGTTTCCTCCACCACGAACATTTGATCTAGCAAGATGTCAGATATGCAAGGTTGTTTACGTGCAGATATAGATCCCTCTTGCACTCTGCGCTTCAGAAAATATCTTTCAGGTGGGTTCATGTTTCAATATGCTATTAAACGTTGCCTGCCTGCCAGCCAAACCTACTCGTGACCTACTCTAATTGGTTTGGCAGTAAGTTTTGTGATCTACGGAGCGCCTTATTCTACATGCTGCGGTCTTTAGACTGGATATTTCAACAAGGTTGAGGTACATAGGGGACTCCTTAAATGTGGCTGTGTTTGCTGTGGGATGCATTGCAGTATTCACCAATAATCAGTCAATTGTCCAAGTTAAAGATGTGAAAGCTTTAAAAAAAACTGCCACAGCCACAATGCTAATAAAGCACGCCAGAAGGCATTACACAGCTGGTTCCAGAGAGAGAGGTGGTTTTAGTGGGAGAACCATGCTCAGCGTGAAGTTTGCAGCATCAGCAAATCCACATCCTACTCTGGCTTCTCGCACGCTTGTCCATCACCGCGGTTATTCATAGAACACATCAATGATTTATTGAATAACAAATCGTGAATAATGGGAAGCTAATCCATCATCTAGGCCTGTAACCCTCTCAGCTACGAGAGCCGTCCTATGATTTATTTCATGTGCTAGATTTCCAAATGAAATTTTGTAATTGCTAATGGATTTATTTAATTTAATTTAAAGGGGATGGGGTCAGGTGTGTGTGTGTGCCGTTCCTCAGTAAGGAACACGGGCTGCTTCTCTCTTCTGATGATGATCAGCATAACAGGATGATTCCTAGTGATTCCTGGTTTGTTGGGATCTGAAATCCTGACAATTTCTGCTCTGTGATACATGGTTGCTGAGGCAGGAAGGGAGGTATTTTGTTTGAAAAGGAGAGCTTATTAAGCAATCACATTCCTAGATTAATCCCTTTAAACCTCATTGATGACAAGGACATAGTGTGAATATGAAAAAGCATTTACATTTAGCAGACGCTCTTATCCAGAGCGACTTACAGTATGTACAGGGAAATTCCCTCCTGAGGCAACTAGGGTGAAGGACACAACAGCATTTTGCTCAGCAGGGAATCGATCCGGCAACCTTCGGATTACTAGCCCGACTCCCTCACCGCTCAGCCATCTGACTCCCTTTCATATAATTGGAATACTCCAAACTGAAAGAAGGGACTCAGGATTATAAAATCATAAATACTGGGTCACCAAGGGCACTTGAAGGAAAGAAAACACTACTGAGCCGTATCAAAATTCTGACAGAGATTGTAAAAACTTAATTTGAAGTTCAGAATTTCCCTTCTCTCAAGACTGTGCAGAGAAGTACAGTGATCCTCTCAGGAATAGAAATCTGAGCCGTAGTGAGTCAGTGAGAGATAAGATGCCTACAAACACCATAGTTAGGCATGAGGCGCGCGCACACACACACACACACACTCCTACAAACTCGCAAATCAACACTTGAGCCAATGCTGTTTCGATGATGCACATTTGGAGAAGTATTTCCAGGGTTTGTTGTTGTTGAAGTTTTTGTCAGTTCTGTTTGTTTTTTTTGAGGCCACAGCCTTAAAGCACTCAACCAGAACCAGACCACAAGGTTCAAAATCCTGCTTTGAAGGCATTTCACTACAGGTGAAGTAAACACATTTATATGTTAAACGCTTCTGCGATGAAGACATCTTGAATTTACCTTTGAGTGCACTTCTGTGATATCACAGTTTGATCAGCATCACTCTAGAGCACATTTTCAAGACTCGGGCTGTTTGAAGTGGACACCAAACATTTACCCTCTTCCAGAAGCCAGCCGGAGTTATCTGAGTGGTGTTGGCAGTCAGCCTTCTGGTTTGACTGATTCAGTAACTGACTCCTCTGGCTTGTCAGGTGTGCCAGGGACCCTGGCTACACTGCCTATACCCTCAGAAGGAGAGTTTCAAAATAGAAATGAACCGTCAAACCATACAGAATCTGGAACTATTTAGAGAATGAATGTAGATCAATAGTTTGTTATCGCTGTACTTAGTGCTGGTAGTAAGTCATTAGCAAAGTAGTTATTACACCTTAATGAGCATGGAGTGATGGTTCGATTGATTGAAATACTGAGTTAATCATCTGTAGTAGTTGTCTTGTAATGTGTATGAATGGTTACTCATGTAGCTTGAAATATATGAGGTTCATTATGAAAGATTTTCCAACAAGTAGGCTACAGACAATTGATATTTCTGTATTATTACTTACTTAAATATCCTTATTACTGTAAGGATGATTGACTAGGTGTTAAGCGCAGTCAAACAGTCAACATAACTCTACCTATTGTTTTAAGCAGTTTATAAATCTTGTCGATATTATGTCTTAATAACATAATGTAGACAACTAGCTAGCTAAGGTTTATGAAATGGTTTGTGCTCTTCTAAAGTTTTTACTGTAGTGCTTTACTACCAAGATTTTCACCTAGGTTTTTGCCAACAATTAATAAAATGTTAGGATTGATATGATTTTTTAATACACCGTAAACTGTCACGACAACAATCGCAGCAGCAGCAGCAGCAGCAGCAGCAGCAGCAGCAGTAGCAGTCACGTGTAGCCTCCGGGGACTCTCTGCAACTTGGCTTCTGATCCGTTGGCTGCAGAGTTGTAAACATTTTATGTAGTTCTCCTATCCTCCTGCTTAACAAGTGTTACCACTTCAGAGAGCGACCTGATTAATCCACTGTCAGGTCCTCTGTGCTTTCGTCCACGCTGCCGGGCCCCGGGAGAGGATTTGGGTCAGCTCTTTGCCTCTGTTCTCTGGTGACACTTGGAAACACGTGATTTACGGTACAACTCCCCGAAGTTAGACTCCTACGCACACTGCGGCCGTGGAAGGAAACTGGACACCATGACTCATAATGAGGGAAGAAACCGGGGCAGCAAAGCAAGACAGATTTTCTGCAACGGACCGAGACATATTTTCGAGAACTTCACTAATTGAGATAGCAACCAAGTCAGTGTACTTGCGTCATGTACCTGAAAATCATTTGTGGTGGAAATGAGTCTTTAATGAGAATAACAATTCAGAGTTGTCTTTCTTGAGCTGTATTAAGCTTGCAAGCGGACACACCCAGACACAAGCTAAAGAGATTCGACCTCATGTGTCTAGACTCTGTATGTTGTCCCAGTCGGTTCTTTACAGTCTGGCCTCAAGAACGAACCCTGTGTTGTTGGTTAGGAGAGTCTCCCGGTAATCCAGATGCAAGGACCATAAACATGGAGTCCTTATCTCTGACGTAAATTACTCTCAACACCTCCATTAGCTGCATTCCAAAGTAAAGAACATGCCCAGTGTAAGTCATTAGGTTTGGACAATAGTGCATTCATTGGGTTTTTCCAATACACGTCTTGCTCCTCACTAGCTGTGAAGATACTCATGCTGAGGGAGAATCTATTGAACGTGTCAGACCAATGAGTTCGTTGTTGGAGCCAAAGCTAATTCTATCGAGTTTTACTCCACCAGCCATTGTGGCTTTGATAAATGACTTTATTTAAAGTTTAATAATGAAAAAAAGGTAAACTTTACCCTCAAAAAGTTTCGAAGTTTGCGACAACCTGTCGCTACAAACTAGACGTTTCTGTAAACACATTACCTGTAAATAGACCTCGCTTGACCCAGGTGATTAGCAGTGGTTTTTCATAATAAAAATATAAATAATAATAAATAAATAATAACAATACTCCCCTTTTTGGCTTGATCTGAAGATGTAACCAGCTTTCAATTAAACCGAGCTTGAGGCAGTCTAGTCATGGTCTGGTGGTGTTATTAGGCATCATATGTGCTGCAAACCTGGAACGTTTGCAATTCTCCAAGCATGTGTGCACTCCCTCTGATAATGACAGCTTAAAATATATACTCATCTGGAGCATTGTAATTAAATCATTTGAGGGGGTACGCATTGAGCTGTGATGTCAAGCCAGATGCTATTTTGTTTGAAATGATGCATAGGGTGTAGAGAGAGAGCAAGGATTTTCTCCTTATGGGGGGGGGGGGGGGGGGGTGGATGCACAACCAGAAATCTACTATCGAAAAATAAATGTGGAAACAATGACAGCTCACACAATAACACACCGTAATCTTTCCATGTCTGGCGTTGTTCCAGCATGAAAATCACAACAAAATAAAGCTTCTATTGTCTCTTTCCATTGCAATTCTGAAATATAATTTACTCTCAAGGACCCTCTCACTGATGCATCGGCTTGCCGGTACACAAACAAACAGCTTCCCGGCGTACGACTCGATATCAACTTCCGATTCCATCCTAGTGGCCAGGATGGTCTGTTGCTACATGGCCATCCTACCAGTCTCCTCCCTGTCGAATAACCTCGCTCACCCCTCCCCCCCCCCCTCGAACCCCCCCTCCATCGCACCCTCATACCCCCCCCCCCTCCCCCCACCGCCACGCCTCCAGGGGATTCTCAATCCGGCTCCCTGTGAAAGGGGAAAGCCCCGCGCCGACCTGATGAAATCACGGTGTGGCGGGCGAGGAACACGTGTCCCTGAGCGTGCGGGAGCTCACAGGAGCTCACGGGGGCTGGAGCAGAGAACTCCAAAAGCCATGTTTCCTGTCAGACTGTATTTATAGTCAGTCCCCTAGGCAGCCATGTCCTGGTTTTGTGAAAGCACAATATAATATTTATATTGCGAGAGCAGGATCGCAGGGGATTTTCACAGGATCGGACGGCGAATTTGAGACAGTTTGTCTATACATGGTAGAGGGCAGTTAAGAGGCTCTGATAGATGAGGGCTTTAATCCCATCCTGGGTGCAACTAAAATGCTAGCTTGGATCAGATGTAAAAAAACAAAAAAACAACAACCCTCATCTTTCCTCGTCTCATGTTGAGTTCTGCCTTTCTCAGAAAGTCCAAAAGGAGGACAGGTTAGGAGAAATAACACAGGACACTTTTGCATAACTGAACCCACAGACAGTATCCCCACAGGCAGATATAACACAGCATCATTTGAAAGGATGTTGTTCAGAAATGTGTTTGTGTTGACTCTACCAACATCCAGCTGGCATGACTAAATTACCCTGGTATCATGTTCTATGCAGCCTGTATTTAGCATACTATCCACAGTGCACACCCCTGCATTCTGCCTTTGCTGGCCCTATTAATCTGCAGTCAAATCACTTCCATTAGATTTCTGGGAAAAGCATTTAGCAGTAGGGATTTGCTGAGGCAGGGCTTGGAGAGATGGAGAGAGAGTGTAAGGGAGAGTAGGGGGGAGTAGACAGAGAGAGACTGAGAGAGAGAGAGAGGGAGAGAGAGAGGGAGAGAGAGAGGGAGAGAGAGAGAGAGAGAGAGAGAGGGGGAGGGAGAGGGAGAGGGAGACAGGAAGAGAGTGAAAGGGAGTGTGGGGGAGAGAGAGGAAGAGAGAGGAAGAGAGTGTGGGGGAGAGAGAGGAAGAGAGTGTAAGGGAGGGTGGGGTAGAGAGAGAGTGTAAGGGAGGGTGGGGGAGAGAGTGTAAGAGAGTGTGGGGGAGAGAGAGAGTGTAAGGGAGGGTGGGGTAGAGAGAGAGTGTAAGGGAGGGTGGGGTAGAGAGAGAGTGTAAGGGAGGGTGGGGGAGAGAGTGTAAGAGAGTGTGGGGGAGAGAGAGAGTGTAAGGGAGGGTGGGGTAGAGAGAGAGTGTAAGGGAGGGTGGGGTAGAGAGAGTTAAAGGGAGAGAGAGAGAGGTGATAAGACGTGGGATAAATGAGCGAGACAGTGCACCCTGTCTGATAGACGAAGGAGGAATAATCCTCATCATTCTCATCACGGGACATTTCTGTGGAGACACATTTAGCTGTCATGACGGCCCTGTTTGAAGGCACAGTAATGAGCATTATTCCTACACAGAAAGATGCATCTGACTTGGGATGATGGCAGGGGGGGGGGGGGGCTAGGGAAGCACACTTTTGCTGATTGTTTCAGATTGTGCTAAACGGACCTGCTGTAATGCCTGGTTAAACTCAAACGGTTCGCCCCCCTTGTTGGTTTCCCTGTTTCAACTGCGTGTGTCTGCTGCCCCGCTGCACCCTGCACCCACCCTGCACCCACCCTGCACCCTGCACCACCCTGCACCACCCTGCACCCTGCACCACCCTGCACCACCCTGCACCACCCTGCACCACCCTGCACCCACCCTGCACCCTGCGCCCACCCTGCACCCTGCACCCAGCCTGCACCCACCCTGCACCCACCCTGCACCACCCTGCACCACCCTGCACCCTGCACCACCCTGCACCCTGCACCCACCCTGCACCCTGCACCACCCTGCACCCTGCACCCACCCTGCACCCTGCACCCTGCACCACCCTGCACCCTGCACCCACCCTGCACCCTGCACCCACCCTGCACCAGCCTGCACCCTGCACCACCCTGCACCACCCTGCACCCTGCACCACCCTGCACCACCCTGCACCCACCCTGCACCCACCCTGCACCCGCCCTGCACCCACCCTGCACCCTGCACCCACCCTGCACCCACCCTGCACCCACCCTGCACCCTGCACCACCCTGCACCCTGCACCACCCTGCACCCTGCACCCACCCTGCACCCTGCACCCACCCTGCACCCTGCACCCTGCACCACCCTGCACCCTGCACCCACCCTGCACCCTGCACCCACCCTGCACCCTGCACCCACCCTGCAGCCTCCAGCCCATCCCGTTCTGCTTGGCTAGCCAATGCTAGCGTTGTCATTCCGGGCTCCTCTGCTGTTGTGTTGTCCTCGTGGGGGTTCGGGGGGCGCTATGGATTTTAAGTTCAGAGGCCCCATTAGTGTGATTGATGGCAGGGGTTTGGCAGGCCCAGACAGGCCTTGTTCAGCGATTACACTGAAACCAGGACGTCTCAGGGCAGCGTGATCCAGCCCGCGCAGATCCCTCTCTCTCCTCTCTCTCCTCCTCATCTCTCCCCTCCTCCTCTCTCCCCTCCTCATCTCTCCCCTCCTCCTCTCTCCCCTCCTCATCTCTCCCCTCCTCCTCTCTCCCCTCCTCCTCTCTCCCCTCCTCATCTCTCCCCCTCCTCTCTCCCCTCCTCATCTCTCCCCCCTCCTCTCCAGCCCGTCTCTCTCCGAGGGCCGGTGAGGGCAGGTCCGTGCGCCAGAGAGCCACTGACACCAAAGTGATTGGTCACAGCGGCCCCATCTGGGACTGTGTGGGCGGGGAGGCCAGACTGACTGGACCCACACAGAGAGCTTGGTCCTGGGCCTGCCTCGCCCCTCGCTCCTCGCTCCTCGCCCCTCTCTCCTCGCTCCTCGCCCCTCGCCGCAGGGACAGCAGCTTAAGTCTTATTAGAGTGAGGGTATTACAGAGACATGGGCTGGGCTTAATAGCACAACACCATCAGGGGAACGTGGCCGTGGCTGCGGTAAAGAGTCGTCCCTTTGTGCTGTGGGTCCGCTCTGCCAGACTCTCTTGTAATCTGGAAATGATCTTCCCATGGTTGATTGAATGGGAGGGAGGGAGGGAATGTTTCCTTCGGTTGCGTTCTCTTCCGACCACGATATTTAGAAGGGGCTCACTCTGTCAAGGGGGATGGATAACAGCAGCCACGGCAGCCCCCACCCCCGGTTACGAACGACAGCCCTCAGGGGGACTCTGAGGAGCGACTTTGGATCGGTTCCAGCTCGCGTCGAATCGGGAGAAGGGGTTGGAAGCCTGCGACACCAGGCTAGCGACACGCCGACACGCTACGCTCCGTTTTGATTTCCTGCTCTGTGCTTCTCAATACGGGTGGGTGCAGGGGGAGAGAGGTATAATGAGAGCTGAATGCGTTGACCTTGTTTTCATTTACTCCCTGTAGACATGGCACGGGCCAAGCCAGCCGGAACTTCTGCCTCTTTTGTCAACACACTTTATCTTTCCTGGCACTTCCTGTGTGTTTGCGACTGCTTGGTGACCCTGGTGCTGGGGGGGGGTTTAAAGCGAGGTGACTTTGGGCCCTTCTCGGGTTTTTTCGGAGGGAAGATTCCCACCTCTGTTTCTCCGCCTCGGGGCGTACCGTTCATAGCCAAACAGCACCTGCCACTGTGAGGTCTGAAGTGTTTTAATAATAAATGGCTGCGGACGTAGCATGCGTCAACTACAGAGGAGGAACAAAGAGTTTGATTTCACAGGGAATTCTGTCTCAGCTAGGAAACGTACCTGTCTTTAGCTGTCTAACCCAGGTCTTGAAATGTTCCCTGTGTCTAGAACGTGGGTTTAACTCACTCATCTGTGTATTTGTATAATGTAGTTTGTTTAACTCCAAACCAAACAGAATTTCAAACAGAGACCTGATTCTCCCTGAGGTGTAGAAAGGACTTGACTTATTTTATTTATTCCTTTCGAGTACAAAATTGTTACATGGAAGCCCAAATCAAATTAAGTTGTTTTCCGGAAAAGAAACTAGAATCTCAAGCCGGGAATTACCTTTTTTGAAGATACAGTCATTAGCGCTATTTGCTCGCACATTTGACTTAATCGCTTCTGCTGTTGATGTCCTCGTGTTCCAAAGGTGAAGTCGACTGTCTCACTCAATGGAAATGGCAGCAGCATCATGCTAGCGTAGAGAACATGACATCCTCGCTAACTACACACCAGAACATTGGGCTGCCAGGGTAATGACTCTTCATGTATATCTGCCCAGGTTCAAGCTGTGTAAGTACAAGAAATGATCCTTGGAGATAATTGAGCCCATGAAATGTAATGGTGGTGTAACTGCTCATGCCCTAAATCATTTCCACAGCAAACCCCAGCTACAACAGTTATTACAGTAGGACAGAAACCTCTTCTTGTGCCCTATATCGTCAAGTAGCGTCGTCGGTTAAGTTTTGAATTTGAGCGTCCGATTAAGACTTTTTTTAAAGATTTCTTCTTCTTCTCTGATATCCATCTCAGCTCCAGCTGTGTGCGTCTCGACCCCTGTCCCCAGCTCACCTCGACTGCGGCCGGGGGTTAAGCGACACAGCTGGTCACTGGGCCCTCTCTCGGTGTTAATGTGCACCTGCTATCAATCAGAGCGTTTTATCCCGAGCTGAAGGGTTTATGAGCTACGGTGTTGGAGGGCCGTGAGGCCCACAGAGTGCTTCTGGAACCCTCCGTGACGCAGCCTGCCTGCCTGCCTGCCTGCCGCTGCCCCGCCTCACCTCAGCCGGCTCCTGACACCAGTCTGAAGTCATCTTATCGTTTTATGATGTCATGATGGCGTTAAATCAAAGAGAATGTGTATTTGTATGTCCTTTGTTTTTTTACAAGCTTTTACAATCTTTATTTCACCACAGGGCACGCCTGCTGAGAGTGTTGCCTTCTCTGGAAGGAGGATCCCAGAGCTGCCTCTCTTTACCACAGAGGCTGCCTCTCTTCCAGAGCTGCCTCTTTACCACAGAGGCTGCCTCTCCTTCAGACCTGCCTCTTTACCACAGAGGCTGCCTCTCCTTCAGACCTGCCTCTTTACCACAGAGGCTGCCTCTCTTCCAGAGCTGCCTCTTTACCACAGAGGCTGCCTCTCCTTCAGACCTGCCTCTTTACCACAGAGGCTGCCTCTCCTTCAGACCTGCCTCTTTACCACAGAGGCTGCCTCTCTTCCAGAGCTGCCTCTTTACCACAGAGGCTGCCTCTCCTTCAGACCTGCCTCTTTACCTAGGATGCTGTCTCTGGGATATGGTGGACTGCAGTCTGTCAGTGATTGTAGCCAGGGCCGCTTGATGAGTTGAGACTGTCAGAAACGCAGCAGGCTCCATCACAGTGTCAGCATACCCGCTCCACACAGGAAGCAGGAGGGAGCGAGGGGGTGAGGGGGTGAGGGAGCGAGGGGGCGGGGAAGCACATACGTACCTTAGCGAGGGCCTTCCCCCATCTGTTCAACACGTCTCTGTGGGCCAACATCCCAGAGCTCACCAGCATCGGGTGGGCGACGATGGAAGCAGGAGCTTCAGGCTAGCAACGCTGTAACTCACTCTTCTCTCTGGAGAAGTCTTGTTTAGATATCTCCTCACCCTCTCCTCACCCCTCTCCTCACCCTCTCCTCACCCTCTCCTCACCCCTCCCCTCACCCTCTCCTCACCCCTCCCCTCACCCTCTCCTCACCCTCTCCTCACCCCTCTCCTCACCCTCTCCTCACCCCTCCCCTCACCCTCTCCTCACCCTCTCCTCACCCCTCTCCTCACCCCTCTCCTCACCCCTCCTCACCCCTCTCCTCACCCTCTCCTCACCCCTCTCCTCACCCCTCTCCTCACCCTCCCCTCACACCCTCTCCTCACCCTCCCCTCACACCCTCTCCTCACCCTCTCCTCACACCTCTCCTCACCCTCTCCTCACCCTCTCCTCACCCCTCTCCTCACCCTCTCCTCACCCTCTCCTCACCACCTCCTCACCCCTCCTCACCCTCTCCTCACCCCTCCTCACCTGCCGTGATTATTCGTGCCCTCCCTCTGCCTATCTCCTTTCTTGATGTTGGATGTACATACGTACGGCTCCTCTCCCATGGGGGCTCCTTGAAGCCCAGCTCGCCGTGTATCTGATGTGTACAGATTGGATCAGGAGATGTCAGACAGACTTGAAATGAAACACTTCACATGGTGATGTGTGGCGAGGCTGAACGTCAGAGATGGGACGCCACACGAGCGGCCGGAAACAGCAGGTTGTCACAAGACGCAGGCTGGCAAACGGAAAGGGACGCCCTCGCTCACTGCCTGTACCCCCAAGCATGATCTAGTTTTCTGAATTAGAGAGCCTCTCCCTCTCTCTCTCTCTCTCTCTCTCTCTCTCTCTCTCTCTCTCTCTCTCTCTCTCTCTCTCTCTCTCTCTCTCTCTCTCTCTCTCTCTCTCTCTCTCTCTCTCTCTCTCTCCTCTCTCTCTCTCTCTCTCTCTCTCTCTCTCTCTCTCTCTCTCTCTCTCTCTCTCTCTCTCTCTCTCTCTCTCTCTCTCTCTCTCTCTCTCTCTCTCTCTCTCTCTCTCTCTCTCTCTCTCTCTCTCTCTCTCTCTCTCTCTCTCTCTCTCTCTCTCTCTCTCTCTCTCTCTCTCTCTCTCTCTCTCTCTCTCTCTCTCTCTCTCTCTCTCTCCCTCTCCCTCCCTCTCTCTCTCTCTCTCTCTAACATGGCTTCGTAGCAGGGACAGCCAGAAGGCTGGCTTGCATGTATTTGCATTTCGCAAGTTCAGAGCCAGCTCAGGCGATAAGACCCCTCTCATTCAGACAGAACTGCTTGTGTAAGAGTGTAAAGGCTGTATTTTTTGGTGAATTTCTTTTGCTTGTAGAGACTTGACTAACGGTTACCTGTAGCAGCTTGATGTCTGATAAGACATGTCATAGCCGCTGTCATTGACTGCTCATCAGGCTGTCCTCGCCCCTAAGCTTGAGAGAGGAAGGAGCCGGGTGCAGGTGAGAGAGCAGCGTTTCGCTGACGAGTCCTGGGGGCAGAAGCTCATCCAAGTGCTCGAGCCTGTCTCAGTGCCTCTTGGCAGGGCTGAGAAAGGATGAAAAAAAAACCACAGACCTCAGTTTGACAAAGTGTGGACAGACCAGTACAGTCGGCTGCGTAACGACACATAAGTCACCTGGTTTCCTGACTCCTTGCGGGTCGCGTAGATTTACCACAAGCCATAGCCTGCTGTGGTTGATGAGCTGATTCAAATGCTGTGAATGTTTCCTTTGTCAGTGGGTCACTTGCCGTGTGATATAATTGTATTATTACAAATAATGTATTCAAATAACAGTGTTAGCAATTCATTTTAATATTTTATAAACAGGTTGAAAAGACATGGGAATAAATTAGTTATTTAATTAGGTTATTCTCTTTAAAGATCAACATTTCCATACAATTGGTTCTAACATTTTATTTACCGCAAAGAATCAAGGGCTGGATAGCGATTCAGCGTTTTTACCTCTGTAAAGCTATTCTGAAAAGCTTGCCTTGAATTGTGATTTCCCTGAGTTCTTCATGGCGCAGTGTGATCTGTCTGGTTCAGGGTTAAAGTAGATACTGTATCCTAATCGTGCGCTGAAATACCCAGGCTTTTAGGACAACCCCAGAGAGGTTGTGTTTATACGGAAAGCGAAGCCCTCTCTTGTTTCTGGACTGTCTAGGCTTAGAGTACACAGTCTCAATCTATGGAGAAACATTTGGCGAAACTCTATTTAATGCTCAAGGAAGGTTATTATCACCCTGGAGATCTCAGTGGCCCGCAACAGTAAAACTATCAAACAAAAACTGAGAATGAGGTTTTGGCAGCACTGGTTAACCTCCTGCTACAGTGTACGGGTAATTGTGTGGTTGGGTACAGACATCCAGGAATGTGCTTAATGGGATTGTTTAGATAGCAAAGCGATAGTGATATCATGGCTTGCGATCAGGTTGTTGGTACTTACATAATACCACATGCTCCTGTTCTCTCCTAACAAGGTGGCTGTGTAGAAGAGAAGTGACGACAGGGAGGTCGATTTTTCAGATCTTAACTTAGCTTTAGGCCCGAGCAGTCATTGGCATTTCTGCTATAATACTATCGAGTAGCAGCGTGCACTGACCAATTACTTTCAGTTGACTTCTTCAGTGGGATCTATACCCGGGCAGGTAGGGGCGAGGGTGTGTTTGCCTGAGAGCCCAGGAACCATGGCTGACGTGCTTCAGCACCAGACAGTTTGCTTTATTTTCACATCAAGATTCAACTTCACAGCAGCACACACACACACACACACACAGTCACACATAGTCACACACACTCTCGAACACACATTTATTTGCTCAGCCTGCAACAGTGCCAACGATCATCCCAGTTCACCCGGGGATTTGACGGTGGCCGGTGGTTGTTTACCGGCCCACCCCAGATGTCTCTCCAGGTTGCTAACGACCCCTGACCACTCTGGAAGGGGAAACACCAGGTTTTTAGTTTTAATTTAACAGTAGCTCTTCAAACTGGGTTTGCCTCTTAAGTGGAAATGACGGAAATTACCCACGAAGTGTAAGCAAGCTGTCCCTATGTCCCTGTTAGCAAATGGCCACCATATGCTGACTCATTTAAGACACACAATATTTGTTTTTTGAGGGGTTCAAAAGGGAACCTAAGAAGGTTCAAAAGGTAAACCATGTGGATTATTGTGATGGGAAATGTATCGTAGATCATTTAAATGTACTTATCTTCCTCTTTCTCTCTCTCCTTTTCTCTCTTTTAGGTAAGGGATGTTTGGGTTAATCATTTCCACCCCAAATGTGTACCTCTCTGTTCACGCCCTGTAGATACAAGAGAGGGGGTCATTCATCGGAGGTAAGGTAGCCATGTTTAAAAATACCTTTTCTCATCTCACCTCCACCACCGGAGGAAATAAATCCGCCTTGCAAATCGCTCCGGAAAAGGAACCGTTGGGGCCGTGAACTCGCATAGACCGCTTTAACGTTCCTTAACTCTTTAGCTATGAAATATTTATTGGGGAGTCTAAAATCTGTCAGGCGTTCTGACTGGAAGACCGTTTGGGAGGTTGAGATTGGGAAGGGGAGTGAGGGAGTGAGTGATGTGGAGGAGAGAACAGACTTTCACTGTGAAGGTGTTTGAGGATAGTGGAGGGTGCTAGTGGAGAACAACACTGGGTATTTATAGGGATGATAGATGCACACCTGGAGGAACGTTTTTATTCATGTCACAAGTTTACAAATTTTTTCACGGACTAGGTGTGATGTGTTAGTTGTTTGGGTATAAGGTTGCATGTAAATATGTCTTTCCTGCCTGGTACAATTATAGTAAAAGGCACAGTAATGAATTAAAGGGTTACTAACCCAGACCCTAAAAGGCATAATAGAGTCGCTTGTAGTTAGAACACTATCTGTACTAAATGCCTTTTCTCTATTTAACCTAAGATTTAAAGAAGCAATGGTGATTACATTTCATTTGAACAACAATCTGAAAGCCATTTTCTTTTCATTTTTTTTGAGAATTGATTAAATCTCCAATCTCAAGTTAAACATGGGTTTCAGTCGTCTTCAGGTGTCTGAAAAGCCAAGCCTTGTATCTCTTTTGATTGCTGAGTGTGAAGTGGAGCTTCAAGGTGCTTCAAGTTTTCATAAAGCCTCAGAATCCCTGACCTTGAGAGGACAATAAACAATTAAGCTAATTATCATCAGAATGGGTCTGATGCACAGTTTGCCTCCTCTCAAGTCTCCATCCTTCTCTCTCCCTGCTAGCTGAGGCTGCTACAAAGTACCTTTATCATTCACCTCCAGGAGGAACAGATTAATCCATTGAAATGTTTTTTTTTTTGTCCAGCTAAGTCAGTGTTACCGAGGCAGGGAGGAAAGAGGCAGACGGTGAGGAGAAGACACTAATTCGGTATCTCCTGTATTACAAAGTTCGCCAGTTTTAAAAAGAAATGTGTGCCGTGAAGATCAATCACCTCACAGAACATTGTTTAGTTTTGGTGTTTGAAGCTCTGCCTGGCTTTGGGGGTGATGCATTTGTGAGCAATGTTCTGTGGTCCAGGCCCTCAACTGATGCAACTGGCCTGCAACAGCAATTGTATTATTATTTTTTGTTTCTTTAGCTTATGAAGTCAGATCGGCAGGCGTAGCCAGAACAGTCCGATCTCCTTAACTTCTTTTACAGTTCTTCCATTCATATATTCATACAGGTTGAGTTGAAAGTTTTTCATGTTGGGACTTTTAAGAGTTAAGTGGGCAAGGGAGAGAACAAATTTGCAAAGATTTCTGAAGGCTAAAATTTGCCAGGGACTACATCTCTAGTCTTGTTGTTTTTTGAGAGCGTCACATTATTGGCAGCCTCCTAAATTCAACTATTCTACTTTCTTTACTTTCTTCTCCTGACAACAATGGCTGCCCACATCGTGGGCTGGTCAATGCCAGAGTGTGGGATTGGGGTATAAAAGGCGTATTCTCGAAGGCTGCCAACCACAAAAAGTACATTACTCAGTTATTGTAGAGAGAATGTGAATGGTTCTTTATGGAGTTTGTGTACAGCTGACCCTGCCTCCTCCTGCTTGTTCCTGGGAACACTGCGGGCCCTCTCTACCGTGAGCGCTGCTCTCAGGGAAAGACGAGGCAGATTCATCCTGACGCCCTGCTCTCAGAGCGGCCCTGACCTGACGCATACAGCCTCAGGAGAGGTCCCCAGCGCTCTCGTGCTACAATCAATTCCAACTCTTTATTTATTTGATTTATTATTTATTTTAAGGGAAGTATGACAGGAAAGGCAGGGAGAGGGAGAGAGAGAAAGAGAGAAGGGAAGACATTTACAAAGTGACAAAAGCAGGATTTGAACCCAGGTCGCTGCGGTAAGGCCTTAGCCAATTCACACTTGGTAAGCTACCGGAATGCCCCCAAAGGTCCCTTCTTTTGGGAGTCGTTGTGAACCAGTCAACTTATTTCTGCAAATAGTTTGCTTAAAATCGTTTTTTATATAGCATTTCAGAAAGTACTAAATGTAGTCCTGACTGTTTAAAATACTGGCTTAGGCTCTGAAGTCATGGAGTGGTGAAGTGTAGGAGAAAGGAGAGCCTTGATGTAGTGTGTCTGTACTGTCAGTGGTTGAAAGTCTGTAGGCTTGAGATGGAATGCATTAACAAGGCTTTAAATGACTTACGACCTTTAGCTGTTGTGCGATTTCTCCCCAGGGCTCAATAAAATAACCCTCTATTCTATTTAAACAGGAATGCAAAAGGTTGCAAAGACCTTGCCTGCTGCAAACTGAGGTGCACGGAGACACAAAGATGCTTCTCTCTGGTTGCTTCTTGCGTCTTGTAAATTTTTTATAACCTTGGCTGAAAAAGAGAGTAACCAGTAGAAGAGAGAAGTCTGTCTGTATTCATTACAGACTTACTGGTAATTGCTCAATCAAACACCAAAATCCTCACGTCCGCCTTCCTCAGTCAGCTCAATTTGCAGGCAACATTACCGACATTGTTGGTAAGAACATTGTCCCTTTTTACAGCTAATTGGCTACAGCATCAGTTGCCAAGTGCATCAACCATATAAATTGCTGTGCAAATTGGGAGGATGGAATATCATCTGTACTGCTGGTTTGTCATACTATAAGTATTCAATGTACATTGTGTAGAAATGTATAGTAGCTGAAGTTTGCTGTGACACCCACTCATTGGAGGAAATTAGTTGTTTCTGACTGCTTGGCAAACAATTACATATACGGCATCAACATTTCACATCACCCCAGAACGTTCATTATCGTGACTTGGAAGTGCACATTTATTTTGCCCCACAGATGGCAATTCTTAGGAAAAAATAATTGCTTTAAAAATACCATCCGTTTCATGGGCACTCCGTGACAGCAGCTATGAGCAGGTTTTTTCTCGTTGCGTTCCTCCTTTGTGAGTCCTGCCGGCCGCTTCCACGCTGCCCGGGAGCAGCGAGGGCACGGAGGACAGGATGGAGAGGGACGGGAGGGCAGTCTGCGCCCCTCCCCTGGTCGCCCGTGCCACCTGGTCACTCAGGGGGGAAGGGGGGGACAGGGGGAGGGGCGCGGAGGGCGTGTGTGTAGGAAGAGGGTCAGCAGGAAGCTTCTGTCTGTGTCCCTCCCTCCTCCTCTACCTCCATCCTCCCTCCTTCTGTCTTCCTCCATCCTCCCTCCTTCTGTCTTCCTCCATCCTCCTTCCTCCTCTACCTCCATCCTCCCTCCTCCTCTACCTCCATCCTCCCTCCTCCTCTACCTCCATCCTCCCTCCTCCTCTACCTCCATCCTCCCTCCTCCTCTACCTCCATCCTCCCTCCTTCTGTCTTCCTCCATCCTCCCTCCTTCTTTCTTCTTCCATCCTCCCTCCCTCCTTCTCTCTTCCTCCACCCTCCCTCCTTCTTTCTACCACCATCTTCCCTCCCTCCTTCTCTCAAACCTCTCTCCATCCGCCTTTTTGAAATCTCCTTTTTCGATCTTTTCAATCGTCTCTCCACCTTTTTTCTCTCGTTTCTTTTCCCTCCTCTCATTTCATGTCATCCCTTCGCTCGTTCATTTCCCTCTTTGTCCTGTCTTTTCCTCCAGCCCCCTCGCCCCCCTTCGTTCCTCGTCCTCTCCCTGCCTCCCTCCCGTCTCCGGGCTCGGCCTCCCCAGGCTGTGGGCCTCCCGGCTCGGGCCGTCCACCACGGTTCAGCTCCACATCTGAGAGGAAGAACAACACGCATTTTGAAAACAGTTTACGGTACCACACACACACACTGTATATATTTGTGTGTAGACTAGAGGCATCTTGACACGGACTTTAACAGATTTCACAAGGGAGCCAGCCTGTTCAGAGTTTACTGCATTACTATGCAAGCAACATGCATAATGTCCTTCTGAACACAGTCCTCACACCTTCCTGCAGGGCAGCAAGAATCTTTGCACCTTAATTATTTTCAAGCTCTTCTGGAGGGGTCGACACATGGCCGGAGGTCAAACTGTGAGGCCAGGTGAAAATAAACTGGCCATATTGCCCTCTCTCCAGTCTCCTCCCTCTGCTGCTTCTCCTCTGGGGCAGGGAGAGGGGGCAGGGGGGAGGGGAGGTGTGCGTATCCCCTCCTGCTGGTGCCACCTGTGCCATTATCTCCCCCCTCCTCAGTCAAGGTGTGCTCCGCTTTGCATCTTTCCCCTCAGCGCTCGCCTGCTCTTCGGACGGGAAATTAGAATTTGTTTCGTGGCTAAAAGGTTTCTGGTCTCTCGAGTGGGACTGGATGTGTGATATGAGAGCAAACCTGCCGTCTTGTTAGGGGAGGAAGGCAGTACCTTGTCCGCGGGACACGGCTCAGGTGTTCGATATCAAAGGCTAGCTTTGAAGGTTGGCTGTACCGCACTTCCTGTGCCAGTGGACTGTTTTCATTACCTTTCTATGTCTTTCCGCTGTTCCTGTTTCCCGCCCGTGGTTAAATCAGTCGAACGCCAAGAAGCACATCTGGTAGAGTAACAAATTGTGGCGACAATATGGTTTCATTCAGGGTCCTGTGATCATTTTAAACCGTGGAAAAGAAATTCCTTATCTTAAAACGATGGTAGGGAATACAGCGGTTGGAACACTGAGACGTGTTCCTAATCTGAGGTCATTCATTATTCAGTCCTCTCAAACATTCAAATAGGTTTTCCTTGTAGGATGGTCATTTTCCAGAGCCAGAAGTGATGGTCAGCTGAACTATATTTTATATTACTGTTTTAAATATACTCTATTAGAGAGGGAGAGAGAGAGAGAGAGAGAGGGAGAGAGGGAGAGGGAGAGGGAGAGGGAGAGGGAGAGGGAGAGGGAGAGGGAGGGAGGGGGAGAGAGGGAACAACTTCTAATACAATCCCTGCCAACCACAAAACTCAGTAGCCAAAGTGTGATTAATCGACAGACGATGACTGTCAATCCACGGCTCAGTTCCCACGGAAACACAAGGAAGTGCACGTTGAAACACAAGGAAGTGCATGTTGAAACACAGGGAAGTGCACGTTGAAACACAGGGAAGTGCATGTTGAAACACAGGGAAGTGCACGTTGAAACACAAGGAAGTGCATGTTGAAACACAGGGAAGTGCACGTTGAAACACAGGGAAGTGCACGTTGAAACACAGGGAAGTGCACGTTGAAACACAGGGAAGTGCATATTGAAACACAGGGAAGTGCATATTGAAACACAGGGAAGTGCATGTTGAAATGCAGGGAAGTGCATGTTGAAACACAGGGAAGTGCATATTGAAACACAGGGAAGTGCATGTTGAAACACAGGGAAGTGCATATTGAAACACAGGGAAGTGCATGTTGAAATGCAGGGAAGTGCATGTTGAAACACAGGGAAGTGCATATTGAAACACAGGGAAGTGCATGTTGAAATGCAGGGAATAGCATGTTGAAACACAGGGAAGTGCATGTTGAAATGCAGGGAAGTGCATGTTGAAACACAGGGAAGTGCATGTTGAAACACAGGGAAGTGCATATTGAAACACAGGGAAGTGCATATTGAAACACAGGGAAGTGCATGTTGAAACACAGGGAAGTGCATGTTGAAACACAGGGAAGTGCATGTTGAAACACAGGGAAGTGCATACCCCCCAGGTGTATTATCAGGGAGCATGTCTCTCTTAGTGGAGAGTTGGATGCACGTTTGTAATGTTAGGCACATCCTTGGTGTGAATGCTCTGTAATGAACTGGAATCCCACAATCAGGGTATTTGTGAGTGCAATCAAAGTAGGTTGCTTTTTAACGAGGTGTGATCGTTCTTGATTAGAAAACGCTGTGATTTAACAATTATGAGATATGTAGGTCGTGAGTAGTTAACTGTCAGTTGTAGCTTTCTGCTTCGCCAGGATGTTTTAGAAGTGAGTGGAGCTTTGAGATGGGGTCCTGTTTTAATTTAGCTTTACAAATCCTCCACACACTCAGAGACTATGACCGCTACCAAGTTTTTGTCTAATTAACTGTCAAAAGCCCAGCCATGAGCTGAGTTGTACATGAACATAACGAGATGGGATCACGTCATCCATCGTTTACTGCTTCAGATTGAAAACCACATCCATTCACATCCATTCAGCTTCTTCTTAAACGCTTGTCTAAATAAGCGATTTGGCTTCTTTTGTAATGTTGACAATCAGCACCGTGGTGTCATGCAATATGTTACTGTAATCCCATAATGTCCGGGATGTCTCCTAGGTAACCTATTTTTAGTACTGCTCTTCAGCCGTGGGGAAAGTTGTGTTGCCGTCTGACCTCACGGTACGTCCCTGTTTTCTCCTGGAATTCCATTTATTTTCTTGAAATCTCTGTCTCTCTCTCTCTCTCTCTCTCTCTCTCTCTCTCTCTCTCTCTCTCTCTCCCTCTCTCTCTCTCTCCCCCCCCTCTCTCTCTCTCTCTCTCATCCCCCCCCTCCCTCCCTCTCTCCTGGTTGGACCTCCTAGCCTGATAGATAAACTGGACTCTTTCCCCCAAAGAGGCATTTGTCTCACACTGTTCATATTTATAGCACATGGATGGCAAATCGAGCAAACTATACCGTACATTTCAGACACCCTTGGCGGCAATATTGACATGGTCTGCAATGGGAGTTCTGTGGCTAAGCACGACGGAAGACCTCAAACTGTCACAGGATGGCAGTGGCCTCTTTTACAGGCATCAGATCTCTTTCTCCTGAACAACATATCTTACTAAGGCCAACATCGTTAGTCCATCAAATCCTCCCTGTAAAACAAAGTTATCAGGATTCATGCAGTAGTTTTCTACTATATGACCTTCGATAAAAAGGTTGTAGTAGCCTGCAGTTTCAGTTTAGGCATAAACCTGATAAATGTTGCAAGCATTATCACTCAGCACTATCACATAAGCTGTAGATTTACTGCTGGAAGTTTAACAACTTGTTTTCATCATTATTTGGTAAGTTTAGCCCCAAGGACACAATCTCTTCGTACATGAAAGAAAGAAGTGAATTATCCATCAGCTGCATCAAGGATGAGAGATACTTTCTCAGTATGTAACTGGACCCACATCAAAACATGAACGTTCGCTGTGATCCTTGTTTTGTTATTCAATACTCTTACCCACCATCAGGATTCACATTTGTTTTCTTCAATGGGGAGGGACAAGAAGAGTGATTGTCAGTATCTGCTGAACTGCATTGTACATGAATACAATCAAACCAGCCAAAATCTCATTTTCCACCATTTGATTTCATAACATCCTTTTTTGGTTTGAGTTTCTATTTGCTTGATTTTAATACCCCCCAAAAAGATGATGGAAATCTCTCGAAGCCCTGAACCCCTTTGGCTTTTCCTGTCAGATGTCTAGACAGGAACTGAATGTAATATTCGGTCTCTTCACATCCAAGGTTTTCTGCAGTGGCCAAAGTCTGTTATTAACCATTCTAATTACTCATTCTTTTGAGCCCCCTTGCCAAGCACACTGGTTCGTCGCACAAGCGCACTTCCTGTGGGACTAATGACCACTTCCTGCCCCTCATGATTAAATTTTTCATAATGGTACTGAACTGTGTGGCATGCTGTTGTCCTTCTCCCAGTGTTGACCCAGCTGAAAGAGAAGAGACAATCTGATGTTGTGGAAAATGACTAGGAAAGCTGAATATTTTCCACAAACACGACTGAAGGATGTGGCAAGCAGTGCTGTGTTCACCTGTGCTCTAGGCTTCTGTCAGAGCTGGATCTGGTTAGTCTGTTTTCATCTTCATACCGCTATTCGGGGCGAGGGTGTGTGATATTAGACTTTCTGATGCATGCTTCTTCTCTTCACGTTCTCCAATTAGTCCCAGGCAGCGGCAGCTGTCAACTTTGATTGCGTTTTTTTTTTTTCATTTTTTTTTTTTTTATAATCCAGCAAGTTTGAAATTATACTCGACACAAATGATTTGCAAAGTCCCTCTGAAATATAACAAGAAATCTCATTCCGATTCGTTTATTGTGACTGACGGTGTTTTGTTTTTTTGAAGAGCACAAAAGATTCAATGTTTTTTTTTGTTTTTTGTTTTTTGTTTTTGGCAAACAAAGCCTACTTCCCTCAGAGTAATGGTCAACGCTCGCTGCCAGTTAAAGACCGACCTGGTTCTTTCTTGTTTCCATTAGCACACGGCAGGTTCTATTGACAGGACGTCAGCCTTCGGTTCCAGCCCGTTCCAACCAGATACTATATGGCCAAGCAAAAGTGACTGCACCCCAGCCGAATTGCACTCTGTCGAGCTGTTAATAGAGAGCTGTCAAACGCGAGGCCCATTACTGACTGAGACCAGGGGCCGTAAATCCCCCTGGCGTGCTCTACCGCTCGCCTGGCGTCAACACGGCCCCTACCCATCTGTTAGCGCCCGCCATTAGCATAGGGTGGTGTTGAGAGGGAACGTCTGGTCACAAAACACAGATCCACAACCAGCACACACCAGGAAGTCGAAGGGAGCTTCACTCTGTGGGTTCACCCTTAGACTCTACTTCTGCTCACAGCTGGACACACGCACACACACATACGCACCCCCTACTCACACCTCCCTATCAATTCAGTGCCATGTTTGACTATGCAGATGCAGAGTCCAGGTTAGAATGGTGCAGTACTTCCTAGTTTCGTATCTTAGCACACCCTATTATGTCACTTCCTGTGAAGAGGGCCAAGAGCAGTGCTGTATTTGTAATAGCAGCAGATTCTGGGAGTAAAATCATTTGAGGTCTAATTGGTCTTGGGATGAGTTCAATCCGTGGAGGTCCTTCGATGTAATTTGACTCAGTTTGTAAGTAATTTCCATGGAGATTTTGTATGATATAAGAAACTGTGAAATCCCTGCAAATCCTGTGCAAATAGAGTCTCTTCTGGCTCCTTGATTGAAAATTAAGATGAAAGAAAAGAAACGTCCATTCTTTAAAATGTTTTTTTTTTAGATCGATCCTTTTCCCCCTTCCTTCATATTAGGACTGCTGTGGAATCTGACTGTGACTGAGTTCTCAGTCATTCTCAGCTGTCCTGTCTTCTCTATCAGACACAACAAACCACCTATTGTTTCTGCCCCTCACAGAAAGACTGCATTATTGCCATCCTCCTTTCTGAGCCCCTCCCCAGACCACCCCTCCGACACCCAGGTTTTTCTAAAGTTCATATCCGTCAGTCAGTCTATTAGCCCCCCCCACCCCCCCGAGTCTCCATAATGACTTCCAGTGTTGTGGGAGGGGGGTCTGGGGGCGGTGGGGTCTGATAGTGGTGATGCCTTGTCTCACCGACAGCACAAAAGACTCATCCAGATCTGCCCTCCGCCTCCACAAAGAGCGATACGCATGCTGATTCCAGGCGGAAAGTGTGATTGCCCTCGTTCAGGCGGGGCACGGGGTGAAGGAAGGAGAGATATTACCTGTGTTGGCGAGTGCTGTCGCACATTTTCAAAGAGATGTGAGGCGGGGATTATCAGAGGGACCATGGAATGGTTTGATCTTTTAGTGGAGTAGCCTTTTGTGGGGAACTGTTCACCTCCTGGGAAAATAAAGGAAATGGTTGTGTCATGTTTGGATTGAAGTTACGAAGTTCGGACTGACTTCATTTCAAGTTATGGGCGTTTTTTTGTCTGCTGTTTTTAAGAGATCTACAGGACAGATAACCTCAACAAAATCTGACTTAAAAACCAAAAATATCTAATTTGGTTTATTATTGGTTTATTCATTATTATCTTTAGTCAATGCCAGTGGAGGATGTTCAGTATCATCGAATGAGAAACACTGTTGGAAAAAATAGTGCACCGAGGATCAACTTCAAGGAAAAGGGTTTCATCCAGACTGACCTGTTTTATTATTGATAGGATTGTGACTCTGTAACTAGGGGCTAGACCCATTAGTGCCAGCACAGGCCTCTGGAGACAACAGCCTACTGCACTCGAGCCAGTGGAGTGATTGACTTGGAAACACAATCGACTCCCAGCTACGGCTAATGCCAGCTAATGCCTGCCGTTATTAATTACCTGGCTAAAAGGGTCAATCAGGAATGAACCTCGGGTATATTCCAGCCTACCAGCTCACCGTTGCAAATGTCAAATTATGAGTAAGGGGTTCGGAATTAACATTACGAACCCGCGATTTGTCAACTTTTATTTGTGCCTCGAGGTGAATTTGTGAAATCGAATGTGTCGAAAAGAAAACATAGTGGCACCTTTCATATAAATGTGGGTGTCCTTCATGACAGACATGTTAGAAATGCAGCACAATCTCATTTTTTTCAATTTGTGGACCAGTAAACAAGATTTTGTAGCTCATGTACTGCTTCCGTGACTATAATTAAGACACAAAAAATATTTTCCAGTCTGACTGAGAAATCCAGTATGGCAGATGGTTGGGTTCCCAGATTTAGACTTCTATCAAAGTCTGTGTAACCACCATCCTCTTCCCACTCAAATAACCACTCATTTCCACTGGCCCTCTGGCCCCTGCGTTTGACCCCAGAGTTTAGCACTTTTGTAATTTTCTCTCAGGCAATTGATGTATCTCATTTCAAGGCCGATTCGAGACACATCCGTGCACTATCGAGTATTGAAAAAGTGCCTTCAAAGTTCTTTCATGCTCAAAAACAACGTACTTAACTGCACTCCAAACTCTCATCTTGTATGCTCACCACCACAATTATTTTGTGTTTTGTTTTGTAGATCCCACATCCATTCACAGTGGAGGATTCTGTGAAGAGCCATCTTTCATAGCTCACAGAGAAATGTGTATGAAAATCCCATCATCTCTCATTTTTTTGATAGAACAAAAAAATGCCCGCAAAGGGAACGTGTTCTTTAATGAACACGTGAGCCCATCTGGTTCTTATCATACAGTGTTCCCATTTGGGATTTTCTAATGGTTGAAAATTGGCATTAAAATCAAGTGAAGTGAAAAATCGCCCCCCCCCCCCCCCCCAAAAAAAAAAAAAGGAAAACGTGTTTTGAATGATGACCTCAATCATCCATTAACAGCCTGCCTGTAACAACATGCCGACATGTAATAGTCACGTTGACAGGAATATATAAAGGATATCGAATTATCAGGCTACATAGCATGCGGCTGAAACAGCACAGCAAACCAAATTACATACAGTCAACCACATACACGAGTTACCACGGTTACCCTTCCCCACAGTCTCCGACGACAACAGCACATCTGGTCCTTGTCTGATGACCATCCAACATGTAGAACCAGGGTTTTGACCATCCAACATGTAGAACCAGGGGTTTGACCATCCAACATGTAGAACCAGGGGTTTGACCATCCAACATGTAGAACCAGGGGTTTGACCATCCAACATGTAGAACCAGGGGTTCACTAAGCACTGTGGAGACATTCCCTATTTACTATCTTTCCCACCCTACAGTTCCCATCTTTCATTTGCTAGATGGCGATTCTCATCTCCCAACGTCTCCAGGTATAATGAATCTTCCCCGGCAGAGCGTAAAGATGATTGATGGGCGAGGCACTTATGCGTGCAGTGATGCTGGGATAAAGAGGGAGAGGAGAAAACAGACTAGAGATAATGGGTAGATTGCACCAGACTCATTACACCAGGCTTCACATCTGCATGTTGTGGAGAGGCTGTCACATGGGATGGGGCTTTTTTCGTCCTAATTGCGCCGTAGCGGGCATCTCGAAACGAACGCAGCGAGGATATTTTTGCTCCAGATTTTGTTGTCTGTCGTGGAAAAAGTTTGTCTGTGAACTGCCAAGTGTGAGGTTGTCCAAGGAGTGGAAGGCCTGTTTGTTTGGTTGTTGTCAGCAATCAAGTTTCAGGTTGAGCAGTTCAGTCATTACCTAGAGAGAAAGCCTTTCCAAGCTGGAAACTGGATTTACCCAGCGGGAAAAAACACACTTCGTTAGTCAACCTCTTGAAAAATCTGCTAGCATGATTATTTTTCATGGACACAGACTTTGTAACTGGAGCAACCGCGAAGGGTTGGCCAACTCCTGATTGGAGCACTGACATTGTCTCAGATCTCCATAGCAACTTCTTCCACTTGTTCTTGTCTTGTTTGTCATTTTCATAAGTTTGCTGTCATGTCGTCCCAAAATGAGTTAATTACAGCGGCGGACGCGTGGCATGCTGTGAGAGATGACAGGAAAGCTCAGATGTTGGCTGATGGATTAGCAAGCCTGTTTATTTTAGCGCTTAAAGTGTTTATTTATGAATTCCTCAGCCATTGATGCTTGCTGTAATTCCTTAATGACAGCCCTGTCCCAGCCTGTTTCAGTAAACACTTTTTCTACCTTTTGAGGACTTGAATAAGCAAAGGAAACTCCCTACAAAAAACCCTGCTGATTACCATCAGCCACTAATAACTTTAACAGTTTTTTTTAAGGCTTCACCACCGGGGGGGGGGGGAAGCATCCTGTTATGACCTAGACTTGAAGCAATGCAACCACCTTCCGACCCTTCAAGCCTTGAAATGCTGATTAAAAATGATAAATGCTCTTGAGATATTGCTATTCCACAATGCATCTCCTCAGCTGCCCTCGGGCCTTGTTGGCTGTGGGTAACAAACAATGCCTTTCTTGTTTCTTATCTTGATCAAATAGTCACTGATTCACCCTCCTTTCATACAGGACTTTTTTTTGAATTATATCTAAAATAATCCTTTCTGCCACTTCTGTACTTGGTCTTTCAGAGACTGAACCCCAAGCTTTGACGAGATTCAGGCTTGTGAACCGCGAGAAAGGCCACATTTTACTGGATCCCTTATCTCTCTTCCTGGTTTACACACAGAAAAAAAGTGTTGTTAGCTTTAAGCCAAGCTGAGATAGGATTTGTGTACCTTATATTCTGAAGCAGTTAAGCTTATTTTCCCCTCGTTTGTTCATAGCCCAGACGTGTAGTTTCTGTCAGAGCGATGCCAAGGAGAGAGGGGGGGGTGGTATCCCTCCTTCTGGGTGGCCACACTGACCCTCCTGTTTCATAACCTAAACTTGATCTTTCCTTGACGGAATTGGTTTTGTTACACGTTTTTGTTTATGTGTCATATTTCATAAAAATGGCCGGAGCTTTGTTTTCAGATGTGGGTGCAGGACAGCTGTTTTTAATAACCGAGGATGCGGCTGTTTAAATACGATTTTCTTAATTAAGTGTGTGAGTGTGTGTGAGTGTGTGTGTGTGTGTGGGTGTGTGTGTGTGAGTGGGGGACTCGTAGCAGTTCCTCAGGTAAGATAAGAGGACTTCACCCTAACAGAAATAAGTGTCTCGCATTGGAGAGCAGCTACCTTGCTGTCTCCAGCACATTCTTCAGATACTCAGCTTTTTTGGGGCATAAATTACCCAAAAATATGTGATGGAGCGAAGCCTGCTTGGCTCAGCTCAGAGGAACAACAGAAGGCAACGTGACCGCGACTCAGCAGCCCTTCTCCCGTAGCTTGTCGTAGCTTCTCCTACAAAACCCCCTAAAACCTCCCAGGCCGTCTCCCATGGCCACGACCTCTCCTCGGCTAGGAGGGAGGCTGGCTGTGCCGTAATGGAAAGTCTTCTGACAGAATTCGAAGTGAATAAAGAGAGGGAGGAAGAGAGGGGGGAACAGAGGAGAAGAGAGAATAACAGAGTGCTATCCATCAACGGCACAATCGCTGGCTAGGATCCTCCGTTCAGATTAGGACTGTTTAGAAAGATGGATGGCTATTGTCACAGCCCAGCATCTTCCCAAAAGGCTTAAATGAATCTAAAGATTCTCAGTAGTGGCTTGAATTACCTCTGTAATAACTGCAATAAGGCCTGGGCTAAACCCAGTTCATAGGTGATTATGGTGCCAGTTCCCAGTGTTATCATCACAGATCGTAAACATTAGCCTGCCCTAACCTCTTCAGCACAGGCTCATCTGAACTAGAGTGTGCACACGATAATGTTGGTGGCTTCCTGGAGATGGTCGGAGAGGGGAAGTAGAAATTGTATCACCTACATATCCATATAGATACTTGAACTATAGATCTAAATGTCAAGTTATCTATATTTCGAGTATCTATATTAATATGCATACAGTACCATTTCTTCTGCCTCTCTCCAACCATCGATCATCCATCATCAAACCATGAATATAGAAATGTACATATGGTATAATACCACTTGTTTAATATTTGGATTAGACAGACAGCATTAGCATCCCCCATGTGCATAAGTCATGGTTTTGTTTTTATAACTTATTTACATACTTAAAAAGTGCCAGGATTCAATTCCCAATTTAGTTTGATTGAAAATCCAAAGTTATTTATTTCCCCATCAGCATCCTGTGGCCACAAAAACTTAAAATGTGTTTCCAAGACGACAACAATACACGGATCATCTCATAGGGCATCGACGCTGTATGACTTTTTATGTCGACTCCTCATTCTCTCCAAGAAAATCGTTGTAGTGAACATGAAAAGTTTTTTTTTTATCTGGCCCTCAGAGAAGCACTTGTTGTTAGATCATATTGACAGGTTATTTATGTCTCTGGTGGAAATCATTTTGGATTAGTGTACTGCTGTGAGTAAATGAAGCTTCATAAGGAGTCTTGCTGTGTCACTGGAACTATCTAGAGTATTATGTCTAATGTTATGAAAGTCCCACATACTTTGTACTGTGCATCATACATTCAGAGTCTTCCCTTTAGGCAGTATAAGTCCATTTGATGAATGATTTCAATACCTTTTTAATACCTTCTTCCTCCTTGTGGAAAGGACTGGCAAGCCAGAGAGCTAATGATTTGTGTCCGTAAGGACTCAGCAACGATTATGTAAACTTTAGCATGTTCCTTGTTTAACCCAAAGGAGAAACGTTGTTGCCGTCGGTTTTGCCCTGGTTGCTTCAAACGGCCTTGGAAAATAATGGAAGATGATGAAATATTGAGTCAAGCTATGCTAACTACCTAAGGGCATAACTGTCATATAAAATACATTTAACTACTCCAGGTCATTCGTTCCAGGCGTTGAATGTATTATTATTACATGGAGTTTCTAACGTGAAAAGGAGGGTATTGCCTCCTCAAAGATGGTCAGTTAAATCAAGATTTTCAAGATACATAGAAACTCGACTCAAATACCAATCTTACTGAACAACCATCCAAAGCATGGCACCAATGTGGAGGGTTCTTCAGGCAAAAGAGCTGTGATCTGTGGTTATCGACAGTAGGCCAGTCAACACGCCTATTCAAGAGCCGTTCAGCTTCCTGCCTACGTGGGATTCGTTGAAAAAAAAAAAAAAAGAGAATCAGAGAATCGTTCTGATGGACACAATTACTGTCGTCTCCCTGTCTGGATCCTCAAATTACCCGCGGTCTTCTGGTCGTTGGGACTGTCCTTCCACCGAGCGATTTTAATTACTCATTAAAGACAGTCGCACCTTTTATAATCCCTCCTCTTAAGCCCCTGCCGTTCCTGCCGTGTTACGGGGGAAGGAGGTTGTCGGCTATCGTTAGCTTTAGCCGTCGGCTCGGAAGCTCTATTACCTTTTGTGTCAATGATGAATTGATGAAACTCCGCCATCCACGTGCGTCCTCTCTCAATATCCTGAGGTCGAAAGGGCGACCATTTCTTTGTCTCCTTATTTAATTTCCTGCCCAGCTAAGGCTCTTGATTAATGCTTCAGGATCTTTTCTTCTTTTTTCTTACGATTCTACGGTATCACCCAACGCCTGTGTTCTTTGAAAGGGGGAATATTTTTATCGTAATGACAGGTCTTATTTGGAGTTTGTCATTAACGGAATGAAAAACTCTGTATAATAGTCTACTTTTTAAGCTTTCAACATAAATATCTGGTGGCAGTTGAATATTGCATGATGGGAAACGGGAAAGCAAAATTGCAGTGGGATGTGCTTAAGCAAACAATGCTCTGTTTGCTGAAAGTGTCAAGGGTTCTTGTCAATAACAATTGCTCGTGAACACCTACACTCTTTTAGTTGTTTTGATTAAGAAGGCGTGAAAATGTGTTGCTAAAATCTGGACAAAGGGCTGATATTCAAGGGTTAAACAGGGTTTTCAATTGATTATAAAGCCCACTGCATCTTGTTGACTTTAATCTCTACTCTTAACTCACTTGCATCCCTTAGTTTGGCTCATGTCTCGTTTCCAACCTCGTAACATCTCTCCTCGACTTGCCATAGTTCTCTTCCCTCCTGCCTACCTGGAGATTTAAAGTATCCTTTCACCTAATCAGGCAAAACATGTTTTATGTATTTGTTTATTTGTCAGGGACAATGCAGCGCACATTATTACATACATAGATAATGTTGTAGATGTGTTGCATAAAAGGTTTTTAGCCAATAGGCTAATTTGCAACCCCAGTCCCTGATCACTTTCCACTTAAGGTCTAGAAAGGCTATATCCAGAGGCTATGGACTAAATGTTTTAATAATGTTGTGTTTTAATAATGTTGTCTGTGGAAACAAGGTTACAACTTCAGCTATAATCGGACCATCCTTGTTGTCATACTAAACCAGGGGCGTAGCCAGAATAATATTTATGGGTAGGCCTTGAAAAATATGGACAGGCATCTTTTCATTTTTTGTTTTTTATTTATTGACTTTGCGATGTGCACTCGGTGCATAATTTTTGGGAGATATTTTCGTTTTTGGGTAGGCCTTAGGCCTATGCCTACCCGTGGCTACGCCCCTGTACTAAACACAGGCGTACTTCAGAAAGGGGTTAAAACGCTCAAGTTCCCCGTTTCTCATTCACTGCGTCTGTGTCTAAAGTGAACAGACGTCTTTAAACACATCTAAAAAGCAGACCGCTCGCACAAGACTGCCAACCAGGGACCTTCAGAAATGGGCTGAGAGCGTTGTCTAATCGGATGCTAATTAAGTCGCCGTATAAACTAAAGGCTAAGCTAAGAGTGCCAGGAGGGAGACACCTGGCCAGGAGCGAGTCACCATCACCGGCCTCTCCTCGATGGCTGTCACAGCTCTGCTGGTTTTAATTAAATGACCCGAAGCTGCGCTCAAAAGAGTCGATGCAGAATAAACGAGTCGTGGGGGCGTGCCACCCCCCCCTCCTCCCGGTGGAGAACCTGGATTATCCCAAAACGTTCCCGCCGTGAGATTCGTTCTCCTTGACCTCCTTCCATATACTTCCACCCCCAAAGAGCTTACAGGTGCGTTCAGGGCTAAGAGAAGCAATTTAGATTAGAATTGTTTCAAGACTTGTTCAAGTGAGGAGAGAGAGAGAGAGAGAGAGAGAGAGAGAGAGAGAGAGAGAGAGAGAGAGAGAGAGAGGGAGAGAGGGAGAGAGGGAGAGAGGGAGAGAGAGAGAGAGGGAGAGAGAGAGAGAGAGAGACAGCGTGTGTGAGAGAGAATTTCTGTTTGTGTAAGGACAGTCTGAATTATTTCCTAAACTGCCCCTCGTGAATTCCCTTTGCTCGACATTGCTGTAATTTGGATTATAATAATCTTCTTCTTCCGTGTTTCCACTCCTCCATCCTCCCCTCCTCAAGCCCCACCTTGTCCCTGGGGGTTGTAGAGGAGTCGGTGTTGAAACTCGAGCCTGCTGTGATGGGAGTTCTTTCACCCACTTCAACCATCTTAAGGATGGTAGAGAGCTAACATGGCTTCTGACCAGAGCTGACCAGGGGACAGGTTAGCCCTGCGCCTGCGCGTCCTCTTGCCCTCCTGCCATCAGGGGGCTCCACACACAAGGGCTCGGTGGAAAAATAGAACAAGGAAACCGGAGAGAGAAATCATTTTAGGGTCGATTAGATCAGCGTTCACATCGTCGACGGTCACTCAATGATCTTTACTCTATCTATGGGAATGACACGACAGGGTGTAGCCTAGCCAGTTGATAAGATTCGATGACAAACACTAATTCAGGAAGCCACCTCCTGGAAATGAGTCTCTGCAGGTTGGGATGTCTGCTAATTGTGCTTGTGTAACGCTCGCTCACACTCGCATGCTGTTCTCCTGAGGAAGCGTTTTTCCAGCCTTGAGGAGGCCGAATCACGGCCGAATCACCGAGCCAAACAAGAACTGAGACCCTCTCCTATTCTGAGACGACATTGAGGCACTTTTGACTCAAACGCTCTTGGTTTCCTGCTCTTGAGATGTAGAAGAATATAAATTGCGTTTGCCACTGAGTCAGAGAAAAGAGGGAGTGTATGCAGATGTTATCATTTTAGCATCCGCTCCGCGCGGCGCATGACTAGCATGGAGAGGAGTGAAGCGGTCGGACATTCTCCCTGGCGGCACTGCAAAGTAGCCTGGTTCTGCCCTCCTACGTACTTCTGCTCAATTTTAATTTTGCTTCTTTACTAGGTATGGGATTTCGGTGTATTAGTTGGGTTTTTGGAAACAAAATTTTTGTAGGTCCAATCAGCAATCAGAGGGAGTGGCTGAGAACGATGACGTTGATGTTGTGCACTAGTTTGAGTTGTAGTTCAGTCATGGTGGCGGAGAAAAATGCAAGCGAAGCTATTCGGTCTGTATCGGAACTCCATATCCAGAGCAAGAACAATCTTTGCTGAGTTTTGTTGGTGGCCATGATGTTGTGGCCCTCCTCCCCACGGGGTTCGGGAACAGTTTGATTTTCCAGCTACGGCAGCTGGCTCTGTTACAGTAGTGGTAAAGAAATTGAGGAATAGGTGAACGCTAGCAATTGGTTATGGCAGATCAGAGTGGCTCTGGGCAGATCCAATAGTTTTAAACTTCAACACAGTACCCGCTTCAAGGAGTTAACGCTTGTCAATGGAGCAATCCCAGACTCTCTGTACAAATGAAATGTAGAGAGTCTGGTTAGGACCAGGCTAACTGCAAACTGATTCACATGTAAATGCAAATCATAGAGAACGGGAAGCCTAAACATTTGAGTTATTTACAGATGAGTTTTGTCTCGTGCCACAACGTAATGTTGTTTGGCTGAATGTTGAAAACAGGCACTGGCTCATCAAGTGGATTCATTATAAACTGAGCGAGGGAGGTAGACTCATAACCGAATTCAAGAGAGCCTGAAAAATATAAAAGGATTTTAAGAAATCTTTTTTCAAAGACACTTTGCATTCTATGCCTTCTCACTGTGTTTCTCAGAGTGGCAGCTTAGCATAAAAGACTGAGATAAATGGGGATCCTCGCATGACCTGAAATCCCTTCCTACCAGAACTTTCTCCACAGAACTTTGTGTAAAATACTAGAAAGGTGCTGGAATTAATGTTTCACCAATGGAAGGTGTGGAAGAAATGGGATTTCCTGTTGCTTACAGGTGTCAGTCAGTACATCAGTTACTCTTCGTCAAAGGTAACCTTTATGGTTTCCACTGCGACATGCAGCCATAGACAGTTATGCAATCTTACCAACATAAAAAAAAAATCTAAGACCAAATATTTTTCATCACTTTGACTGATGCCTAGCATTATTCCAAAGCACATCTCCAAACCATGCATTCACATACATAAAAAGTAACTTTCCACAGCACACCACAAGTTTTCATTCACTTTTCACTTCCATGCTATATCTACCTTTATATACTCAACCAAAAGCTTCAACATATATCATAATAAAATTAGAAAACCTCACAAAGTACTGACAAACAAACTGTTTCCAGTCATGGGAGTTTTCCTGCGTCTTTGGGGAAAGGCAAGCCCTTAAATGTATACAGTGTGAATATTTTTTCCTAAGCCAATTGATGTTTTTCTTTGAAGGGAACCTTCCTGATTTGGGGCAGTTGGCGGAAAGCTTTCAAGCCCTTTTGCTTTAAACATCAAACTGCCTGTCTTAAGATTCTGCTCTTAAAGTAAGCACTGACGAGAGAGAAGAGAGAGAGAGAGAAGAGAGAGATGAGAGAGAGAGAGGAGAAAGAGAGGAGAGGGAGAGAGAGAGAGAGAGAGAGAGAGAGAGAGAGAGAGAGAGAGAGAGAGAGAGAGAGAGAGAGAGAAAGAGAGAGAGAGGAGAGAGAAGGCAAGAAAAAGAGGGAGAAAGTAAGAGAGAGGGGAGAAAGAGAGAATGAGAATGAGAGAGGAGGTGAAAGAGAAGGAGAGAGATAAGGAGTAAGAGGACAAAAGAGAGAGAGGGAGAGAGGAGAAAAAGAAAGATAATGAGAGAGATAAGGAGAGATAGGACGAGAGAAGGAAAGAGAGAGAGAGAAGGAGACAGACATACACATTGAAGACACCCACAGCGTAGAGGTGTATGATCTCAACATTTCTCCTGAGGGACCGAATCAGAAGGATAAGGCCAAACTTTAAAATGCCACTGCAGCTCCGAGAAGGAAATTAAATCTGACTCGCTAAGGACAACTCTGACATGGACAATTAATAATTAAAGTAGATTTTTGCTTTAATGAGCTGTTCAATTAGTGAGTGGTCCCTTGGGTGGGTGTTTTATGGTGTTGTTGCATGGTCATGCTCTCCCTGCCGTCCCCGCGTCTGAATGCGTTTACGCCACGAAGGAGCCACCAAAATACCATTAACCTTGCCTTCCCTTTAGAGCTGGATGATGGTCCACAGGGGTAAGGGTTCCCCAAGACGTGCAGCAGTCACCAGGGTGAGCACCGCGCTGACCGCGAGCGAAGGATAACACCGGGCGGCTCTGATGCTGTCGGCTGCATGAGACAGCTTCCTGTTAGTCAAGTTGTTTCATTATCCTCAGAGATAATGACTCCTTTTCAAGTTGACACAACTTTCTCACTCCTGTAAAGTATGTGGGCGGCACTTTACATGAAGTTTGCATTAACGATCATGTAACTACAAAGCCATGCTCATGGTAAAGCCAAAACAGGTCCATAGGACTTGCTATGTAGGCCTAGTTGTACTCTGTTATGGTTTAGTGGTACAAGTTATGACAAGTGAATGTTAACATTGGTCTTGTTTTGGTAACACAACCTTTAATAGTGCTTTTACAACATCCTGTCACGGCCGCAGCCGTGCCCCCCTGGTGTTTTTGCCCTGTCCTCGTGTTCCCTGTCTTATTGTCTTCACCTGTGTCTCCTTCAGTTCTCGTTAGTTTCATTGTGTCCACCTGTGGCTTGTTTGTTTCTGTGTATTTAAGTTACCGTTTTGATAATGAAACCTCTGTTCCTCGCAATGCCACGCTTCTGTCGTGCATTTGGGTCCTACCCCACCTCACATCCTCACACCCCTCCTCCACATGACATGTGTAATGTCAGACCTAACACAAAGTCATTGGAACAATCTAACCCTTAATATAGGTGCACAGTAGCTATGTAATCTGTGGTAGTTACTATGACCTTTAAAATGTTGACAGTAGGTTGCCTTGGTGATGGCTACCCAAACAACAAAACAATCCAAATCCTCTCTTTCAGTCAATCGTGGACACCCATCAGAATCTGAACGTGACTGAACCAAGTGACAGGATCTTCCCTTCAAGGAGACGTGTTTTGACAGTCTGTCTTCTGCAGATGTTAGTACAAAGCCCCCTGTTGCTAAACCTCGCTCTCGCCGACATCTTGAAAGAGACGAACGCTGCCTTATCAAAGTGTGCGACGCCAGCGCCCATGTTCAACGAGTTCCTCTCAGAAAAACTTGTATTTGATGAAACCAATGGTGGCAATCAGAGTTGAAAGCACCCCCTCCTGTTATTGACATCTGTCTCAGCGGCAGTGTTTAGGGCTGCTCATGAATCTGGAATCAGCCCGCGAAGAGGCTCTCTGAGTGCCGCTTTTGTGTCGCTGACAAGAAAATTGATGGGACGGCTTCCATGGCCTGGTGTCATGCTTCATAATAAGTGCCATCGACAGTGTTGTGACGATGTCTGTTACAGCTGTAAGGTCAAATGTTCCTTGATGAATTTCTGATCACTGAGATATCGGCAGGACATTGATCGTTTCTCTTCAAGGAAATGATCAGGCTGTTTATTTTCTACTGACGGTCCGTCTCCTCCTCTATCTCCATCTTTTGTTTCTTAAATGAACAAACAGCTGAAGAATCCAGCAACTTTGGATCTGTTCCGAGTGACTGATTCAGCCCACAAGTCCTGCACTCAAACAAAGGCTAATGTGTCACATTATCAAGCCGCTAATGTGTCATGTTAGTGTTTCCCCTAGGAGGCGGGGGGCGACCATGTAGAGACAGAAATGACATGCAGTCGTGTAAATAAGATCCGTAACATAAGGCCATTTAGTTTGTTTAATAAAAGAGCAAGCTATAGACCTGTTTTATAGGAAAGGTAACCTTAAATGACTTATTTTGTGATCTGGCGCTATATAAAAACAATTTAAAAAAATTGGGGTGGTGCCGATGGGGGGGCAAAGCGCCCCTTATTATAATGGTAGGGGAAACACTGGGTTATCAAGCCTCTAATGTGATATATAAAAAAATTATTTGTGTTTTGGCTGCCCAACAGAGAAGAACAAAGGTTTGCAGTGCCCGTTGATTCCAAGTCCTAACCCTCCTCCAATTGCGGCCATCTGCTCTAAACGGAGCTTCGAACGTGTCGAACGGCACATTTCTGTTCGATGAGGAAATCGAGGAAAACGGACCTTGTAGGTTCTCCTCATCCCTGCTGTCGTACGAGGAGCACAGTAGCGGCCCGCTCTCAGGGGGCTGTGTGTCGGCAGCATGTTTTGTTGACGCCGCTCCACGAAGGGCCTCGCGTTCCGGGCGAAGTCTTCGAGAGGGGGGAGGGGTGTTAGATTTGTGGTCCTCCTGGACTGACTGGAAGCCAAAAGCCCTTTGTGGCAGCTGGGCTGGGATTTATCAAAGTGGGTCAGATTGAGGAGCACATATACATTTATATTTAATGTTCCCTGTGGGACTGGTGCATTGGGCTATGAATAATTCTTCATAGACAATGGTTGTCACATTGTGAGCCCTGCGTGTGATCTGTAGTAAGGCAGCCTGTGATTGTCTCCCTGTGTGATTATGAAGGATTTTAGCGAGTGTGACTTTGCTTTCTGCTCGTGTTTGTTTCCCACCGTCTTTGCACTGTGTGTGTGTGTGTGTTTGTGTCGGTGACATGCATGGATGGAGTGTGGCGGCGCTCTTGTGTTTGTGCACGTGTGTGTGTGTGTGTGTGTGTCAATGCGGACATTTCACGCCCTGCTTTATCGTGAGCCTGGCATAACTGCACAGTCGGTTTGGCTGCTCCACTGTGTGAAAGTGGCAACACTGGTCTTTGCTCGCTCAGTGCATGAAAGTAGCATTGCCTCAACAGTCAATAGTATGAATTATGTATGGCAGGAGTGAAAGTCTTGTTCCTCATCATCTGCAGCCTGTACAGCAAATTAGTATTTAGAGTGATGTCTGCTTTTACCGCCCGGATTTTTGCGAAATGTTACGGTGTTATATTAAGGTATTCGGCGCTCGTCCTCTTCTGAGTTTCTCTTCTTCCCCTGTGAAGAGGTCAGTCTAGGAGGTGACATAGTGAGAGGTGTGTTTTATACAGGTCAGATTGGGGTGAGCGTGGATTATCTTCACCCCTGTCAGGCCCTGTCTGTGATTGGTGGCCTGTCATCCAAACCTGCTTTGTGATTGGCTCTGCGATAGCGAAGCGTGAAAGGTTGGATGTGGGTGGGCAGGTAGCTCACCTGATGAGTGTGTGTACCTTTTATGTTGAGGTCCCTTTGCAGCACATCTCTCTCTCTCTCTCTCTCTCTCTCTCTCTCTCTCTCTCTCTCTCTCTCTCTCTCTCTCTCTCTCTCTCTCTCTCTCTCTCTCTCTCTCTCTCTCTCTCTCTCTCTCTCTCTCTCTCTCTCGCTCTCTCTCGCTCTCTCTCTCTCTCTCTCTCTCTCTCTCTCTCTCTCTCTCTCTCTCTCTCTCTCTCTCTCTCTCTCTCTCTCTCTCTGTTCAGGCTTGAACACACTGACACGACACACCAAACCGAGTCAGCTTCATTTGGAGGCAAATTCATGAATTCCAACACGCTATTCCTCAGCTTCTACAAAGAAGCTCTGCAACTGAAGGCGGAACAGTCTTTCCCTCCCTCGGCTCAATCATTCGGGGGGGTTTGTTAGATCCGACAAATGGACTTGTTTCACCGTTGACGTGTGACACAAGGATTAGTTTGTTTCTAGTTCCGAAAGCTTGTTGCCTTTTCAGTGCAACTGCTCCTAGGCCGTGAGCTCTTAAAGAACCACTTGCTGTGATATTAGTTCACTACCCCTGGTCATGTCTGCTGGTTTGGTCCACCAAAGCCTCCCATCGCATCACTCTTGATTTCAGACTGAGGAGAACCCAGTTTCTGGGATAAATTAAGCCAGATAATCCAATCCTCTCCATCCAGCCAGTGGCTGGAACATCCAGCCCAGGCATTGTGTTGTGTTAGGAGGCTGTTCTCTCCACTCATTTAGGCTGTCTGTCTCCATTACACCTGTTTCGACCGACTCGCCACGTTTTGACGTTGGGCGCTTAAGTGGCGACGTCTTTGTTGAGATAGAAGCGCACGGACCCCTTGTTAAACTTGTAATCCTCGCTGGTCTTGAGCCTGAACCAGGAGACTGTAGCTGTTTTGGCTGATAAAAGTCAATAGCGTGTGGTCGTTTAGCTTCACCTTTGGTCCGTGTGGCCTGACATCCCATAATAATACAATGATTTTTGATGTTAAGAGTGACCCTTTTAATCCTCCAGTTCGACATAGATCAACAATATACTTCCTGGGAAGGGGCGGGGCTGAGAGGTGCACAGGTGGCTAGCTGAGCTTTGTTCCTGTCGACTAAATGCATGTAGAGCATCAGATGGAGTGATTAGATCATCTGACAGCAAGCACACTGCCCTGCTGAAACCAAAACAATGCCTGCTTTAACAGTCCTCTCTCCCTCTCTCTCTCCCCCTCTCTCTTTCTCTTATTCCTTCTAGGTAAGCACTCTCGTTGAGCACCCTGTGGTATTGCAGAGGGGGAAGGGGTTGGGGGCCGCGGGCCTCCTTTTCTGCCCACCCCGGAGGGTGTCTCCTGGGCCGATCGTAAGGTGGGGACTGACGCAACACAGCCCTGAGCTTACAGAATGACGGCAGGCTTCAGCAGGTTGGAGACAACGGCCAAACCACTCCAGTCCCGACACTGACTGGCGAGTTTCAGAGCCTTGCACCAGACAGCGAGAGCTGGCCATGGCTCTGGACAGGATTCAGTGGTGTGTTTATCACCGAGCTTGATAAACACACAAACAGGCACCTTACAAACAGGTTTTGTTTTGCAGTTTCGGGTTGGTTTCAGATCATTGACACTGTCATTGTCACACTTCCCTCTATACTCTAACCCTAGCCAACCATCAAATCTATTTGGTCAAATTCCAAACCCCTTTCAGCCACTGGCTGTCTAGGTTTGTGTGGTCCATTAGAGTTGATGTTACTGGGCTGAGGTCGTAATGAACTCTTCTACCTCCCCCCAACATTCAAGTTGAAGTGCGTCACAACGACTTATCTCAACGTGACCCCACTTTAGTTTTTTCTGTTTTCAAATAGCACGTTCATTTCCCACTGTCGGTCTTTCTCAAAGATGCACAATAGGCAAGCTCCAGTTGTATTAATATGTAAATAGCTCTTTCTCTCTCTCTCTCCGTCTCTCTCTCTCTCTGTCTCTCTCTCTCTCTGTCTCTCTCTCTCTCTCTCTCTGTCTCTCTCTCCCTCTGGGAGCTTTGAACTGAAAACCACTTCTCTCCATTACGGTCTCCTTTGAGGGTGCTTAAGGTCACTACTTTGTGCTTTTCAACTGCCACTTTGACACCAATGTTTGGCCCCTAGATCTTAGACTTTTGTGTTTCCACTCCTGAGGAATCTCCTCAAAATGGTTTCAGGGTTCTTACCTTTGTGTGAGAAAGCCCATTATGGTGCAAGATTGTGAGCGTGAAGTGGACAGTTTGCAGAGACAGTTGAAGGTTGTGCCACCAAAACAAGATCAGTGTTGACATCCACTTAAAACCCAAACTTGGAAAAACCAACTGCCTCCCTACCAAGTTTCACTAAACCGTAATGAAGTGTAACTACAAAGTAGCTTCTAGGTAACTAAAGTGTTACTTTATGTATTGCTAATAGGTATATTAGGTATATCAACTAACATCTTCTTGTATTTGGATAGCCCTGAGCCTTGCCTTTGGGGTCACTGGATAGCAATGTCACACAGACCTACACGCATGCACATAGAAGTGGACCTTAAACCAAGCTAAACATTCTCAGCAACCTCAAAGAACAGGATTATCATATCATTAAAGGATTATCATGTGTTTTGTGTTTACGACAATGACACTGACTTGTTCTTCCTGTTTGCCAAATGTCTTCAAATTACCCTGGGTGGTGGAAACACAAAATGCCCCCAAAAAAACAGTCGTTTTTTGGCCCCATTTACTGTATGTTGGGACCCTGCGTTCAGTGGAAAAGTCCTGAAATAAACCAGTCTGGGCTGAAGAGGGAGACTCGTTGGTTGCAGTCCTGCAGTGTCAGCAGGTAGGCAGTTCACAGTACTGTGAAATATTTTGATATTAGGCATGGCATTGGAAGTAGTTTAGGAATTGATTCTTATATGAATATATCCTAACTCCTGTACTTATGGTCAAATGGTTAATGGACTGCATTTATACTGCACGTTTTTATACCTTAGCGGCACTCAAAACGCTTTACAATTTTGCCTCTCATTCCCCCATTCATACTCACACACACAAACCGTAATATGTTTTGTACCATAGCACAATGTTCACAATATAACATATTATGGTGTTTTAAAGCAAGATTACCAAACATCCTGGTGCATCTAGACACATTTCTAAGTGTATAGCATTTTTACAAATTGTTCCCGTGTTGTTGACAAAGGATATTAGATGTGTTTTCAAATCAATGGCGTGTGCATTTGTTTTCTCAGTTGAATAGCTGATTGGATTTCTTCCTCCACATTTCGCAAATGCCCCAAGCTCAGCTACAACTCACAACCTTTTGTTGTGATCTCAAACACAGTCTCTGTCCTTTCCCCCAAACTCTAGTTTTATCGTACATTTCTCAGTAACTTCCATAGAGTCTTACAGTATCTCTATTTGTGAGGAATGGAATATTCCATCCATTGTATCGGCTTAAAGACAACAAAAAGATTTCCCGAAAGCATAGTGAAGCTTGTGATGAAATCTTTCAGGAAATTTTGTTTTTATACCATCTTTGAGGATATCTAGTCATTTGTTTTCAATACATTTGCCACAGGCCTTGAAAATCCCCGACCCTCTGTGAATTAGAAAATGAAATGAGAACCTTGATAGATGAAAATGGGCAGGTGAGAGACCTTGAAAGCTGTTGAATACATAATGAAAATTTTCAAAAAGATGGCATCTACCTTATTATCTAGCAGGTTAATAATATTGTGATTTAATGGAACATTAAAACAATGTAAAGTCATCTATGAGCCTCTGCATAGCTTTCACTATACAACAAATTAAATATGTTAAAGGGAAAGAAAGATCAACTAAACTTAATGTGCCATATCAATTTCTGGAATTTTAAGATCACGTTGAGATTGCATTTTAAAAGTAATTGAAAATTAATTTAATTTAACATTCAAGGAGTGGAAACACATTCCAATGAAAATAACAAAAATGACTTTGTTGTCTTATTGTAAGTAAAGTTTCAGAAAGTAACTGGTCAAGTTTTTGTTATTTAAATCACTTCCAAGCCCTTGTCCCTAAACGAGACCACGAGGAAAGTAGATGTTGTTCAGGAAACAGAGTTAAGGCAGACAGCGAAATGTGTACGTCACAACTGCATTCCTTTCACTATACAACAAATTAAATATGTTAAAGGGAAAGAAAGATCAACTAAACTTAATGTGCCATATCAATTTCTGGAATTTTAAGATCACGTTGAGATTGCATTTTAAAAGTAATTGAAAATTAATTTAATTTAACATTCAAGGAGTGGAAACACATTCCAATGAAAATAACAAAAATGACTTTGTTGTCTTATTGTAAGTAAAGTTTCAGAAAGTAACTGGTCAAGTTTTTGTTATTTAAATCACTTCCAAGCCCTTGTCCCTAAACGAGACCACGAGGAAAGTAGATGTTGTTCAGGGAACAGAGTTAAGGCAGACAACGAAATGTGTACGTCACAACTAAGTTGTAGAAAACATCACCGATGACAATAGCAAGATAACACATTTAACATTGTCGAGACTGCGAAAGTGCTCAAGAAATACAAACGCAAATAAATCATGTTTGATGTGCCCAAGAATTGCCCATCTTCAAAAGATTAATATATTCATGAAACGGTTTGGGCTTTATTGTACTATGTACCATGCTTTACAACAGTACCTTATAATTTACCTTGTGATTTATGGACACCTACTCTATTCATGTTTCATGTTCCAGGATTCTTCTTCTCTGGTGTTTGTTCAGTTTGGTGGCAGCTGAGCACCTGAGCCCTGGTCTCATTAAGCCACGAGTAAAACAGTCACAATGAGGTTTCACACCTGAGCAAACAGGTGAACAGCAGATGGAAATGCTTGGCCTTTCGTGTTGACGGCTTAAGTACTTATTCAGCTCGAGTCAAAGCAAAGGAATCATGTCTGTACCTTACTGTATACACGCTCCGAGGCTGCAGGATAGTCCTGTTGTGCTGTGTTTATGGTGCTCCAGAACTGTCACATGAAAGCAGTTGTGTGGTCCATTTAGTCATGTGATGTGCTGAGAGTGCTTAAGTAAGATGTTCATCCATACTGATGATACTGTAGCGTCCTACAACTGTACATCAGATAGCTCTCTGTTGTGAGACATATGATTTATTTCTTAGAGATATACTTGGACGCCAGTGATTTTGTGGAATTGATTTGTTATGCTGAGAGATATTGGCAGAAATTTGATCTACTCTAAAGTGGAATCAGCTTTTGAGGGCCCTCACCCCCCCCCCCCCTTCTCTCTTGTCTCTCCAACACACTATAACCTTCCCTCCTTCCCTCCTTCCCTCCTTCCCTCCTTCCCTCCTTCCCTCCTTTATTGACCCTCTCATTCCCTACTTTCCTATTTCTCTCTCTCAGTTTCTGCTTGTGTCTCTTATCATGTGGTTGGCTGTGCTTTTGTAATTAATGTGTTAATTGTGTTATCTGAAAATAAGTATTCACATATTTCAGATTATTTATTAATAACAGATAATGTAATAACCTGTGAATTGCGGTAAAAGCATAAAAAGGTGTTTCATTATTACATGACTACCTTATTGTCAAATGATAATGTAAGTTATTGGCAGTTTTGACGTTTTCTGTAGTGATGTTTTCCTCCAGCCCTGTCAGACAGGGAGAAAGCTGGAATAAGCTAACTGCAGCTAGTTAACCACCAATTAGTCTTTCCTCTGACAGGGAGGAGAGAATGACGAAGGGTTGCCATAGGAGCAAAGTGCCTATCAGAGCTCTGGCTACATTTTAATTTATGACTCATCAAGGATGCTACCTCCAAGCAAATTATAGAGTTAAACCAATCAGTGCCTTACCAAAGAAGTGGAGAGCAGATTCAGTGGGTTTGGTGGTGGAGGGGGGGGGGTTGGTGTCGGAGGGGGGGTTGGGGGTGGAGGGGGCGGAGGGGGGATTGTGAGGATATGCTGATGGCGCAAAGGACCCCTCCTTGTTTTCTAATAACATCCGATATAGAGGATGTCTAAACCATAAAGGTGGGGAAGGGAAGGGGGGGGTTAGCAATTAGCAACTGAATTCCAATGCAGAACTACAGCCCAAGGCTTCTCCAGCTCAGTTTTCCCCCTCCGTGGAAAGCAGGGGCCGCCACGGAGCATTTATGTAAAAGTCTGAACAAGCATTTATAAACTCCCCTTACAGGCACTCGCAGTCTCAGTTTGATGGGAGCTCGACAAGGGGAAAAGCTTGCAGAGATAACTGTGTGTTGTTGCGACTCAGCTCAGAAAGGCTCGAAGGCTGTGCTAGCGTCGTGCAGGTACATGCTAGCGTCGTGCAGGTACAATGCTAGCATCGTGCAGGTACATGTTAACGTAGTGCAGGTACATGCTAGCGTCGTGCAGGTACATGCTAGCGTAGTGCAGGTACATGCTAGCGTAGTGCAGGTACATGCTAATGTCGTGCAGGTACATGCTAGCGTAGTGCAGGTACATGCTACCGTAGTGTAGGTAAGTGCTAGCATCGTGCAGGTACATGTTAACGTAGTGCAGGTACATGCTAGTGTCGTTCAGGTACATGCTAGCGTCGTGCAGGTACATGCTAGCGTCGTGCAGGTACATGCTAGCGTCGTGCAGGTACATGCTAGCGTCGTGCAGGTACATGCTAGCGTCGTGCAGGTACATGTTAGCGTCGTGCAGGTACATGCTAGCGTATTGCAGGTACATACTAGCGTCGTGCAGGTACATGCTGGGTGCAGATAGTCGGATCATAGAGAGACGTCGTTTGGGTTGTCTGTGGAAATGGAATACCACAGAGGAGAATGTGGAGGTCTTAATTTAGTCTGTGGTTTGACCCATGATTGTGAGCTTTAATACCCTCCTCTATCTGCTTGCATGTCTAATTGGCTGTGGGTGCGTGTGCGCGCGTGTTTCCATTGTGTGTGACTGTGGCAAGCACCAACAGCAGCCTTTTGTTACTGTGCATGTTTAACATAATTATGTGTTTATGTTTGGGATGGATAGCTTGAAGTGTGCCTCAGAGCTGTGTTTCCTGCTGTCGCTATCTGACTGGACCTCTTCTTATCTGGAATAACTTCACAGCTCTGCATTGAACCCTCAGACAGACCGCGCCATGCTGAGACACACACACACACATCATAACCCTCCCCTCCCCCCGAATACCACTGTCATTCAGTCCCCCTGTTTGTCTATTATTTTCTGTCAACGTGCCACAAAAGCAGTAAATCATGGATTAAAGTGCAATGTGCCACTCCGCAGCGGTTTCTCTTCATCTCATCACAGCGCTAACAGAAAGGACTTTCATGGCGCCCGCACGCTCTAATCACGGGCACCGGCCTCCCTAGTCAATACCAGATTAAAAAACGATCGCATCTCTGCGTTCACCCTCCACAACTCCCACAGGTTTATTTATTCACTCGCCTGTTTGCCGAAGCATCCTTACCAATCGAAAGAAACCCATCAGGAGAAGTGTCTGCCATGAATATGAAGCCACCAGGTCCTTGGTGACCGGAGACAGACGGTAAATTGCGGTGCCGGCTGGAGAAGTGAAGCAGATGGAAGCGTACAGTACACGTTCATGATGAAGCAGCAGTTACAGGGGCCTGATTTCATTATCGAGAGATATCGATATTAAATCGGTCTCGAGAGTCCATTTTCTCCTGTGGTGAATCCAGACCTGAGCTGATTGACTGAGGACGTTTAGAATGGAACGACTTGTAGACACGCTGTCATACGGCGTCTTGAGCTGTTAGAGCTGCAGGCTGGGTGTGTTTGAATGTCTCATTGCCGAGTGATTGGTTCTTTGTTATTTTCAAAGACTCCAGAGGGCTGTTGTAACCATATCTGATAGGTGACTTGATGTCTTATACATTGGCTGGGGACAGTAAATGGGAAAATGTAATCAAATATAGATCGGGAACTGTCCCTACAATTACGCAAGCATGTCTTCAGGAGTTGAGTGAAAGAAGAGAGGGTCGCTGCCGGTAGCTCACCTGATAAGTAAGCTACCTATGAAGGCTGAGGCCTGACCACAGTGGCCTGGGTTTGAATCTGACCTGGGCCCTTTACTGCATGTCGTCCTGTTTCTTTCTACACCTGGCTTTCCTGTCACACTTTGCTTAAAAACGGTCAAATAAAACAAGAAAAATGCCGAAATCACGATAGATGATATCATGCTAAAGAGATCATTACTATTTCTCACCAATCCCCTCGTGTCCCTTAATCTGAATGGCTCTCTGTCGAATTCTAGACAAATCTACTTGTACAACACACAAGAGCCCCATTAGCCCCTTTAGCAGATTTGTGCGACACGCAGTCTAAGAAAAAAAAAAGATACCTACGTTTTTTTTTTTTACATCCCTTATCTGTCTGGGCAGATTAGACTTGGTCAAAAGGTAATCTGGGTTTGTTATACCCGTAGGATGAGTTTTAATCCCGCGGGAGATTTGGGCAATGAATGGGAGATGAGTATCACTTGAGGGGGTCAACGGTTACACTGATAGTAGAAACGGAAGTGGGACCACCTCAAACCAGGTTTCTGCAGAAACGCTCCGGGGGGGTTTGTGGTCAGTTGTGATTTAGTTTAAATCGGAGCTAAAGTAGCAGTGAGGTTAGAATATATAAACATACAGTATATATGTACTGTTGACACCGGGTAGGTAGCAAACCAGAGTATATGTATATATATATATATATATATATATATATATATATATATATATATATATATATATATAAAAAGATATATATGCATTGCATGCTGGTTTGCTACCATGTTTGGGAGAATACATGGTGCACCGTACCATGACGCGCTGAACCTTCCAGATTCATCGTTCTCTTTCCGTCCTCCCAGACAACTGTCATTTTCACATGCAGCGCCTCGTCATGCCCCCCCACACTCTGGCGTGCGCGTGAGTATTAAAATGACAGAAGTGACAGTAGACTGAGATGAAACGGAGGGGATGTCGTCAGGAGAGCTACAGTATCGAACGACAAACATGATTGTCCTCTGGGTTGTTCTCCGTCTCCAAACGAAACTTCAAGATGAGTTCCTGAGCGCGCCAAGACAAATCAGATGCGTCAATGTTGACTCCCTAATGGATTCCGTTGCAAATGATTATGTTAAGAATAAAAATACCCAGAGCGCTTAACGCAACACTGAATAAGATGAACAGGTTTTGTTCTTCCTCACCTCGGCAGAAACGTGTCAAGTTCATTACTTCTTTGTTAAACTCAACTTCCCAGCAGGCTTCAAACTCACTGTTCAAAAACAAATCTTGTTTTTATTTATTTTTTCACTTTGTGCTTGTGTGGGGAGGATGATTCGACAATAATACCTTTTCTTTGTACCTTGTCCATGTTGCTTTTTGAGGAGGATTTGAAAGGATGACTTTCAGGGCTGACTCTTTTAACCAAAGCGACAAGCAGTTTGTACAGCAAAAGATATTTCATGAAAGATAGAATAGATTTTGAAACCTTCTTCCATTTGCCACAGTGGTAAGAAAACATTCAGAATACGTTGTCCCTATCATTAGCATTCAGCGGCCACAGCCATCAGACTGCTGTTATTAGCTGCTTGTTCAACAGTGAAGGCTCAGTTGGTGTGTGTTCGAGATGGTTAAGGTGATTCAAGGTCTTGCAAAACCACATTCAACCTTATCTACTCAGTTGTAATGCAGTTCAGCTTTGATAAAGGCGATCGGCTGATGGAAATAACCAGCATGGCAGTGTAGCCTGCGGGGATTGGGGCGGTTCTGATCTGGATGGAGCCGTCCAGATTGGTTGAATAAATAAACAGGTTGTGTTCCAGGTGATTAACCTCTCAGGGGTCTGACACACTCCATAAAGGAGTGTCGCTTTGTCAGGTCACAGGGTCAAGAGGTCACAGGGTCAAGAGGTCACAAGGTAAGGAGGTCATGGGGTCAAGGGGAGGAGTATCACCACCATTTTTTTCAGAAGACCAAACGTCTCAGGAGCCCCGCTCGATACAGGACTGTGCAAAAGTCGGTATTTTGCACAAGAAAAAGTAGTTATCTTGACAGCCCAGCTATCCCATGTGCCTTACATTAACTTTTAGTAATTTAGCAGACGCTCTTATCCAGAATGACTTACAGTAAATACAGGGACATTCCCCCGAGGCCAGTAGGGTGAAGTGCCTTGCCCAAGGACACAACATAATTTTGCGGACTGGGAATCAAACCGGCAACCTTCTGAATAATAGCCCGATTCCCCTAACCGCTCAGCCATTTGACCCCCTACATCTGGCCTTTCTTCCTGTTCTTATTCAGGAGGGATGGTGGATCACCTGCGTGGAATCTCTCTCTCGCCGTCTTTTTCGTCACTGGGACGTCAGTCTTTCATGTCCCCTTGACTTTGGAGGTTACTTTGGAGGGGATGCTGGTAAACTGAAGGGCCCTCACAGTATTATTGTGTTACGCCTCATGCTTTTCAATTTGATTGGACGTCTGTTTCATAATGTAGGGCATCCTTCTATAAAAAGGAGATTTCTTCAAAGCACAAAATTGACACCCAATTTCCGATTTTAATTCATTAGGTTAAATTACTCCACAAGTTCAGTAAGTGAATTACGCTAATGAGCCGGTGTCCTTGTCTGGGGTTGCAGATCTTTCCATAAACAAACTATATATAATTTCAGAATCATTATCTTTAATTAATTGTAATGAATGTTTTGGGCCTATTAGCCTCTTCCCCTTTATAGACAGGTAGGGCCCCACTGGAAACCAGGTTTTAAAACTAGGTTTAATTGCATTCATCTTCCTTGTTCATTATATAGATAGCTACACCATGGCCTGAAAAATTATCAGTGTTGCTAAATCCAAGATGGTCAGGAAAACGAGCTGTCTGAAATCCAATGGTATCAAAGCAGCATTGAACAACAACAAACTCAACTAAACGTAATTCAAATCCCCAGAATGAACTCTTTTACACAGACGTATTTCTATTTGAGCTCAGTTCACATCTTGTGTTTGAGACCTGACACACTCTTCAAACGATGTGTCATCAGAAGGATGGATAGCCACGTTTCCCTCCATATTACTCTGGTCTGTGTTGGCTTCCTTCTCCTTGTCAGCAGCTAGGAGTCATTTCCCTGCTGTTTCTCGCTGACTGCATCTCTTCAAAATTGATCTAGAAATAGCTGCTGCTCACAATTATTAAGGCATGGGCCTTCCCATCGCATCGATCAAGAAAAACCAACATGCGTCGTGAGAGCACTCCAAAACCATTCCGTCGGAACTTGATCTGTCTGTGCTCTCAGTTGAAACCAAACAATTTATTTTTATGCAGGAATGTGTTTTTAACCTCTGTCATTTACACTTCCCTCCCCCACCCCGAACTTCTGATATGCATAAGATTACAGTAATATATGCTCATACATGCCTTTTTCCACAAACTCGCCGACATGAATATGTACAATACTGTGCAACCGATTTGTTTTAGATAGATGGCGCGTGAAAAGGGGAAATTGATTTGAAGCACAGTTGGGATCCTTGTTAAGGACATGGCTCTATAGTCCCTTGTTGGATGAGATAAGCAAAGACCAATCTCTTCCACAGACTCTGGGATGCAATACGTCAAGTTCCTGGTTGTTAATACTGAAACAACCAGATTTGATTGGATGTATTGTTGTGGCTTAGCCGAGATTGAATTGTGTGTTCCAGGCACCAGTCAAGCACAGGCCTTGTCATTGACCTCACATACCTCTCTTATTATGTGAAGAAGGGATGTTATTCAGTGAGCAAATATGGAACTTTTTTTTCCCTTGTGTGCTTATAAGGACCCAAAAAACCTCACGCTCTAATTGCGGTTTTCAATCTTAGCTTGACTTTGCATTTCATTCCTATTCACTCCACCTACATCCTAGTAGCGTAACACAGTACTTTGTAAGGTTGTTGGCCTCACCAGTCGACCATCACCTGAAAAAAGAGCCCCTATGATGGTAACGTATTGAAAACTTGGTAATAGTAGCCCAAGGTTTTCACACACAATTAACTTGTTGTCCAACAGATTATCAATGATTATTGTCAAAGTCACACACACACACACACACACACACACACACACACACTTAAAGTGTACTGTGTGTACTTTCATTATATTCAACCAAGAGCCAACTGCTGATATCCCAGCTCTGTAGCTAACCATGTTAGATCTCATAGCAAAATGTATTTGAGGGATTACAACATTGAGATCTTTTGTTGGATATCTCCCTGATGTCTAAACTAGGGCGGGGGGATTAAGACATCTGTACACCCACATACCCTGCAGAAACACACAGCTCCTGAAGACTTGAACCACTTTCAAAGGAGACAGGGCTCAAGTCAAATCCCTGACCTAGATTTAGTCGTCTTCGTCTCCATTCAAGTGAAGTCTTCGTGGGGCCCGCATCGTTTGTGAGTTCAGCAGGTTAACACGCGCCCCCGGGGAGAATGTCACTCGGTCACAGGCCAAGACGGCCGTTGCATAAAACCAACGAGTAAATAAGAAGGAAGAAGAAGATGAACGCTCTCATGCTGCAGTGGAGAAACAATCTGAATTTGGTTTATTATTATATGTATGTTTACACAAACACGGAATTTACTGTGGCAGGAAGGGGCAAACAATAAACATACAGATCTTCAATTCAAAAGAAAAAAAAAAAAAAGTACAATCGTCTAACTAATTCTAGGAACTAAACATTTTTTTTTAAATTAAAACAATTTAAAATATATAAACATTAGGGGCCTTCCACTGTTTATCAGCTCTCATTCTTATTTATTAGGTTTGTTTCGGGGTGTTTTCATGTTTTTATTGGACAGTTTTGGAGTTTTACTGGAAAGTCAGGGAGAGGGAGGGTCACGCAGCCAAGGTCCCAGGGGGGATTCAAACCCACGCGTTAAGGCCTCAGCCTATATGGTTCGCACACTCATCCAGTGAGCTACCAGGGCGCTGCTCCTTGTTCTTAACTCTTAGCTGCTTCGATGCTTTACTGCCTGTCCAAACTTTAACTAATAAAGACATGCTTGTGTTACCGTAGGCATAGTTCCCAGGCAGCAAGGGGACCCAGCAGTCCCTGATGTTTACGTGTCTCTTCCTACCCCCCCCCCCCCTCAGGGAAGAAATACAGGCCAGCTCTGGTTTGTTTATTTATGAGGTTCACCTCACATGCATACGGATAACCCTCTCTCTCTTGCCCTCTCTCTCTCTCCTACTCTCTCTTGCCCTCTCTCTCTCTCCTACTCTCTCTTTTGCCCTATCTCTCTCTCCGTTCTCTCCCTCACTCTCTCTCTGTCTACCTCCCTCTCTATCACTTTCTCTCTTTGTGTCACATTCCTTCAACTTTGAAGTGGGAGGTTTACCCACACGGCGAAGATACAGTCATTTAAATCCCCACCCACAGCCACACACACACACACACACACCCACACACACACATACACACACACCCACCCACACAGCCACCACCCCCTGAATGAAGGAAAGTTCCAGGGGCGGGGGCAGGTTGTAGCTGAAGTCAGCAAAATGCTAATGTTAGTCCTGTAGGCATTGCGAGTCCTGTAGAGTTAGACTGTCCCATCCCTCTTCACAGCCTGGCGATTGGAGAACAAAAGGTACAGATCTCTCCCTGAGGATGGAAGCAGTAATAGGGTTACCGTACTTCTATCCATTATGCCACAGCAAGTTCAGATACTGGTAGAGTTGACAGAAAGTTCCGACCTCTGAATATGGGTTTGAATATTGTTGAGATTGTTGTTTATGAAGCAGGATGGACTTGGAGATATTAAGGAGGAGAGGGAATCTGTCCTCTGGTTTGAGACTTGGGAAGGAGTGAAGGGTCAGTTGGCTGAGCGGTTAGGGAATCAGGCTGTTAAATGGAAGGTTGCCGGTTCGATCCCCGGCCGTGCTAAATGATGTTGTGTCCTTGGGCAAAGCACTTCACCCTACTTTCCTCGGGGGAATGTCCCCGTGCTTACTCTAAGTCGCTCTGGATAAGAGTGTCTGGATAAGAGCGTGTGCTAAATGACTAAATGTAAATGTAATGTTAATGTCATTAGGATGGAAGAAGAGTAGAAGTCAAGTCTCCTTCCTGTAGATGAAGCCGGTCTGACTGTTGTCAGACATGTTGGTTGATCTATCTATCTAAGGCCGGATTGGCCGCACCAGAACTCAGGATCCCAGTGGCGCTCTGCTGTTCTGCTCAATCCAGCGCTTCCATTGTCAGCTGGGGACACACCAGGCCCAAGGCTCCAGACCAGGTCCAAGGCTCCAGACCAGGCCCAAGGCTCCAGACCAGGCCCAAGGCTCCACGCCAGGCCCAAGGCTCCACAGCCAGGTCCAAGGCTCCAGACCAGGCCCAAGGCTCCAAGCCAGGCCCAAGGCTCCACGCCAGGCCCAAGGCTCCAGACCAGGCCCAAGGCTCCAGACCAGGCCCAAGGCTCCAGACCAGGCCCAAGGCTCCAGACCAGGCCCAAAGCTCCAAGCCAGGCCCAAGGCTCCAGACCAGGCCCAAGGCTCCAGACCAGGCCCAAGGCTCCAAGCCAGGCCCAAGGCTCCACAGCCATATGAGCAGGGACACCAGGATTCACTCCTCGACATGGAGCTCTTGCCAGCTATGGATTACCTCAGGTAGGGTTCGGCTGTCTGTCTGTAGACACGAGGGAGGTCTCAGCGGGAGTTCATTGCACAACCTGCTTGTGCTGTATCAAAACACAAATATCGGCTTTTTCAACCCCTGCAACTCTTAGTCAGTTAATATTCAGCTGGGATTTTCAGTGCAGTGCTTGTCTACTGGCCTTTTGTCAGTGTGTGTCTTTGTGACAACTGGGGATAACATTCTGAGCCATAACCCCATGTGGGTATTTAGGTTATGTTGTGGTAGCCGCTCTCTGTCCTACCACTAATCTCATTAAAACTGCGTTTTTTTCCGAAAGCCTAAAATACAGCTGAGGTCTTGTGTTTGCACAGGAAACGTCTAGTTAAGATTTAAGCGATGACAATGATGTTCCAACACCCCAACCCAGTCAACAGCCTCAGCAAGGCTGAACAGCAAAAACACAAGCGTGGATTGAGGGAAGAGGTGGAGGGAAGAGGTCGCCTCAATCCACTATAGACTCATCTGGACGCTCCAGTTCTCCACAGGAAATAGCTATACGACGAGAGGGAGGCCAACTGTCATTCACGCTCATGCTCTTCTCTCCTGCTCATGAGAAGGCAGAAGTGTGATTTGCACCAATAAGAAAGAGAGAGTGTGATCTTCTGGAGTGAGGGGGAGTCTCCGTTCTCTTGGTTGTCACCGTCTCACCTCCTTATTATCCTGGCCTTCGCCTCTGTCCAGGAGTGCTAGTGTCACCCACCCTGCTAATGACCTCCTGGGGGCGCTGCTGGTACGCAGACGCCACGCCCGCACATATCTTTGTCACTTTCGTCTTGAGGATCTCCCAGAGGAGATGGCGGATTAAGGGGGTTCTTAACCGAGGTCCGGTTTAATGAACGACTTCTGCCAAGCAATAACCTTTGAGCTGACACAAACAAATGAATCTGAGAGAGCGTGAATTGCTCGCGCAAAGCAGCGTGTTTGTGTTGTCTGCAGAGAGGGAAAGGGGGGAGGAGGAGAGAGATGTGGGGGAAGGAGAGAGTGCTGTGAGGGTTGACAGGAGCGAAGAGAAGCCCTCCATTAATCATTTTCTTTTCTTTAACTCCTGGATCCTAGGTGACTAAGTACGTCCAGTGTCAGGTAGGAAGGTAACTGTGATTCTGGCAGGTTTCTATACTATAATAGATAATAGATAATAGAACATTTAATGATTTCAGCATCTTTCATATATAATTCTGTATCTTTTTTTTTTACATTAGAGTGCAACTGTCATCTGCAGGGAAGTTAATCTTTTTTTCTTTTTTTAAGCTTGGGTGTACACTTGGATAATGAGCTGTGTGTTGCATTTCCTGGTGCTAGCAGGTGTAGGAAAAGAGAGCATACTTCCGCTGATTCACATCATCAAAAACTCACTTCCAGGTTTTAGATTCCAGACTAAATAATCAAAACACATGGTATTCTGGCACCAGCATGAAAATAAGTTAAAGACAACAACCCCTCCCCCATAAAAACGATTTTTGAGAAAAACAATGTTGAAGGTTGACTTGACTATTTTTCTACACACACTTTGAAAACTTTTGGGGTATGCTTATCAGCAGTGCGTTTGTGGGTGTACTCAAGCTAGGTGACAATGACATAAGTGTGTCTTCCCCCACCTTTTCGAGAGTTTGTTTAGAGAACGTTGTTTTGTTCACAGGTGTAGTTGTTCGTTTTGAGATGGTAAACAGCTTGAATCTGATTATGCAAAGTCTAATGTAATCATTGAATAATATTGTTATGGAAGATCAACTCTGATTTTATCACGTTGTTTTTCCATTTATAGATTTCCTGTAATCACACAGCAATACAGTAGGATAATTATTCACAGTTAATTCACTCCAAAGCAGGAATATGCTGTTGACGATTTGTCAAAAGATCTCGCCTTTGGATGGTCATTCAACATGATCCAGTGCAATGCATGTAGCTCTTTTTGATCATTTATCTAAATAAGTCTCTGTTGGCTCAGAGAAAATCCATAAACTTTGCCTCATACTATATGGACCAAGTGAACCGACGAGGAAGTATTATTAGGTACAAATGAAATGCAGACCGTATTTGGAAGAAATATGTTTCTCTGTCTGTAAAGATCTAAAAACCCAACAGTCTAAAGATAGAAACTAGAGTCGTTTAGGGACATTCCTCCAGTCATAACCCTACCACGTACAGCAATGTTCTCAGAAACACACCCAATAGCTCCACGCCGTCTCTTGGTGAACTCTGACCTCTGACGATGAAAGTGCCCTCACTTTGAACTGCTCGAACATAGCTGGGCAGAGAATGACATGCCTGTATGATACCATGCGTTGTTTTGCTGCGCAGTGATCTCACTGTTTGGCTGGTTCAAGTGTACCGTTCCAACGACTGCAGCGGGATGAGGGGCTGTGCTAGGTGATGACTGGTCCACTGGGCTGCTCATTAGCTGACCAGAGGGAGGGTTACATTTCAAGTCAGGTGGTTGTAGGAAAGGTCTTCACCTTTCCCAGGAGCCATGTACTTCCCTGATTGGCTCAGTTCCCTCAGCCGAGGGCAGTTCGTTTCCAATTATGGTTTCAATTTACCACATAATTACGGTAACATTTCACCGTAAAAAAAAAATGAAGGAAAAAAAAAAAACGAAACACACTTGTGGAGATGGATCTGCAGCAGGTCACTACTCACCATTCCCCCTCCAAAAAAAAGATAAACAAAAAAACACATTTTAAGCCTAATCAGGTCGAAGCATTTCTCTTCCTACAAAGATGTTTTTTTGAGGGAGGTTTTTGCCCAGATTGCCTCTAATCTAAAAATTGAATTTCCCTCCAACAGTCTGTTATTTTCCCTCCGTGTTGTGCATCAACAGGCCCCCCTGCCTCAAACGGTCCCCACATTGATATCAGTGCAGTGGTAAACAAACCAGTAAGGGATAAAGGAGGAAAATGAAACTACTGGTTAAACTGCAATCTTGGCAGACTTGAGACTTGATGGAAAACAATTTGAGTGCTGTGCCAGCTCATTTGTGTTTCTATTATCTCAGTCAGAGAAATTGTAAAAAGTGAAGTGTTGATTTCACCTTGTGTTTTCTATTAAATAACCTCCCCCCCCCCCCCCGCACACACACAAACACACACAAACACACACAAACACACACAAACACACACACTGGTCTTAATTGATTGTTTCCTGCTCTTGGGGCTTACCTGAGCTAGTGACGTCTGTCAGACTCTTTTGTTGTGTTCAGAACGTTTTTACTTTTGTGGGATTTAGTACCGGTAGCTCACTGGATAAGTGTGTACCATGTAGTCTGAGGCCTTACCTCAGCGGCCTGGGTTCAAATCCAGCCTAGGCCCTTTGCAGCATGACCTCCCCTCTTTCTCTCTCTCTTCCTCTCTCCCTGCTCTTCCTGTCACACTTCTCCTAAAACAATCCATTAAAGCACCTAAAATGCCTTCCTCACTCTGTTCTCAGTTTTCGCATTTCCTGTTTTTCGTCGGTTCCTCGGGCTCTTGTGAATGTTCCCGTTTTCTTAAGTTCGACCGGAGATTGTGTGGTCCTTTATTAGGTCCACCTTTATCCGACACATCCACCACACCCAACTCCCAACAAGCTCCACCGTTAGTTTTCCTCCACCTTCTCAATCCTCTCTCCGTGGCAGCTGTGTCTTGGCCTTTGTTTTGCTCTTTTTAACAAACATCCACGAATGAGACAACGCAGAACGAATACCAACGAAGAGCAATTTACCCCTGCCTGGGCCTCAAATAATACTATTTATCTTCAGATAAAAACACAAGAAAGGATCCAGAGGGGCCATGACTCTTTAACTCCCTGCTGTTGTTTAGCTCAAAAAGACAAGGTCTAATTTACTGCAGGTAGGAAAAGACATTATCAGCTTCTTTTTTCCTTCAGTCGTACTCGATGGAATAGGCAGCCTTCATCTTCTACCAGTGCGTCATACACATATTAGTTATGAGCTTTTTTCTGCTTCTGGGAGAGAGAGAGGGGGAGGGGGAAAGGGAGGGGGGGAAAGAGAGGGGAGAGGGGGGAAAGAGAGGGGAGAGAGAGATTTTTTCCTGCCGAGACAGAAGGACACCATGGTCATACAAACAGAGTTATTGTTTAAACCATTATGAAAGAGTTTTGGTCCTTGCTGATGTGAAATCTACTGGCAACCATGGCAAGACTTAGCTCGCCAATCTTGCTGTTGTTGCTACGAGCCGTCAGGGTTGCTATATACTTAAGTAATTGAGATTCTATTGTTGCACAGTAGTATTATTATTGTATACTGTAGTGTTCCTTTTGTTCATTGTGCCTGGTGGCTGAGATGGGGTTGCTTTGCAGTGCGGTTCATAAATACAGGCCTTTCCTTCACTCCAATGTTGGAACTACTCGCTTCTGAACCTCGGGCTTATGCTGGGCTTTCTCCAGGCACTATTTGTTCTTCGTTTTGGATAAAAGTGTCTCGTAATGATGAAGAGAAAAAAAAAAAATGTTATGCTTGCCAGAAGGAAAAACATTAAATAAGTTAGAGGGAGGGTAAGAGTAAAAAAGTCTCTGAATCCATTAGCTGAGCAAGTGTACAGTAGAGAGGAGGAGGGGGGGGGGGGTCTGCGATGTGCTGTAGGTGGAGAGAGAGGGAAGGACAAAGGGAAGGATAGAGGGAAGGAGAGAGGGAAGGAGAGAAGGGGAGAGAGAGGGAAGGATAGAGGGAAGGAGAGAGGGACGGAGAGAATGGGAGAGAGAGGGAAGGATAGAGGGAAGGATAGAGGGAAGGAGAGAGGGAAGGATAGAAGGAAGGAGAGAGGGGGATAAAGAGGGAAGGACAGAGGGAAGGACAGAGGGAAGGAGAGAGGGGGAGAGAGGGAGAAGGAGTGAGGTAGAGGGGGGGGGACGGAGGGAGAGGTAGGGGGGGAGAGAGAGGGTTAGGGGAACGGCATATAGTGTGTGTGTGTGGAGGGGGGGGTTTCCAACCCGTCTGTCAAGAATAAAGAGCGTGTCCGTCCAGCGAGTGGCACAACCCTTCACCCCCCTCCCGCCTCATTTCCATTTAAAACAGAAATCGCAGAGAGTGAAGACTCGTTACAGAAGACGGAAAGGAGAGGAGGGTTTGGAAGGCAGGGCAAAACACTACTGAGTGCTGTCCTCTCTACATACTGAGGGAAATAAGGGTCGTGATTGTAATGGCCGTACGAGGAAGGAGCTGCAGTGAATGGAGGGAGAACCCTGCCCGTGGTTATCTGCCGCAGTGGAAAATGTGATGGTCTGAGAAAAAAGCGCATCAGACTTGATGATTTCAGTGCAGAAAACACATCTCCTCTTTGGAAGGCAGATTACAGAGACACACTCTCATGGCATGTGCTTGATGTTCTGATTTACTTTCTAACTTGCGGAACACCTTCCTTCTAAGATGTCACATCATTAACCTACTCGGCGAAGTAGTTGTTTTCAAGATCAAATCCCTTCTTGTTTTCTATACAGCAACCTACTTTCCTCGTTGAGTGAATGAGTACAGTATTAGACCCGAGGCCATGTCTTAGGTATCCTCAATCTTTCCAGATTGCCATCTTACTGTGGAGGGGGCTTCATGCTGGGTTTCTTCTGGAGTGTGTGTGTCGTGTTTTCACCTTCGTGCATGTTCCAGCATGTTCCAGAAAGCCCACCTTGTGTACTCCGGGCCTCATTCCCCAAATGTTCTTATGAACACATTTGTTCTCAAACCCCACTTCAAGTTTTCCCAAAGATTCTGCATTCACCAATGTTTTCTTATTTGGTATTTGTTCTTAGGTGAGAACAGAATTTACGCACACCCAAGAGCACTCTTACGCACAACTGAGAGCTGATATGTTTGTGCAAAATAAATAGTTCTACCTTTTTCGTCCGTTCTCATTTAAAATGGAATATTTCTCTCCAACTAATAATTTTCATAATTTTACACATATTTGTTTTGTTTGTTTTAATAAATACACACTACACTTACACTTCTGCTCATTTGTAAAGCACTTGGAATTTCCTTTGTGTATAAATTGTGCTAGGCCTATATAAATACAGTATTTTACAATCGCTATGACAATGTTTTTAATACTTTTAACACGTTTCCTAAACTCTTGACACAGTTAGCACAACATCCGCCTGTGTTGGCTATACAATTAACACATTTTTGTTGCTTTGACACAAAATGCATAGAATAAACACAAATTTGAAATGCTTGAACTTCTTTTACACACAAGCTAAACCAAGACCAAAACAATTGATTTTTACTGCCCAATTTACCAACGATTTCACACTGGATGTCAGAACAAATAAAATCATGTCAAAACCCAACTTATTGGCTAAAGCCAAAGTGAACAGCTGTTCATATTGAAACACAAACATATCCCCTGTATTTTGTTCCATTGCTACTGAGAAACAGCTGGTTGAAGTTATGCGAATACTGTAAATCACAGCTGATTCCCAACTAGGAAACACTCCGGTGTTGAGGTTCTGTCAATCGTTTGACCATAAGGTATATACAGTAAGAGGACCTCTTTGGGCTAATCTTATGTGGAAAAGGAACAATACAGAGAAACACGAAGAAAGAAAGAATATGTAATGCCTGCATGAGGGAGAGGAAGACAAGTACCAGGACAAGGGAGAGGAGTGGGCCAAGGGAGAGGAGTCGGGCAAAGGATAGGAGTTGGAATGTGTGGTGTTGCTCAGAGAAGGCCCAGAGCTAGCGTGACTGATGACATATTGTAAATGGCAGCTATATTGCATATTTCTTGCAGTAATGTCCGGTTGCAACTGAAGCCTTTACTGCAGCAATTATGTTTCTGTCTTCTTTTTTTCAATACAGTAACCGTACATTCTATAAAGCTACTATGAGATAGGTCATTCGTTTTTTGTTCTGAATTTCTGCAACAAAAGAAACAAAATGCATGCATTTACTAAACCCCACAAAACAAACATGTAAAGAGGCTTCAAAAGAAACTGCTTTGCAAAACACAATCTATGATCCAAATATTGTGAGACCTGACACATACTGCAGTTTCTGTAATTTCATCTGATGTTAGTGTTTGTTATGACATGACTGATTAAATGTTCCTGTTGAAAGCGAACGTGTGTCAGTGTGTTTCGGTAGACATGATGGTGTATTGTTAACTGTATTTTTGTGTTGATCATGAAATTAACAGTTTTGCCAATTGTGTGTGGAAGGTGTGTTGGTGCATTAAGAGTAAGAGTAACAAGGAACAAGGAAACTATTAGATGTATTGAAAAGATTGTCATAGCTATTGTAAAAAACTGTAAACTACACTAGCTTTGCCTTCAATTCAAATCAATTATGTTAACAGGGAACTTTGCCATCAAATAATAAGTGACTTATGACTGTATTTATAGACCCAAAGTAGGCTTATTCCGCACACTAGGACTACACCACACAATGGCATATTTATTGCTGCTGCAAAATGTTGCAGATCGTTCACTGAGGAGGGATCACATCCTTGACCATACCGATGTATTTGCAGAGAGTGACGAGTACCTGTTGGGATGCTTTAGGCTACCAAGAGCAGTCCTCATGGATATTTGTAACAGTCAACTGATTTCTAGGCTATGTTTTTTTACTTAAGAATTCAGATTAAAGTTAAACCATTAATTTTTTCAGTTCTTCTCACTTCTCCAGATACAGCGTTCACTGCATGAGTAATTGCATTCCACGCATCGGTTTTATTTACTGCTTTGTATCCACAGCTGACGCTATTAAATATGATGTGACGTTTGTCGCTAACTTCTTCCAGCTGCACCTCCACTTCAGAATTATTATGAAGTTTTTCAGTCTTTTGTCGAGGCCTCCACTGTCTTTACCACGCTGTTTTGACATGAGTGTGCACACGGCCCTACCATATCATGCCCTTTTATGGGAAATAACGGGGCGTTTACCTATGCTAAATAGGAGCAACGGGGCACGAGCTTTCAACTTACGAACTATTGGGATTCATCATTCTAAGAACACACCTGCAAACAATTCTGCTCTTTAAGAACACTTCATGAATCCCACGTAAATTTCTCTTAGGAATTTTCTTAAGAACAAATTTAAGAAATAACCTAGGAAGATATTGGTGAATGAGGCCCATTGCGACCGCAGCTTAATCTGCGCCTTTGCCCAACCGCAAATAGCGCACGGTATATTTCCGTATTTTGCGTGGTATTTATCAAACCAGATCCTCGTGGAGCAATCAGCGCCTTACTCCGCCCTTTAGTGTTAATTAGTGCGCCAACGGTAGAAATCGCCATCATGGGTGATTGGAGGAAAAGAAAAAAAAAGGTTCAGCGAACAGGAGATAGAAATATTGGTACCTGAAGTTACAGCTAACATTAACATGTTACAAGGAAGAAATACACCTCTCCTCCCATCTCTTTGCGGCACACACCTACTTTCCCTTATACCCTCCCAGCAGCGCTAATCTGCATTTTTACTCAAGTGCGCTGTCTTTGTAAATATGGCTTAATGTCTTTAATGTCTGTTAGTAAATGAGGCCCTCAGACTCACAGCTGATCGGCTCCACCCATTGGATGAACCACCCCGACACTCCACCCCCTCACACAAACCCCCGGGTTCCCTCCCCCCCACCCCCAGTCTGCGACCCCCCCTTCTCAGGTGACACACCAGCTCATCACCCACTCCTCTGACTGGGCCCCCCCCGGCCCCCTCACAGGAGGGGGGCTGTGTTTGGGAGGCCGTGTGAGGGCGTGGCTATTTTTAGTGTCTTTGACTGAAAGCTGAGCTGGGCTGTGAGGCTGGGGCCCCTGGGGGAGGCTGAGGCCCCTGGGGGAGGCTGAGGCTGTGGTACTCAGGCAGCTGTCAGGCAGACAGGGGGGGCCGGGGGGCGGGGGAGGACAGGACCCAGAGCTGCAGGGGACAGAGAGCCTGGTGCCACCGGCCAATTATCACACACCAGTTGTCCTGAGGAAACGGCGAAAAACCATATGCTACACACACACACACACACACATATATATGAACTGTATATATATATATATATACTAGTTAGCTTCACAGAAAAGGGCTGCAACCCAGCAAGCCTTCCTGTCAATTAGTGCTAAAAGGCAGTCTGGATGAGAGTTTGTGTTCATACCGTGGGGGATGTTCCGGTTGGCTTCAACATGTACACCCCCAAACCTCTAACCCTGGACTCTCTCTTACTCCTCCTCCCTTCTTCCCACTGTCTCTCTCCTTCTCCTCCTCCCTTCTTCCTACTGTCTCTCTCCTTCTCCTCCTCCCTTCTTCCCACTGTCTCTCTCCTTCTCCTCCTCCCTTCTTCCTACTGTCTCTCTCCTTCTCCTCCTCCCTTCTTCCCACTGTCTCTCTCCTTCTCCTCCTCCCTTCTTCCTACTGTCTCTCTCCTTCTCCTCCTCCCTTCTTCCCACTGTCTCTCTCCTTCTCCTCCTCCCTTCTTCCTACTGTCTCTCTTTCGCTCTCTCTCTCTCCCACAGGGCCCTGACATCACCCCCCCCCCCTCAAGCCTCTCATCCCTCCACCCCCGTTTACAAGTCTCCTTCCTTTCTCCCCTCTCTGGACATCTGGTCCTCCTCTCGTCCTCCTCTCCTCCTACTGTCCACCCTCTCCTCCTCTTCCTCTTTTCTTCTCTCCTCGTCCTCCTCTCCTCCTACTGTCCACCCTCATCTCCTCGTCCTCCTCTTCTCCCCCTCTCATCTCTGCTGTGGACTGGCAGGATGTCACCTCCTACTTATGGATCTGGTGTCTCTTCTGCACACAATTCCACCCTCTCTCCAGCCCTCCCTTTGTAAGCCTGCCCCCCCCCCCCCCTTCACACACACACCCCACGCACACACACACCGCCCTCCTGTCGTTCTCTGTGTCAGCGTGGAGTGGGCAACACACACTGGTGTCTCGCCCTCCGCTAATGAGATTTCAGTCCCAGCCCAGAACTGAGAAATCCCACTGGTGTCCACAGCAGGCCTCCCTCCATCCTCACCTCCCTTCCCTCCCTCCCTTCCCTCCCTCCTCACCTCCCTCCCTCCATCCTCACCTCTCTTCCCTCCCTCCACCCTCCCTTCCCTCCCTCCACCCTCCCTCCCTCCATCCTCACCTCCCTCCCTCCCTCCCTCCCTCCTCACCTCCCTCCATCCTCACCTCCCTCCATCCTCACCTCCCTCCCTCCTCACCTCCCTCCATCCTCACCTCCCTCCCTCCATCCTCACCTCCCTCCATCCTCACCTCCCTCCCTCCTCACCTCCCTCCTCACCTCCCTCCCTCCTCACCTCCCTCCATCCTCCCCTCCCTCCATCCTCACCTCCCTCCATCCTCACCTCCCTCCATCCTCACCTCCCTCCCTCCCTCCTCACCCCCTCTCCTGGCCGTACTTCTTGGCAGTGTCCCTCCACAGCCTCTTCTTCTACTGGGCACGCTGTGTTGCCTGGGCCCCGTGTCTATCCTTGGGGAGCTCTGAAGTCTAGATGTAAAGAGTGGTCAAGGCTTGGCTGGGGTCTTCACTGCTGCTGTGAGCACAGGTAGCAAGGTCATTAGGCAAGATAAGAACAGACGTGCTTCTCGTTTAGAATTCACTTCTTATTAAATTACACTCACGTTTTCAGACCACATTCAAAACTGGACGGTCTTTGTTTGCTTTGGCTCTTTCGTTTGATTTTTTTTTATAATTATTTTTGCTCGTGTGATTTTTTTCATTCATTTTTCTAAAACTACGTCAAACATTGAAAGGAGAGACCTTTGGGTTGTATTGCTCAGTTGTGCACTCGATACTGCAAAGAGCTGCAGGTCTAAGCAGGACCCAATGCTGGTTCTCGTGCTAACAGACTCACGGCACTTTTCAGCACACACTGCCAGAGGGGTTGTGGGCAGTGGAAAGGTGAAAAGGGAAAGGGAGAGAGAGGGGGTAGAGAGAGATAGGGGGTAAAAGAGAGAGAGAAGGGGTAGAGAGAGAGGGGGGGGAATAGAGAGAGTGGGGGGAATAGAGAGAGAGAGAGAGAGAGAGAGAGAGAGAGAGAGGGAGAGAAAGGGATGCAGACTTGGCCCAATTAATCACTTAAGAAAACTCCCTTCTTGGTGATGAAGTAATTATATTGAGCATACTGACCAACATGATCCCAGCTCAAGGCATTAGTCACATCAATGCTCCCACTGTTAATTTAGCTCTCTCCTGACAATCCAATACACACCCGGGAGTGAGCTAGCTAATGAGGACTTCCTAAAGGTTAAGTAAACACAGGGGTTGGGAGGAGGGAGGGAGGCCGGGGGCTGCCAGAGATTGGAGGAGAAACGTATGTCACAGGAGCACTGAGGTGTTCTGTTGAGCCAAGATGGCGATGAGGAAGTCGTGATGAATCTGTTGAGCCAAGATGGCGGTGAGGAAGTCGTGATGAATCTGTTGAGCCAAGATGGCGGTGAGGAAGTCATGATGAATCTGTTGAGCCAAGATGGCGGTGAGGAAGTCGTGATGAATCTGTTGAGCCAAGATGGCGGTGAGGAAGTCGTGATGAATCTGTTGAGCCAAGATGGCGGTGAGGAAGTCGTTATGGATCTGTTGAGCCAAGATGGTTTTGAAAAAAAGTTTTGAAAGACTGAAATGTTGAAAAAAAATATATACAAAACGTTTTGGAAATTGTTTCTACAAATTTTTAAAAATAATAATTTTTAAAGTTTTGAAAATAGTTTGGGAATGAGGCAGCTGAGAGTATTTCAGATGGTTCATGTTTCCTGTTGAACTTGGCTTCCGTTAGAGCAGAGGTCTTCAACCCTGGTCCTCAGGGATCCCCTGTCCTGCACGTTTTAGTTTCCCTGCTCCAACACACCTGATTCAAATGAATGGTCGTTAACAGGCTTCTGCATAACTAGATAACAACCATTCATTTGAAACAGGTGTGTTGGAGCAGGGAAACATCTAAAACATGCAGGACAGGGGGTACCTGAGGACCAGGGTTGAAGACTTCTGCGTCAAAGTAGGGAGGAGCCTCCTCTTTTGGAACGTGAACACTTCTTCGTCTTATCGGAGGTAATTAGCTTGAAACATCATTTCGGAAGCAAGTTTAAGCGAAACTTCTCAACAGCTTGATATTTCCTCGAGTAATGAGTACAAATGGATTGAGACTATATTAAAGTTTCTGGCCAGCTTACTAATAAGCAGAAGACAAAGTGGATTGCTTTATATGCATCTGGGTGGTTCTTTCAAATGTGGCAGGATTTTAGTTGAGTAATGACAGTCAGAAGAAAGTGAACTTATTTGGGTGCCCCTGGGTGCCTCTGGGTGCCCCTGGGTGCCCCTGGGTGCCTCTGGGTGCCCCTGGGTGCCTCTGGGTGCCCCTGGGTGCCCCCAGCCATGTTGAGCCTCCCTTCCGTGGATTAACCCCCCAGCCCCCCCCCCCCCCCCCCCCCCCTCCAGGGTCAGAGCTGGGATATTCACCCCTGGATGTTTCTGCCAGACACCACCAGCATCCCAAATCGACAATTGTCCCTGAAAAAGCACAAAAGCCGATGTCTTGCCGTGCCTGCCGTTTGACCTCCAGGCATACGGAGCAGAGAGACGACCACTAGGGGTCAGGTTGAGCTCCTCTGGACCCTGCTGGAGCCACAGCAGAGGGTCAGGTTGAGCTCCTCTCAGCAGAGGAACAAAATGGCTGCCGACATTGCCTGGTGGTCGGGGGGGGGGGGGGGGGGGTGAGGGGTCGGCGAGGAGGAGGAAGTTGTGAAGAAATGCTTGTTGCTCTGCTACAGCCGCCTCCTAGGAGGGCTCTGGTGGACTGAAAGGTGTTTTGTGCGTGTGAGTGCTAGTGTACGTGCACAGTGTGTGTGCACAGTGTGTGTGCACAGTGTGTGTGCACAGTGTGTGTGCGGTGATGGATGAAGGTGTGTTTATTTTGCACTCACTGTCCTCATCCTCCCTGACAAATACAACCTTCCTCTCCACCCCACCCTCTCTCCCCCCCTCCCTCTTATCACTCTCTTCCTCTCTTCCCCCCTCCCTCTATCACTCTCTTCCCCTCCTCCTCCTCCCTCTATCACTTTCTTCCCCTCCTCCCTCTATCACTCTCTTCCTCTCTCCACCCCTCCCTCTATCACTCTCTTCCTCTCCTCCTCCTCCCTTGCCTCCTTATTCCACAGTCACTGTCCCACCTGAGACCAATGAGACAGCTCAACCCAGACTTAAATTAGGAGTTCAAAGTTCCGTGCTTCCATTGTAGCACTAAATGACTTCAATCAAAGATTCATCAACCTTTTATTTTTATTTTGTTATCCCCCCTTTTAAAAATGCTTGGACAAGTGGGAGATCGGCCACACAGGATACAGAACTAAGAGTTGTGGAAATCCTGCCGGGGCAAATTAGGATGTATGGAGTTTCTTTTATGGATTCTGCTTTCTGCCTTGAGGGGGTGGCCTTTATGATGCCTGCTTCAAAATGCAGCTGTGGCTGTAGGCAGGAAGGGAGCGGAGCTGTGGGAAGCCCTTCTTGTGGAATGACTGTGCTCTCTCTGCAGCCCTCCTTCACCTCTGAGACACCCTCAAAGCTCTGAAGAACAGGAGAGAATAGCAAGCTTTGTTGTTTATCTTTGTTGTTTATTTCCAGGACTTAATGATGACTTCCTTCCAGCTCCCTCCCACACAAAGGGAAACACAAACCGTGGGGTTTTATTTTATTTGAAATAGTCAGAGACACAGACAGACAGGCAGACAGACAGACAGACAGACAGGTAGACAGGCAGACAGACAGACAGACAGGCAGGAAGGCAGACAGACAGACAGACAGACAGACAGGCAGGAAGGCAGACAGGCAGGCAGGCAGGCAGGCAGGCAGGCAGGCAGGCAGGCAGGAAGGCAGACAGACAGACAGACAGACAGACAGACAGACAGACAGACAGACAGGCAGGAAGGAAGGCAGACAGACAGACAGACAGGTAGACAGGCAGGCAGACAGACAGACAGACAGACAGACAGACAGACAGACAGACAGACAGACAGGCAGACAGGCAGGAAGGAAGGCAGACAGACAGACAGACAGGTAGACAGGCAGGCAGACAGACAGACAGACAGACAGACAGACAGGCAGACAGACAGACAGACAGACAGACAGACAGACAGACAGACAGGCAGGCAGGCAGGCAGGCAGGCAGACAGGCAGAGGCCCAGCCCCTAAGCTGAGTTGCAGGGCAGCATCCCCAGTGTGCATCTCTCCACGCATGGTCGGCTCTGCTAAGTGTAGTCAAGCGCATTAGAGCTTGAGACATGGGCAGGGGCTCCGTTTGTGCCTGGCTTTCCATCTCTCCGCACTCTCTTGCAATTCCCATCTGATTCTAAAAATAAGGCCCATCCTCCACCCCCTCTTACCTCCCCTCCTCCCTCCCCCGTTTCTCAGAGTCTACCTTCCGACCAACACAAACTGCTACTGATGTCTTGAGAGGGTGATGGAGACCCAACCCCAGTACCCCTAACCCTCCTGTTGTCAGAAGCACACACAGCCAGTCGCTTCTGCATCATCACAAACACTTCACGGAGGATCTTTGCGTCCCCTAAAGTGTCACAAATCGTTGGCCTCCTCGCTAACCTTCAGGGAGCTCAGCCCGCTGGAGTGTAAATTCTAGTGTTTTGGCGCCTTGGCGGTTTCATAAATCACCGTGGCGACACACCTCGCTGCATAGACGGGCCGAGGTGGAACTCTGATGGCGTGTGCAAAAACAAACACCCTTGTCACGCCCTAACGAACTGGTGAAAAGAAAACAAAAAACAGAGACAGCCCGTCAAAATGGCGTGGAGATGTGACGTAGCTAGCGACTGTCAGTGAGCCTGCAGTGCGTCAAGTCACTGCGCGTCTAGCGGGAGTGCAGGCGGAGCGTCCTGGGAGGTGGGCCAGCTGTCTCCGGTACCCCTCACGCCGTCTGGGACTGTCAGCAAGTCATGGACACCACAGCTGGTTTAATTTAGCAGCGCTGTTAAGTGTGTCTGTTTGGGTAACTGGGCTATAAATATTTATTTATTGTTTTTTTTTTCTTCTTCTACGTGCTCTCTGCGTTTTTTTAAATTTTATTTCGATGAGTCCCTCTCTGTCTGAAAGCTAAGAACAAAAAAAAAAGAACAAAAAATGTAATAAAAAAATTACAATTAAAACTCAGTGAGTGATTTGATGTAGCTGGACGTAGGCAGCGGTATCAGCGCAAACGGTAGCCAAGCTTCCTTGCTATCTGCAGCTGCTCAATAAACATTCTCAAGACAACCGCCAGATGTTAAACATTAATATACTTCTTCACCTCTCTCTTTTCTTCGTCAATCTCTCCTCTTTCTCTCTCTCTGTTCCTCATGGCCCTCCCTCCCTCCCTCCCTCCCTCCCTCCCTCCCTCCCTCCCTCCCTCCCTCCCTCTCTCCCTCCCTCCCTCCCTCCCTCCCTCCCTCCCTCCCTCCCTCCCTCCCTCCCTCCCTCCCTCTCTCCCTCCCTCCCTCCCTCCCTCCCTCCCTCCCTCCCTCCCTCCCTCCCTCTCTCCCTCCCTCCCTCCCTCCCTCCCTCCCTCCCTCCCTCCCTCCCTCCCTCCCTCCCTCCCTCCCTCCCTCCCTCCCTCTCTCCCTCCCTCCCTCCCTCCCTCCCTCCCTCCCTCCCTCCCTCCCTCCCTCTCTCCCTCCCTCCCTCCCTCCCTCCCTCCCTCCCTCCCTCCCTCCCTCCCTCCCTCACTCACTGCCATATCCTCTTTCTGTCACTGATCCTCTCTCCTTTCTGATGGCATGTTCAAATGCATCGATTAGCTCCTGCTAATCTGGGCAAATACATTACAGGATGTAATTGACAGAAAAAGGGCCATTTGCAAACTAACTTTTCCCTATCGTCAAGTCATTTCCCTGTGTTAGAGGCTGTTATTCTTCCATATCTTCTTTGCATCTGTGTTAACTGGGGCGTTTCGGCCACTTCTCAGCACCAAGTGGAGTGACAAATCTTTGCGATGAGATGCTTTCTTAGCTCACTCGGCGCAAGGGTGGAAGGTCAGACTGAAGGTGTGTTGTGGACAGTAGGACTGTTTTAACTTACCGTGTTTCCTTCAACAAAACTTTCAAGCCCCCCCCCCCCCCGAAAGATAAAATAAAAGGTTTTCAAACAGTCATTATCTTTATTAAAAACCAAAGCGAGGGTGCGCTTCCATTCACATCCCAAAGTGGTGTCTCGACATTTGATCTGACAGATCTTCCACATCAAGGCTTGATGCGCGGCGCCCGGGACCGTTGGACTCCGTACTCCAAATGTGCCATCTGCTTTGAAGAGACTCAATATGGGACTCCCTTTTCTCCTGTGCTTTAGTCTCCACCGTTGTTCTGTCATACAATGGCGGCGGCGGCTCCGTTTGGAGTGTAGCAATCGATTAGCGTTTGTGTCTCCTTTGGTCAATCAGTATGAGAGTCACATTTGCTGTTGCCGCACAGCTACGTTTACTAACGAGGAGACAGGTTTTGCGTGATGTGATGCCAGTCTAGGTCCATGACAGGGTTGTTGTGGGGCGGTTTACTAGAATTATTCCGCCGGCATCTCGGTTAAAACCAGACAAAGCGTTGGAGCAGCACGTAAATAAAACAGAAATCGCAAACTTATTTAGTTTGTGTTGTCTGGTTTCACCTCAAACTTGGTTTGTTGAGGGTGGAGGTATAGCTCTAAATATCTCATGTCTGAATAATTTTCCGAAAGTGGGACATGAAGAAAATCTAAATTGTCTGCCATGGACCGCATCTCTTAGCAGACAAATTGACCCTGAAATGAACCTCTTTATTGAGATTGCGTTTACCCTCTCGGACATCCGTCAAGCTACCATTGGGCTGTGACCTGGGCAGCAGCCTGGGATGCTAATCAATTGCAAACAGCGCGGAGCGGCCCCGCAGAGATCAGGGTTGTTTTATTAAGAGCAGAGCCGGGTCAGATCACAAAACATCTCTTTTCCTCCTCCTCTCTTGTCCTGTGGCACTCGTCAACCCCTCCTCCCAGCCCTACAGGGGGGATGAGCACGGACTGAGGGGGGAAGAGATAGGGGGATGAGGAGATAGGAAGAGATCTGTTCTTCATTTGTCTGAGAGCTCAACCCTGGCATGTGCTTGTACACCCTCCAGATAACAAGATTAACTGAACACCACACCTCTCTGCATTACGCCCAGGAAGCCAAAGAGGAGGATTGTTTCCGACTACGCCCTCAATTCAGCAACATTTACACCCTCCTATTTTCCTTTTATCTCTGTCATTGGCTTAGAAATATGAATACATAAATCAGAAAATATCGCAACAGTCCAGAGTGCTGTGTGTTGTAGGCAGAGGAGAGGCTTGCTAATGCAGTGGAATAGTAAATTATTTGTCACCGGGCCAGAGAGAAGCAAGGGACCCATGCATCAATCAAGGCTTGCGATTCGCCGTGGCGGCATTTGAATGCTTCGGATTAGCCACCCACTACGAGCCCTTGGATTCCAGCATCAGTTGTTATTGTGACAAACACATGGAGATGGCTTATATCTCTCTCTCTCTATCCCCTCGTTCTCTCTCTCTCCCTCTCTCTCTCTCTCTCTCACTTCTTCAATCTCTCTGTCTGCGTTGCTTAAATTAATTGACTGTCAGGATTTGAATGGCACGCCACCCCCCCCCTCCTATTTGCATTATAAGCATCGTATTGCCAGGCAGGGTGGGCCAGTGCAGTCTGAAGGGAGAGCTGTCTGAAGGGACGTTTCTCTCAGTAATACAATTTAAACCAGAGAAGAAGAGGGAATCTCTCCCTCGCCTCACTTGCATGGCAGTGCCGGAGATCAACCCTCCGCAGCCTAGGGCTAGGGCTAGGGCTAGGGTTAAGGCTAGGATTAGGGCTAGTGTACAGAGCCCGTATTCCTAAATCATACAAATCAAAGTTTGAGGATTTAACCTTGGCTTTTTTTTTTGGCCATCAACTTTTGAAAGCTCTGGCTGGTGACAAGAGCTTGAGAGTGGACAGTGGGACCAGCAGGAGGGAGTCCCTGGACACTGCAGGTCACACAGCTCCCTGGCTGCCTCTCAGGCTGAAGGGAGAAGACCCTGGCTGTCCCAGATAAGTTCTACCGACGGACGATCTGAGCTTTGGCTGTCAGGGTGTCTCGCTCTTCACGTCTCCCACTCGCTCGCTCGCTCGCTCGCTCACATCGCTGGCAGGAGAGAGAGGCCGATTTGGATTGAAAGTGGACAGTTGGGACGGGTCGAGCCGTTTGACATCTGAAGTCCCCGGTCGGTTTGTCAAGTGGGTCACCTCTGGGAGAGAGTCCCCGCTCGGCTCTCTGTATAAAGCCTGTAGGGGTCAAGGTGGTGTGGGTCCCACTGTATTTCCTCTGATGTGACAGCCGCTTGTCTAACCCTCCCTAACGACCAGAACGTGTGACTGAAGACCCCTGTCTGTCTCCATGTCTCTCTCATCCTGTCGTAGCGTGAGCTGGATTCTTAGCTGGTTGCGTCGAGCAGTAATTAACATGTGAAGAGGAGACTTCCTGTCTTATTTGGCTTCTCTGCTCCAGATGGCTTGTGACACGGTTCCTCTCAGAGTCTGAGGAGACGACCTGCAGAATCTCCTGTCAGCCCAGTAGAGCGACACATGACAGCCCAAAGACTACCTCGTCAGGAGAGTCAAGCACTTGCTGCCTCAAAAAGAGGGTTAACACATTTGTCAACACAGTCCTCATATCCCTGCAAATTGATATGTGTTGGCTGTAGAGCCTTTAGCGGTGGGTGAGGGGAGATTGTTCTAGACGGGATTGGATCAGCTGTGCAGTGAACTGACAGGGATGCTCCCAGAGGGAGAAGATGAGAGGATTGACAGGGCTCCCCTAGATTCAGGGATAGCATCCCGATTACAGCAGACCCCGCAGGCACAGCATAGCCTTCGGGCACTTGCAGGGGTCGGAGATGGATGGAGAGAGACCTTCCTTCCATCCATCCTTCTACCCTTCCACTTCCATCGCTCTAGCTACCCCTCCATCCCTCCTTCCTTCCATCCCTCCATTCTTTCCCCCTTCCATCCATTCCTCCATCCCTCCTTCCATCCATCCCTCCATCCCTCCTTCCATCCATCCCTCCTTCCATCCATCCCTCCATTCTTTCCTCCTTCCATCCATCCCTCTACCCTTCCATCGCTCCAGCTAACCCTCCATCCCTCCTTCCATCCCTCCTCCCACATTCCTTGGTTCACACATGCCCAGTCCTATCCTCCCTTCATCTGCTGATCCCAGCCAGGGTTTATCTCAGACCTCCAGACTTTTCATGCTAACAAGCTGCAGCAATCTAGCGAAAGGTCAGGCCATGGAGAGGTATGGCCTGAAGGAGGGATGAAGGGAGGGTGCCTTGAGAGGAAAAATATCTTAACGTGTGTGTGTGTGTCTTTTGAGGCTTGGAGACAAAATGACAGGCGACACTGTGGCATTAGCATCAAACTGATCTTGTTGCCCAGAGGAACATTTGAATGCACCTTTCAGTAGCAGGAGTTCACTGTGAGGGCAGAGGACTCCGGGATATTAACTTTATCATGAAAGACTCACGGTTATTCCAAATTTTCCCCCTGCTTTTAGCAACTGCCTGTTAAGTAGTAATATGTTGGCTTCACATGGGTGCTTCATCGGCCAAAAGGAAATCACTTGTAGGGTTCTGATTTTGGGGAATCAGTCACTGTCATTGGGCTTGAAATTAGCATTTGAAAAGAAAAAAGGTCTGTGACAATGCCACACATTATGCAGGAATCAGATTCATAGTTTTGTTCAAAGAAACTTTAACGAGAACAGTTTGAGCATATGTAAATTTCTACCTTCATTTTAATTCCATAACTGTCTCTCTCTTTTGTTATCCAGCCAGACAATGTTTTATTATTGATGCCGTGTGTAATCAAACGCTTGCTCCTGACAATGTTGAGCAAAAAATGAAATCTGGGTCACATTGTGTGACAATTTGCTTTTGATGCTGCTCTTGGGCGAGAGACTTCCTGTGTGTTCTCCTTCGCCATGCCAACAGTTTGTTCCCATCGAGTATTGAGTGAAGGACTAGAGCTTCTCCCTACAGTTTTTACAGATTTTTTCTCGGACAATACTCCACATCACAATCATCCATGGTCAAAACTGTGGAATGTCGAGGCTTATGTAGAGTGTTGAAAATTACTTGGTTCACATCTTGATATCGATTGTTTCATCGTCATTTTATAACCTGCAGTTGACTTGGAATATGGACTAATGGAAACATGTTGTGATTTATCCTAATTGTTTTTTTACCTTGAAGTGAAGTGTGTTAGCTGTTCACGGAGGGATCAATCTGGCCTCTGAACTGCTCCACCATCTCCTGCAACGAGCACTCAGCTAGGAAACATGTCATGTTCCAAACAAGCTGTCAGACGCAGCCTGTTCCCCTCTCACCTGCCGTCTCCATGGCACGTCTCTGAAAGAAAGAAGCTCACCCCTTCTCTTCAACTGCCTTCCATCTTCCTGTGCTCTTTCTCTCTCTCTCTCTTCTCCCCTCTCTATCCCCCCTCCCTCTTCCCCTCCCTCTCTCCTCCCCTCTCTATCTCTCCCCTCTCTCTCCCTCTCTATCTCTCCCCTCTCTCTCTCTCTCTGTCTCTCGCTTTCTTTCCCTCGCTCTCTCTCTCTCTCTCTCTCTCTCTCTCTCTCTCTCTCTCTCTCTCTCTCTCTCTAGCTCTCTTTCCCTCGCTCTCTCTCTCTCTCTCTCTCGCTCTCTTTCCCTCGCTCTCTCTCTCTCTTTCTGTGAGACTGAACACCAATGTAAAGAAATGCCTGGCAGGAAGCCTGGCATCATGAGCAGAATGTTTTCAAAGAGCCCTGAACTGTTTGAGGACAGAAATGTTGGCTCTGAGATAGACAACCTGACTGCATTAAGAAAGGCTTCACTGGCGCTGGAACGTAAAGGAAGGCGTGGAGGACGTGTGTGGCTCTGTCCTCACTGTGTATCAGACTGCTGCTCTGTGGGTCCTCACTGTGTATCAGGCTGCTGCTCTGTGGGTCCTCACTGTGTATCAGACTGCTGCTCTGTGGGTCCTCACTGTGTATCAGGCTGCTGCTCTGTGGGTCCTCACTGTGTATCAGACTGCTGCTCTGTGGGTCCTCACTGTGTATCAGGCTGCTGCTCTGTGGGTCCTCACTGTGTATCAGGCTGCTGCTCTGTGGGTCCTCACTGTGTATCAGGCTGCTGCTCTGTGGGTCCTCACTGTGTATCAGACTGCTGCTCTGTGGGTCCTCACTGTGTATCAGGCTGCTGCTCTGTGGGTCCTCACTGTGTATCAGACTGCTGCTCTGTGGGTCCTCACTGTGTATCAGACTGCTGCTCTGTGGGTCCTCACTGTGTATCAGACTGCTGCTCTGTGGGTCCTCACTGTGTATCAGGCTGCTGCTCTGTGGGTCCTCACTGTGTATCAGGCTGCTGCTCTGTGGGTCCTCACTGTGTATCAGGCTGCTGCTCTGTGGGTCCTCACTGTGTATCAGGCTGCTGCTCTGTGGGTCCTCACTGTGTATCAGGCTGCTGCTCTGTGGGTCCTCACTGTGTATCAGGCTGCTGCTCTGTGGGTCCTCACTGTGTATCAGGCTGCTGCTCTGTGGGTCCTCACTGTGTATCAGACTGCTGCTCTGTGGGTCCTCACTGTGTATCAGGCTGCTGCTCTGTGGGTCCTCACTGTGTATCAGGCTGCTGCTCTGTGGGTCCTCACTGTGTATCAGACTGCTGCTCTGTGGGTCCTCACTGTGTATCAGACTGCTGCTCTGTGGGTCCTCACTGTGTATCAGACTGCTGCTCTGTGGGTCCTCACTGTGTATCAGACTGCTGCTCTGGGGGTCCTCACTGTGTATCAGACTGCTGCTCTGTGGGTCCTCACTGTGTATCAGCAGCAGGCTGCTGTTCTGTGTGCTCGAGCGTCGCGCCCACTCTCAACCACTCCAGGCTGTCTCGGTCGCCAACACGCATGCGTTTCCAAAGAGCATCACGGCGGGGCAGTGTGGTAATGCCGTGTGTCGTTGCTGCCTCCACAAAGGAAGAAAATGGACTGCCCTTTTGATATTTGACACTAGCGCCCAAACTGCTTTCCAAAGCCGTTATTCCACAGATTTCACCCTCAGCAGGAGAACCTTTGACTTGAATGAGAACCCCCCCTCGCCCCCCACCCCCTCTCCTCCCAGTCTCAAACCCAGATGTCAGATGTGCTGTCTGCATTTAAAAAGAAAGAATCGTGCTCTGTGGCTGGATGGTGGATCCACTCTCAAAGTTACAGAATAGTTACAAAAGAAAATCAACCTGACACAAGTCTGCTTTTTGCAGTAGCGGTTTTGCTTTTCATGTGGGAAAACTAACCCAATAACACGTTCAGCTTCCGGCCGGCTGTCCTTCCCTGTCAGTAACAGAAGCACCTCCACCAAGCCTGCGTGCTGCACCAAGGTCCTTCCTCAGCCCTGGTCCCTTCTCTCTCTATCTCTCTCTCTCTCTCTCTCTCTCACTCTCTCTTCTCCCCCGCAGAGCGTGTCTGTCAAGTGCACTTTCAATGTGAAACATTACGGAGGGAGGGGGGAGGGGGGGGGGGGGGGGGGATGTATGAGGGCGGGAGCAGTCCTGAGAGAGACTAGGTCCTGTGTCATGATTCAGACACGATGACTTCCTTGATTAAAAAGCAACTTTTCCGGCCTCTCTCCCCACCCCCATGGAAACTCTGACGGCGACAAATACCTCTCTCCTGATGGCCGGGGCGATCGTCAGGATCTCTCCTCCCCCCCCCCCACCCCCCATCACTCCCCCGGTCTCTGCAATCATCCATCGGCATGACGACCGTAGCGGGCAGCCATTACTGACACGTCAACCTAATAAAATGTGAGATCGCTGATTAGTACAGCAGTGTCTAATTGCTCTTCCAAGGCGTCAGGCTGATATTAAGAGGCGGGCCTCTCTCCCCTACATCCTATAAATAACTAAATAACTATTTTGTCACTGGTGTGTCCCTGTGAGCAAGCTTTTAAAACTAATTTAATTTTTTTTAACTCTCATTTTGACTTTTTTTGTGATCAATTATTAGTGGCCATGGTTTAATGGGATGCAGAAAACAAAATGTTTGGTGTCTGATTTCCATTTCTTCCTCCCCTTACGCAGTTCAGAAGTCCTCTCTTAATTGTGCCTCCCAGTCAAGCTAGCGGGCGGGTGAGAAGGGTAGTGTGAGAGAAGCTCTGGGGGGAGAGGGTGGGGAGAGAGGGTGGGGAGAGAGGGTGGGGGAGAGGGTGGGGGGAGAGAGGGTGGGGGAGAGGGTGGGGGGAGAGGGTGGGGGAAAGGGTGGGGGGAGAGGGTGGGGGAGAGGGTGGGGGAGAGGGTGGGGAGAGAGGGTGGGGGAGAGGGTGGGGGAAAGGGTGGGGAGAGAGGGTGGGGAGGGTTTCATCTGCGGGGCGAGGGTGGTGGGAGCGAGGGTGGAGAGGGTGAAGCAGAGGAGGTCCTTATCCCTCCAGCCTGGAGGCGACATGTGAAGTCACAGCAAGGGGAGCCCGCCCGTTAAAAAGACGAAGGGGGAACGAAAGGGATGAGGGGACGAGGATGATGCGTTTTGTGGCTTCAGTCAGGATGGAGATTGTGAGGATGGAAAGGAGGGCTTGACGTCATCCGTCGAGGCGGAAACGGACGCTCCTTCAAACACGGCTGTTTTCCCGCCTCACTTTAAGATGTGCTTGTGCTTCGAGTGACATGCTGCTAACTCGTTTTTCTGTCTCTTTTCTTTGTCTCCTCCAGGTGAGTGTCCCCAACTTTGTGGATAATGCCATCCTCGCTGTCCCCTGCAGGGTGGCCCCGCACCAGAGCAGAGTAAGACAAGGTCTTCTCAAGGTCATCGGGCCTCTGGGGAGAGCAGACCAGCCTCATACAGATGGTGTGGGTGGTTGTATGAGGCGTCATTCTTCACAAAAAAAACGTGAAAGAAAAAACTAAGAATGATAAGCCTTGTTCACTGTTAATGTCTTGTGTGGGAGGGTTGTTTTTGGTGAGATTTTTAAAAGGACTCATTTTGCCAAAGCTAAGGTTGTTGGATCTCGTGAGATCAATGAAACAGAATCCCCATGTCTTGGCCCTGCAGCGGTTCATTAATTGTCTATCTCT
>NC_140380.1:11060000-11062500 GCF_054491055.1 Hypomesus nipponensis | reverse complement strand
GAGACGACTCCGTGACGGTCCCCCCTCGCCGTGGCAACACCGGAGCGACACATCGTAGGGAGCTGTAACAGATGGTTATTTTGGGCTTTATGGTTACCAGGTTACCAGGATGGCTCTTTCATCTGTAATGGAGGCCCGTGACCGCGGTAACGCTGAGGCCTGTGACCACTGTAACGCTGAGAGATTGGAGCATGTATCCACAGAGCTGACAAGCACAACCATCGTCATCCTGTTGTCGCCCCCTCTGAAAAGCTGTCGGTTGGATGTGTGTTGCCCCCAGCATAAACCTTGCTCCTGTTCTTTGTTCCTGGAGCTGTGGACTCAAATACAAATGTCTATTTAATCCCTGTCACTCTTGTTTTAATCATAGTTCAATAATTGATGAGTATAACCCTAACCCAAAGCTCTAGCTTGAACTCTTAACTAACCTCAAGAAGTCAAATCAAATCCAAACACTGAGCTGAAGAGCGGGGGCAGAAAGCGTCCAACCCGCATCATAAACCTGAACACCCATGAAAGCCGAGAAAGCCAATATTTTCTAACGCGAACACACTTATTTTAGCAGCCTAATTCCTCCAGGGGAATTCTGTCATCAGTTTTCCACCTCAAAGGCGATAGTCATAATATTATTCTCCTCATCCGTAGGTGGTTTACAAAATAAGCTATTTTTCCCGCATTTGCTTAAACTTGCCTTTGTTTTAGTCGCAGGTGCTGCCTGCTATCCGTCTGTGTCCTTTGTGTGTGTGTGTGTGTGTGTGTGTGTGCGTGAGTGTGATTGTGTCTGTAGGACTTGTATGTATGTGTGTGTGTGTGTGTGTGGAGGGGGGAGGTATATTAAGTATTCAAAGTAAAGCTCGCTTCTGTTTACTGACAAGACGGCGCAACTCTACCTTGCGCCTGCTGAAAGGTGCTCAGCTCTGACAATTACTCGGCTCAAAGTGACAGAAAACTGCGCCGACTGAGACTGCAGACAACACCGGGCGAAGAACCACTGGCATGCCGGAGCCCGCCGCCACGCTAAAGAGCTGTCATCTCACCAGCCCTCTGCCCTTTCCTCTGTCTCATTCCTGCCACCGATACTCCGACTCACTTCCTGGTGAGAAGGGAGAGACGTCGTCTCTGAAATATCCCTCGTCTGTGATTGGAGCGTCTTGATAAACGGGCTGTTTTGATTGGAGTGTCAAGACTCGGCGAACTGCAGCTCTTGACACAGGATCTGGTCCTCATGTCTGCGGGGGATGCCTATAGCTCAGCGGTAGAGTGCAGCTCTAGAGGTCACAGGTTCAGATCCCCACATGTATGTTGCTTTGAATAATGGCTGTTAGATGAACACGTTAACATTCATATTATGATTACATTTGGTTCCTGCAACCACTGTGGTTTTCTCTGGGAGTCAATGTGTACTTTAGCAGTATATATCACGCTGGTGTCATATTGAATGGAGTTAAATCCACATCTAAATTCAATTATGACTGAATCCATATGTCATGTCTTCTGTCAATGGCACTTGGTTGTTTAACCATAAATCATTAGTGTTGGTGCTGTGTTCCCGGGCTACACAAAGATAAATGTATCTGTGCGCGTCGCTTTGTCTTCAGTTGGGCTAGCACTTAAACACTGTTCATCAGAGGAGCATCTGAGGCCCGTGAGCGGGGGGGGCCATGAGAGAGGGGGCCCGGGAGCGGGAGGGGCCGGGAGCAGGGGGCCCGGTAGCGGGGAGGCCGTGAGCGAGGGGGGCTGCGCTCTGCCTGGTTCATTGAGGTGGTTTGGAGACATGAACACCTTGTGTGGAGATCCATGAACACTGCTCACACACACACACACACACACACACACACCGTCAAGTATTGGACTGTCTGTCAACACGTGTGCTGATGGTGCTGCTCACACACACACTCACACACACACATCATGCTGTCCTGGCATTCCAAAAAAACACAGCCAGATGGGTGTTTTCACACACAAACACACACACACACACATAGCCCAGTGCTGTTTTGGCAGACACGCACACACACACACACACACACACACACACACACACTGCTCAGCACAAGTATGTTGCTGCTGAGGCTTTGGTTGGATTATCTGGGATTAGATAGGATCTACTGAAGAAATGAACAAATAATTGAATTTCAGTACAACTCAGACAATTATGAGCTTTAGGGGTAGCTATGAGCTGTTTCATCTTGAATGGCATCACACGGTTATGGAACGGGTACATTGGACCACGTTCAACGTAACAGAACAACGTGGAAGTCTTAGCTTGTTTGAAACCTGTCCTACTCTCTGCGCCAAATCCACATTGTACTAACAAGCCTTAACAACAATAGTCAAAACTAACGCTATAGATTTGGCCCTCCCCCCTTCCTGCTCATCTCTCCCTCTGTCGGTGGTGTGAACCCCCCCCCCCACCACCACCATCCCTCCTACCGCCAGACTCCCGTTGCGGAAGAAACAATAATGTAAATATGCAAAGAACATTTGTTTGTTGCCATGA
>NC_140380.1:11042500-11055000 GCF_054491055.1 Hypomesus nipponensis | reverse complement strand
GCCAACAGACACACAGCCAACACACACACACAGCCAACACACACACACAGCCAACACACACACAGCCAACACACACACATGCAACACACACACATGCAACACACACACACATTCCCTCTCTGGCATGGGTATCAACACTCGAATGAGAGATTTGCGTGTGCGCACATGAACACAAACACACATCGACTCTCATTATCTGTGAAACACACACTCAACACACACACACACTCACCACACTCACACACACACCAGCTTGGTCCAGGATGAACAGCTCTGCTGTAAAGCAGGAGTGATCCATGAACTGGGGCTGAGATGTGTTTAGTATCTCCCCTGGCACAGCCTTGCAGACAGGCCGGACAGACCCCCCCCTCCCCAGACCCCCCCCTCCCCAGACCCCCGCCCCGCCCCCATGAGTGCTTGTATTAATGAAGCTGGCTAATACAGGAACATGCATCACATCCTCTAAATGAGAAAGGGACTCCCAGGATGCTAATTTGTTAAACGAGGCTCGAACTCCTCCAATGAAAATTGGGAAGCAAATCAAACGTACCTGGAGGAGGAAGACTGGGAGGTTGAGGAGGGGGGGGGGAGTGGACACAAAGATGGGAGGGAGGGACGTAGGGAAGAAAGGAAGGAAGGAAGGAAGGAAGGAAGGAAGGATGAGGCGGGGAGGACTGGAGAGGTGGAATTGTAAATGATGTTCTCAGTTGATCTTGGGCGAATCCTAGTTTTTTCATTGAATGTTCATCTCATCATTTACCATGCTTATCTTCTAGACATCTTCTGAAGTGGCGCAGAAAAAGTAGGTTGCCGTATTCCATCTTTCCCTCGACTCTCAGCGTCGAAAAAACGCATTCCTCATTCCAGATTTCAACACCTTGAAAAGTTTTAACAGACGGGCCAAGCACCGCTGTTCAGACGCACCACTGCATTACCAAGCGATAATTAGTTTGAGAAGTGTGTCAGGCTAAACTGGGGAGCCATTTAAAATGCATGAGGTGTCATGTTTTAAATTCACCCTGAGGGGTCAACACAGGAATCGCAGGTCTGTTCATCTCAGGTCTCCTCTACTCACGATGCTCCTTGTCTGCCTGGCTCTGCTGAGGGAGGGAGGGGGGGGGGGGGGGTTTAGCGTGGCACATGCTGTGTATATCAAGGTTTAGGGTGGGGATCTAACCAGGGTGACACCTCAGGCTATGACACGATGATCAGTTGATGTCCTATTTAGCTTCCGCTGAGAGGCGACCTGGTGAAAACTACAAATCAGGTCATCACTTCCTGTGTCGGTGTTGGCTCCATGCACAGTGTCCTCTCTTTACCTGAAGGCTTTTGGTTGTTTTCAGGATGAACCCGTGGTTTACTCACTCACTCCAGGTTACCCTGTTCGCTGGTCTCTCTTGGAAACGTATAATAGATTAAAACCCACTGCCTTATATTCACTATAATCGTTATATTGAGCAGTTCTTGTCTCGTGGGGGTAATTCTCTGAAACACTGCGAGACAAATCTGCCTAGAATCCAGTTTGATTGTTTACTAGCTTCCTCACTCACCAGGACTTCCAGCACAAGCCGTCATGTGACTCGTTTAACAATTAGTTTAAATTTAAATTAGATATCACAGATTAGAGAGATCGACTCTACCAGTCATCATAAAACAATAGAAGCTTTTCTTGCCCTGGAAGACGAAACACATAATGGATGTCATGCCTGAGGAAAGATTTTGGAAGACGTTTCTTTGACAGATTGTGAAAAAGCGTCGTCAGAGATAAAGACGCTTCTTTCAGCAGCTCTGTACTAACTGTCTATTTCGAACTGTTAGACATGTCTGCAAAGCCATTTGTTAACAAGTAACAGTTTTTTCCTTCTTGTGTATCTCCGTCTGAGTGAGAGGAAATGGTGGCGTCAAATTAAATATTCATGCACGCATTTCGGCGTTTGATATTCTATCAGAAATGAGGGGGCACAGATGGATTTTGTTTTCCTTTCTGCTGTAAGGTTTGCTCACGGTTTCACTGTGTGACTTTAGTAACAAGCAGTACCTGAGAGTACTCCCTGGAAGATGCCTGTAGTCAAAGAACACAACTTCTGTTTAGTACAGTTACATCCACTTTCAGAAATCAACAGCCTTGCTAAACCCTTTCAGCATGTACTTAAATAACTTATTCAGCCTACAGTTCGACTAGACACGTCGAGATTTATTTTGCTGCGTTAGGATTGTCAGGTGTGGGGATTTCAGGTGGATATTTGAGCTTTTCACTGTACTTCTAAAACAGTCAGTTGAACAAAAAGGACATTTTATCGACCTTATCTTCTGCATCTTCCAGAACAGGCTCCTGAGAGGACGTCATTGCAACTACGAGAGAGAGGACGTCATTGCAACTACCTCCCTGTTCTCTCTTTACATTAAGTTGCTGATTTAAAATGATAGAACTCCATAGCCAGTAGGGTGTGTGTGTGTGTGTGTGTGTGTGTGCGTGTGTGTGTAACCTTGTTAGCCCAATAACACTCAACGCATCATGTGACACATGTCGAGTACTGCCCGCTGACCTCCAGGATGAGCTGCTTCATCAGACTTAAACTGAGCTCCTCTAACTGACCCCCGGAACCTCAGGGAGGACATCCTTCCTGAGGCCCTCCTCTCCTCCTCTCCTCCACGCTCCACGGCAGCCTGGCTAAGCTGCCAGCTGCAGGCCTGTTGTCCTTGGGGCTGACACACCCAGCACCCCCTCCACCATCAGGAATGTCATCCTTTCTCTCCTTAAACTCCTAGGGATCAATGTCAGCATGTTGTTTCACCCTCCATCCGTTTTACTGTAGCACTCCTCTTTTCCTTCCTCCTCCCTGTCCACCTCTCCTCTCCCCTCCTCCCTCTCCACCTCTCCTCTCCCCTCCTCCCTCTCCACCTCTCCTCTCCCCTCCTCCCTCTCCACCTCTCCTCTCCCCTCCTCCCTCTCCACCTCTCCTCTCCCCTCCTCCCTCTCCACCTCTCCTCTCCCCTCCTCCCTCTCCACCTCTCCTCTCCCCTCCTCCCTCTCCACCTCTCCTCTCCCCTCCTCCCTGTCCTCCTCTCCCCTCCTCCCTCTCCACCTCTCCTCTCCCCTCCTCCCTCTCCACCTCTCCCCTCCTCCCTCACCACCTCTCCTCTCCTCTCCTCCCTCTCCACCTCTCCTCTCCCCTCCTCCCTCTCCACCTCTCCTCTCCCCTCCTCCCTCTCCACCTCTCCTCTCCCCTCCTCCCTCACCACCTCTCCCCTCCTCCCTCTCCACCTCTCCTCTCCCCTCCTCCCTCTCCACCTCTCCTCTCCCCTCCTCCCTGTCCTCCTCTCCCCTCCTCCCTCTCCACCTCTCCTCTCCCCTCCTCCCTCTCCACCTCTCCTCTCCCCTCCTCCCTCTCCACCTCTCCTCTCCCCTCCTCCCTCTCCACCTCTCCTCTCCTCTCCCCTCCTCCCTCTCCACCTCTCCTCTCCCCTCCTCCCTCTCCACCTCTCCTCTCCCCTCCTCCCTCTCCACCTCTCCTCTCCCCTCCTCTCTGTCCTCCTCTCCCCTCCTCCCTCTCCACCTCTCCCCTCCTCCCTCTCCACCTCTCCTCTCCCCTCCTCCCTGTCCACCTCTCCTCTCCCCTCCTCCCTCTCCACCTCTCCTCTCCCCTCCTCCCTCTCCACCTCTCCTCTCCCCTCCTCCCTCTCCACCTCTCCTCTCCCCTCCTCCCTGTCCTCCTCTCCCCTCCTCCCTCTCCACCTCTCCTCTCCCCTCCTCCCTCTCCACCTCTCCCCTCCTCCCTCACCACCTCTCCTCTCCTCTCCTCCCTCTCCACCTCTCCTCTCCCCTCCTCCCTCTCCACCTCTCCTCTCCCCTCCTCCCTCTCCACCTCTCCTCTCCCCTCCTCCCTCACCACCTCTCCCCTCCTCCCTCTCCACCTCTCCCCTCCTCCCTCTCCACCTCTCCTCTCCCCTCCTCCCTGTCCTCCTCTCCCCTCCTCCCTCTCCACCTCTCCTCTCCCCTCCTCCCTCTCCACCTCTCCTCTCCCCTCCTCCCTCTCCACCTCTCCTCTCCCCTCCTCCCTCTCCACCTCTCCTCTCCTCTCCCCTCCTCCCTCTCCACCTCTCCTCTCCCCTCCTCCCTCTCCACCTCTCCTCTCCCCTCCTCCCTCTCCACCTCTCCTCTCCCCTCCTCTCTGTCCTCCTCTCCCCTCCTCCCTCTCCACCTCTCCCCTCCTCCCTCTCCACCTCTCCTCTCCCCTCCTCCCTGTCCACCTCTCCTCTCCCCTCCTCCCTCACCACCTCTCCCCTCCTCCCTCTCCACCTCTCCTCTCCCCTCCTCCCTCTCCACCTCTCCTCTCCCCTCCTCCCTGTCCTCCTCTCCCCTCCTCCCTCTCCACCTCTCCTCTCCCCTCCTCCCTCTCCACCTCTCCTCTCCCCTCCTCCCTCTCCACCTCTCCTCTCCCCTCCTCCCTCTCCACCTCTCCTCTCCCCTCCTCCCTCTCCACCTCTCCTCTCCCCTCCTCCCTCTCCACCTCTCCTCTCCCCTCCTCCCTCTCCACCTCTCCTCTCCCCTCCTCTCTGTCCTCCTCTCCCCTCCTCCCTCTCCACCTCTCCCCTCCTCCCTCTCCACCTCTCCTCTCCCCTCCTCCCTGTCCACCTCTCCCTCTTTCTTCACGCTGTTTGACTGGTATCAGATTCACCATCTTGAATGACATTTAAAGGTTGCTAGTGCAGAGGTCCTGGTTGTCTATTTGGTCACACCTCTCAGAGTTTGGGGGGAGAGGAGAGAGAGGGAAAGAGAGGGTTGTAGACTTCTCTCTCCTCTTCTTCTTCTCTGCCCACGTACCGTTAGAGGGGGATGGGTGGTTGTGTTTATCCAGTTAGCCACTCCTTGGCACGAGGTGACATGTATTCACGCACGCCACGTGCCCAACTGAATCACAGAAAAGATGGGATTACAGTTCATCTAGCCAGTATCCACCTATGTTGCATAATGGTGTATTCTTAGCAATATTGTGGTTTGCTGCAGTCAGTGTGTGTGTGTGTGTGTGTGTGTGTGTCTGTGAGAAAGAGAGAGAGATTAATCTGTTCTCTCCTACAATAGTCTGTTTTTGAAATATCTTGCTGAAGTCGTCCACCAATTACTTGTTGAGTTGAAACTCTTCGTATTTTAGTGAAACACACACACACACACACATACGTAAACACACACACACACATCAGCACTGCTGTGGGCAGTGTCAACTACCATCTCCAGAGGGGCGCACCGGACACACCTTCACTTGACCCTGGGAGTCAGATCTCACTGTTGTTTAGCAGCAAGAGCTAGAGGATGAACCACACCACCCCCAGAGTCGGGAAAAAAAAACCCGGTTTGAGACACCTAATTACAGGAGCAGTGGCATTTGAGAGGAGAGTTCTCCACCAACAAAGCTCCCAGCCTTGTCTGGGCTCTGACACAGACGGGCCAGGTGGAGCGCAGGGAGAAAATGGCACAAAATCAATGATTCTCAACACATTATCATAGTCCCCGCTGACGCAAATGTTAAGTAAGCACTTTGGGTGGCGGGGAAGCGGAGGAATGGGCGGTGCGAGGGGGCCGCGTGCAGGATGAAAGGTGTTGTCATATCAGGCGGAGCAGGGTGGCCAATCCGCCGCGGCACATTTCAGTGGCATTTACTGGAAAGAGCACCCACGCCTCAGTCACGCCGCTCGGTGTCTGGAGAACCCCCCCTCTGCTCCACACCCCCCCTCTCCACCACACCCCCCCTCTCCACCACACCCCCCCTCTGCTCCACACCCCCCCTCTCCACCACACCCCTCCCGGTCTGGACACTGAGAGCTGGATGCACAGAGGAAGAAAATACGTTTTTTAGAAAAACTGAAAATGTCTGGCCGACTGGGTTAGGGTTCTGACCGAGCAACGCAGGTTCTTCCCTGCAGGGAGGAAAACTGTTTGTGAGTCGTTCTTGAGTAATGTAGATACCTGGACAGTAATATCACAAAGGATGTCATATTAGAGAGATAAAAGAGATGAGGGTGTTGTATAACGACAGGGAATCTTCTCACAACACGGTGTAACGAGAGACAAGTTACATCGTTTTAAACTCGTCTGTGTTTGTAGATCAAAACGGGCGCTTTTGTTTCATTTCCACTTTCTTTCCCTTTTGTGTTTACCGGATGGAAAGCTGTCGAAACACGAGAAAAGGCTTCACGGTATCGGAGACGGTGTCAAGAATATAAAACTCCAGGGCTCTCCAAGGACAACCCCACAACGGAGGCCTCAGCTGATCCACAGCCCTCCCATCTCAACCTCACAGCCTCAACCTCACAGCCTCAACCTCACAGCTCAACCTCACAGCTCAACCTCACAGCCTCAACCTCACAGCTCAACCTCACAGCCTCAACCTCACAGCCTCAACCAACTCCATGTAAGGGGGAAACTCAGGGCGTTCGACCTTCAGTTTAAACAAGGCTGTGATGTCATCCATGATTGTTCTCCAATAAAGAGCCCCTGGACCCCTTTAAACTCCCGCCAGCCTCGACGCTCTCCAAAAACCCCTCGCCGCTAAGCCTCCGGATGAAAGCACACCGCCAGAAGGTCGCTCTCTGACCTCACTTGCCAACCCTTCAACCGCAAACTCTAACAGCCCCCAGAATGCTGCCCTGCGGCACGCCAGACCCAACAAAGAGGTCCTCTCCGCGCGGGCCTTGGAGTGAAGCGCCAGTCCTCGTTTGAGAACAGAGGTGGGGTGGGCCTCGGTCGTACCTACTGCCCCCTGAGCCGGAGTCACACTGGAGTCACACTGTTCTCGTCTGAGCCTTAACGCAGCCGGCAGCCCAAACCATTCAGCCTGGAGGCTGTCCCTCCTCACCTCAGCCTGAACCACCACCTCGCCCCCCCCCGGAAGGCTTTCATCCCAGTCAGGGGCAGCAGCTTGGGCTCTTCTACCCTGCTCGTTGTCAGACACAACGCCAGAGTGGCGCTGCTTCACGCATCAGAATGTTTCACCGGGCATTTTATGTTGCCGTGGCGTCAAACTTTCAGGAGTTGCCTTGAGTCGGTGAGGGAGGATTTTTACAGATGATGGGATGGAGAGATGTGTTTGTGTCGGCGGTTTGGACAAAGAGAGGGATGAGGGGAGGAGGCAGGGAGAGGGAGGAGGGGAGGAGGCAGGGAGAGGGAGGAGGGAGGGAGAGGGAGGAGGCGAGGAGGGGGGGTGGTGGGCGCTGGAGAGAGGGATGAACTGGGGGGTGAGGAGAGGGATGAGGGATGGAGTGCAGTATTTGTTCCGGGAACATCACAGGATTGATTGTTACTCCCGCTGTCCCTTGAACATAAAACTATTCAGCTATTCATCAAAACTATTAAACCAGATCTGGCCTGTCTCGACAAAGCATACACACAATAATGAATGATCCTCCGTGCCCCATTAGCAAGACGGCAGGATTAATTATTCATCTGGACACTGTTCAAAATGTGTGCTGCAGAGTGAAGGGAGATGCCATCTAATGAATAAATGAAAGCAATTTAGTGTTTCTATGCTGTTGTTAACTGTCCGGTCGTCCACACAGTTGATCAACGTTCTTGTTCATGTGTCTTTAAAGAACGTGCTGGCGCGAACAAACCTTCTGACTACGCAAAAACGATTATTTTTTGCAAACGAACAAACTGGGAAAAGAGATGATTTCATTTGATTTTCTCCGTGGTGAGAGTTCTGGGATGAAGATATCCACTGTGCCTGAAACACGAAAGACACTCAGCAGAGCTGAATATAGCCGGCTTCTTCAAACTGTTACCAGTTCTGCTTCACACTGTGAGCATAAATGAATACATCTTTTTCATAGGAAGTAGTTTTCTTGTGTGTGTGTGTGTGTGTTTGTGCAGCTACAGTACGTGTATGTGTCTGTGCGTGTGCTGTTTGAGATTAAGTGTGCCTGCAGAATGAACATGATCTGGAGCCTTGAAACTGATGACTGCAAGTCCTTTGTCATCGCTGCAGTGCATCGTGAGAGTAGACCCCACATGGCATGACGTGGACATGTAGACACACACACACACACACACACACACACACACACACACACACACACACACACACACACACACTCTTCACCGTCTTGTGACTGGCTCCAACACACCTTCAAGACACACAATGTAGGATAATCAGAAGGTCAGATACACACAAGAGAGAGGGGAGGAGAGAGAGGGGAGGAGAGAGAGGGGAGGAGAGAGAGGGGAGGAGAGAGAGGGGAGGAGAGAGAGGGGAGGAGAGAGAGGGGAGGAGAGAGAGGGGAGGAGAGAGGGGAGGAGAGAGAGGGGAGGAGAGAGAGAGGGAGGAGAGAGGGGAGGAGAGAGAGGGGAGGAGAGAGAGGGAGGAGAGAGGGGAGGAGAGAGAGGGGAGGAGAGAGAGGGAGGAGAGAGAGGGGAGGAGAGAGAGGGAGGAGAGAGAGGGGAGGAGAGAGAGGGGAGGAGAGAGGGGAGGAGAGAGAGGGAGGAGAGAGAGGAGGAGAGAGGGGAGGAGAGAGAGGAGGAGAGAGGGGAGGGAGAGAGAGGGGAGGAGAGAGAGAGGAGGAGAGAGGGGGGAGGGGAGGAGAGAGAGGGAGGAGAGAGAGGGAGGAGAGAGAGGAGGAGAGAGAGGGAGGGAGGAGAGAGAGGGGAGGAGAGAGAGGGGAGGAGAGAGAGGAGGAGAGAGAGGAGGAGAGAGGGGGGAGGGGAGGAGAGAGAGGGAGGAGAGAGAGGAGGAGAGAGAGGAGGAGAGAGGGGGAGGGGAGGGAGAGAGAGGGGAGGAGAGAGAGGGGAGGAGAGAGAGGGGGAGAGAGAGGAGGAGAGAGGGGGAGGGGAGGAGAGAGAGGGAGGAGAGAGAGGGGAGGAGAGAGAGAGGGGAGGAGAGAGAGGGGATTATATACCTACTATATATAATGGCACTATACAGGCACTATATATACTGTACTATACATGGGATGGCACGTATATATACTGGCATGTATATATACCTACCATATATACTACTATACAGGACTACTATATATGGTACCTACTATATATAGGGTACTATATACAGGCACGTATATATATGTATCATATATATGGATTATAATACAACCTACTATAATACTACTATATATATGTACTATACCTACCTGCACCATATACATGGGTATGTATATATACCTACTATATATATGTACTATATATAGGGATTATACCTACTATATATACCTACTATATATACCTACTATATATATGGTACTATATATACTATGTATATATAGGGTACTATATATACCTAACTATAGGGTACTATATATATACCTATCATAATATACCTAACTATATATACCTAACTATATATACCTGCACTATACACAGGGTACTATACAGACCTACTATAATATACCTACTATATATATACCTAACTATACAAACCTAACTATATAGGGATACCTATATATATGTACTATACCTAACTATATATACTATGTATACATGGACTATATATATGTACTATATATACGTATGTATAGGTACCTACCTACGTATATATAATGGCATGTATATATACTGGCACCATATATACTTACTATATATATGGATGGATGTATATATAGGGTACTATATATATATGGGATTATATATACTATCTATATATACTACTATACCTAACCCACTATATATATGGTACTATATATACTACTATATATACTACTATATATGGTACCTACCATATATACTGCACTATATATACCTGCACTATATACACCTATACAGACTACTATACATGGGATGTATTATATATACTGCATGTATATACCTACTAACATAATATATGGTACTATACAGGGTACTATACAGGCACTATATATACTGTACTATACAGGGTACTATACAGGCACTATATATATGTATGTATACAGGGCATGGGTACTATAATATACCTACTCAAACAACCTACCACAGACCACCATACAGACTATGAGGATGGCATGGATGAGGATACCTATCTATACAGGCATGTATAGATGGATGATATACCTACGATACATGGATGATAGATGGATGTATATAGGTACCTATCTATATACTGGGCAATTATAGGTACCTACTATACAGGCATGATATATATGGGATCTATACAGGCACTATATAGGACCTACTATAGGTACCTACCATACAGAGGGCATGGATATATATGGGTACTATACACAGGCATGTATATATACCTAACTATAATATACCTACTATACAGGCATGTATATATACCTACCATACAGGCACTATATATGGTACTATATATACCTATCTATACAGACCTACTATATATACCTACCATATATGGGATCTATATACAGGGTACTATATATACTGGGATTAAATATATACCTACTATAACTAACCTACTATATATGGGATTATATACTGTACTATATATACTGGGGATTATAGGGTGCAGACCTACTATAATATAGGTACTATATACTGGATTATACCTATGTATATATGTATGTATATATACCTACTATATATAGGTACTATATATATGGATCTATAATATACCTACTGAGAATACCTACTCAACAGACCTATCTATATACTGGTACTATATATATGGTACTATACTGTACTATATATACCTATCTATATATATACTATAGAGGGCACTATATATACTATGATACAGGCACTATATATATGGTACTATATATATGGATGTATATACTGTATATACTGTACTATAGGGCACTGATACATACTGGGATTATATATACCTATGTATATACCTACTATATATATGTACAGCACTATACCTACCATATATACCTACTATATATAGGGACTATATATACTGTACTATACCTACTATATACAGGGTACTATATATACCTACTATATACTGTACTATATATATGTATTATATATACTGTACTATACCTATGTACAGGTACTATATATACTGTATGTATACATGCATGGGGTATATAATGGCACTATATATATGGTATGTAGAGAGAGGGAGGAGAGAGAGGGGAGGAGAGAGAGGGGAGGAGAGGGGAGGAGAGAGGGAGGGAGGAGAGAGGGGAGGAGAGAGGGGAGAGAGGAAAGAGAGAGGGGGGTAGAGAGAAGGGAGGAGAGAGGGGAGAGGGGAGGAGAGAGGGGAGAGAGGAAAGAGAGAGGGGAGAGGGGAGGGAGGGAGAGAGGAAAGAGAGAGGGGGGTAGAGAGAGGGGAGGGAGAGAGAGGGGAGGAAAGAGGAAGGAAGGGGGAGAGGGGAGAGGGGAGAGAGGAAAGAGAGAGGGGAGAGGGGAGAGAGGAAAGAGAGAGGGGAGGAGAGAGAGCAGAGGAAAGAGGAAGGAAGGGAGAGAGGGTAGAGAGAGAGACAGCAGAAAAGAAAGAGTGTAGAGACTTCCTCTGTCTGTTTCTCTCTGCTCTGCTCCTTTCTGTCTTTCAACAAGATGGAAATGCCTCTTATTCAGCCTCTAACTAACATTAGGCTACCTAGCGCACAGACTGCCGGCACACCATCCGCTCTGATTTCTCTCTCTCTCATCTGTCCGTCCTCTCTCACGCCTCTCTCTCATCTCTCCTCTCTCATCTCTCCTCTCTCATCTCTCCTCTCTCTCCTCTCTCTCTCTCTCTCATCTCTCATCTCTCATCTCTCCTCTCTCATCTCTCCTCTCTCTCCTCTCTCTCTCTCTCATCTCTCATCTCTCCTCTCTCATCTCTCATCTCTCCTCTCTCATCTCTCCCTCTCTCTCCTCTCTCTCTCTCTCTCATCTCTCATCTCTCATCTCTCCTCTCTAATCTCTCCTCTCTCTCCTCTCTCTCTCTCTCTCATCTCTCATCTCTCCTCTCATCTCTCCTCTCATCTCTCCTCTCTCTCTCCTCTCTCATCTCTCCTCTCATCTCTCCTCTCTCATCTCTCCTCTCTCTCCTCTCTCTCTCTCTCATCTCTCATCTCTCCTCTCTCTCATCTCTCATCTCTCCTCTCATCTCTCCTCTCTAATCTCTCCTCTCTCTCCTCTCTCTCTCTCTCTCATCTCTCATCTCTCCTCTCATCTCTCCTCTCTCATCTCTCCTCTCATCTCTCCTCTCTCTCTCCTCTCTCATCTCTCCTCTCATCTCTCCTCTCTCATCTCTCCTCTCTCTCCTCTCTCTCTCTCTCATCTCTCATCTCTCCTCTCTCATCTCTCTCTCTTCTCTCTCATCTCTCCTCTCTCTCCTCTCTCTCTCTCTCTCTCTCTCCTCTCTCTCTCTCCTCTCTCTCCTCTCTCTCCTCTCTCTCCTCTCTCTCCTCTCTCCTCTCTCTCCTCTCTCTCCTCTCTCTCCTCTCTCCTCTCTCATCTCTCCTCTCTGTCCTCCTACAGTTGGTGATCCTCCCATCATTGTATAGACCGTCCCTGGCCCAAACCACATATTCAGTTTGTTACACCAGGTTAGAGAGGTGTGTGTGTGTGTGCTATTCACACCAGGTTAGAGAGGTGTGTGTGTGTTTGGGATTGAGGGATGACTCAGTTAATAGCG